>NC_138165.1:48699335-49017373 GCF_964165515.1 Mesoplodon bidens | reverse complement strand
GAATAAACTCCTTTTATTTCCATTCTCCCCCCTGCCCCTCTACATAGGTCCAAGGTTATTTTACTACCCTGGATTTTTATTGACCTATATTGATTCTCACCAAGAATCAGGGATGAGGATTCAACTGAAGAATCCATGACAATTGACATGAGTTCAGGGATATTTTCACTGAAGAAGTTCTTCATGGTCATACATTCTTCCTTCACCTGACCAAAGCTTATATCAGTTCTTATGGTGAGAAGGATATACTACCATCTGTGATTTTTAATGAAAGATCATCCCAAGCCATAAGAAGCAGCTAACCCTCACCACAGCAGCTGGGCTATGTCTCCCAAAGAGAGTTATAGGAGAATTGTTGCATGCATAGCATTGCTTTGCAAAAATCTGATTAGATACAGTGTGGTAAACCGAAAAATGTGAACAAGCACAGCTTCAGAAAGTGAGATTTACTATTCTATTCTCAGTTCCACATACTTTCTGGATTTCATGGAGTAGAAAGTCATTGTTTCTCTGATTTTCACAGAAATGACAGTAAGTTATTTTACGTTATCTATCTGGAAGTAAAATCATGGAAGGAGAAAATTTAAATGGAGGTATGAAAAATAAAGCCGAGGTTATTCCCCTACTGTTGCCCATAAAGAGGGGACAGAGAAGGACAGGCCATACATAGGTGCAGTGCTGTATCCTTTGTAAGTGTGTGAGGTCAGAATGGAATCACAGGAAAACTAAGACATTGTAAGGCAACAAAAAGTAACATGTCTAATGAATTTTAAGAGGAACTAAACTTTTCCCACCATGTTCCTTGAAACAAAGCCTAAAGAGTCATACCATTTTAGAAGATCAAGGGAACAAAACCCAGTCAAGTGCAAGGATGGCAAACCAAGGATGCTATAGGGCCCAAGAAGTTGTTGCTATTTGAGAATGCAGGCTCCATGTTGCCACATCTTTCCATTTCTTAAGAGATACTAGAAATCTTAGGTAAAATTTCCTGAGTTTTAAAACAATATGTAGCCCAAACAAAACACCTGTGCACTTTAGATTTAAGCCATGAGCCCCCTGTTAACAAATCTTTCATTTCAGACACTGAGGCTTAGGAAGTTTAAGTTCAAAGTCCAATAGCTGCTTGTGGGCAAATCCAAGCCTGGATTCTAGGTCTCTGTGTTTAGTCTATAACTTTCAGTATAACTGGCTTACCCTAAGTATTTCAACAATGTAAAGATGATGGCAAGGAAAAAAGGGGAAAAAATACTAGTAGATAAGGACCCTTCCATTCTTCCATATTAGTACCCAGTTTGCACTGTGAAGAAATGAATCTAAGCCTTCCCAACATGCGTGCGCTCTGCTATAAGAAGCTTACAGATGTGCAGCCACAGATCCTTTGAGAGATACACAATGATACACAGAACACTTCTCAGATTAAAATCTGACTCAAGGAGTACAAACCATTTTCTTCTAGGATTATGACACTTTCTCAAAATGACAAGCGTGTTGACATAAGGCAATAAACACAAATGACCAGTATTTTCTAAGAAGTTTTACTCGTTAATGCCTTGAAATAACAAACACTATTTAAAAACCTTTAAAAATAACTCGTCCTTCAGTATTTACTTGTTCCTGTAGAGAACTGAGAACAAAAATAGCCACTCATGGAGACTTGCATAAGAATAATGTGCTACATCTTTTCAGTAAAATCACAACCAGATGTCTAAGGTCAAAGGTAAAATTCACCAAACTTTCACAAAACAAGATAATGCAAACTCAGGAGGATTTTTCATTCCTGCAAAGAAAAAAAATGTAATGTTCTATGTAAGAATGTTATTGGGGAGTAGTGACTTGCATCTCGCAAGAGTGTGGAATGCATTATGTATGCATAATAGGTTTGCAATAAAGTTAGGGACTCATTTTTAACAGGTTTGCCTTAAAGGAGCTTTCAGCCATGGGTTCTAAGATGAGAATTTTAGTAACTAATACTACAAATATTGTAAGTACAAATCAAACATTTTTATTTTTAAATGCATATATTCCTATGCAAATAAAATGTGATATTTGTAATACATAGACACAATATATTTTTATAATAAAGTTAACAAAACATGACTTGGCCAAATTCACTGGCTGAATTTTTTTATTTATATTAATTAGAACTGTAAAATCAATAAGGAAAAATAGTCGAAAGAAATTCCTTTACAGAAGAGTTGACTTAATTTCTTATAAAATATTACTATTTAGTTTGTCTGCTTTCTGCCATTGCACAGTCTCAGAAGACTCTGAGAGTATGAAATAATTTATACTTACCACAGACCATACAACTAAATGTCCTCTTATGTTATCTAAAGGAATCAAATTAGAACACCAGCACTTTGTAAATAGCTGATCATGTGATCAGACATTAAGCTAGGAGGTCATTCTGTAAGGATGTAGGAGCTTTAAAAAGATCTAAGAAGACAGGAAACTGAACCAATAACTAAATACTACCATGATCTCATGCTTCATTTTGGGAAACAGTGTAGTGGCAATAAAGAGAATTTTAGGACTATTTTAGATACAAATATGCAAGGATGGTGAGCTTGCTGTCTGCAAAGGAGCTAACTGTTCCTTTATAAATGTCAGAACCAACTTCAGAAGGTTCTGGGCCTATATAACATCATCTCAAAAAATAACAACTATTATTATAGGTCATACTGCAAATGGTATTTTGAATCATACCACCCATACCAAATTAAATTTCCATAAGGTAAATCATGTGCTTCCATAATTTCAGTGGCATATGTCTAACTGTGTTCTTAAGACCCAGCATTCTCATAGGCAACAAATGTTTGCTCACTGTTTTTTTATTATATTTCCCATTGTGAGAAATAATTTTGCTCTCCCAAACATGCCATACTTCTTTAATGAACATGAATATGTTCATCCTTGTATTACAGCATTTGTCATCTCTTAGGGATCAGGATTTGTTCATCTTTATATTTCTTACTATATAATGGTGTACTGCATATAGTAGATGCTTAATACATGTCTGTTGATTGATATTCATCAAATCCCCCTTTCGTTCATCCATTCAATCAATCAGTCAATCTAATATCTACTCAGGTAACTCAAATCAAAAAAGAACATTGAAATATGAAATTTGTGCTATTTGCTTCATATGCTTTGATACATTTTCACCAATTAAGGCTTTTTTAATCAAGTTTTCTGCATTCAATGAAGTACATTCTCTCCCTTGACATTCCTAGATTTAGTGTTGCAATCAAGGGGAAATAAAGTACTGATTTCTAATACTGTTTATAACAGGAATATGGTTCTTAAATCTCCTCCCTACATGTAATGACATGTAAGAGTTCCATCTTCTCATGGGGAACTTACAAGGATTGCAATACCAATCCCTTGTGTCATGAAACTTTATCCCCCAGCGTCTGGCCAAATTTAAATTGGAGCACATTCACTGTGCTTTCATAATCCAGCAAAATGCAAGCAGGAGTTCTCGGACCATTTGCTTCATCTTTCTCAGTTAATGGGGCATCCCTTCCCCCCTTTACCCTAAGAAATACTATTTGACATGGTCCTCAAGCCACTGCTGCTTTTGGATTTTCAGTTAGTAGCTTGAGCTGCAAGTGTCAAATTCCTACTGTGTTAGGGCAGAGACTGTGGCCACTCTCTGAGAATCACACCTTTACTAACTACCTACCTCGTACAAATCTATATCAGTTTTCTAAGCAGCATACAGCACCAGGGAGAGACCAAAATTGGAAAGTAGAAGACCTGGTTTTTCATCCTCACTGTCACTATTTTCAATCAAAAAGAGTAACCCTTTAAACTTATCTCATCATGAGTAAAATGAAGAGTTTGAATAAAAATGTTTTCTGAGATACCTACCAGAATTGAAAATCTACAGTCTCAATCTCTTATAGTTTTCTCTTCTATTCAATGGGGACAGTGTAAAGATTAAACTACATAGCAGACATACTAGATCAGGGACTTTATTTTGTCATTGCTCTAGCCCAAGTGACCAGGACAGTCTACTACTTTGTAGGCACCCAATAAATATTTGTTGAGTGAATCATTAGTTGCTTTGAACAGGAGCAACGTGAATGTGATTCCGTCTTAATGGTTGCTACCCTGGTGCTAACCAAGGAGAGGATCTAATAGTTCTGCCTGTCTACTGAGCAGTATCAGCCACAACAGCTGTCCCACACTTTATATCTTGCCTACTTATCTCTGGTGCAATTTAACGCCATGCCTATTTTGGAACGGTCTCATGGTTTTTGCTCCAAATCTCTTAACTCCCTAGGCAGCAGTGTTAGGATTGTAGGATTAGTCTGTATCACCCTGTTTTTAGTATTTTGCACCCACTTTTTCAATGGTGCTGCCAACTGCTGCGAATAATATCAAATACCTTTTCCTTCAGATGGCTGCATGGCAAAGTTGGCCAGGGCTATGCCATCTCCCATCACCTCTTGGCATGAGGTACACATTGATCAAAAGTTCTGCATTATTTGAGGCAGATCCAATTTCAAATGGTCCTGTTGTCAGAGAACATGTCAGATCATGTGTACCAATTTTTGTTTCAAGATATGTATCTTTTCTCTCCTGTTCTACAGTTCTTGTTTAAGAAATTTAGGACACCATTTACCAAAGAAGTTTCCCCAAAACCTAGTCTTCAGAGATGCTCTCTGATAAAAAGAGTTTCATGGGAAAATAATTTGAGGAAAATATTGTTCACACAATGAATATTACCTTGTTAAATGCTCTGATAAGTCCTGTAGAGAAGAAACCAACTTGTTTTTCTAGCATTTCCCCAATCTTTTTTCACCAGGAAACAGTTTCCTTTTCCAGTAACACTTATAAACACCCTGGAATGAAGGAACACTTTTGAGAAAAGCTCACAAGTCTATTTTAATCTGGGACAAAGAAAGAAATGCAACAAAATTTATGGGAAAAAATGACAACCTTCAAATTAGTACTGACAAAAACATTTTCACCTTAAATTTACCTGTGAGGGCTTCCCTGGTGGCGCTGTGGTTGAGAGTCCGCCTGCCAATGCAGGGGACACGGGTTCATGCCCCGGTCCGGGAAGATCCCACATGCCGCAGAGCGGCTGGGCCTGTGAGCCATGGCCGCTGGGCCTGCGCGTCCGGAGCCTGTGCTCCACAGCGGGAGAGGCCACAACAGTGAGAGGCCCGCATACCGCAAAAAAAAAAAAAAATTTACCTGTGAGTAAACATTATAATAAGGAAACAGCTCTAGCTTTGATAGATGCTAGCATTAAACTGTTAAAAGGCACGATAAAGGAGATATAGCACATATATACAATGGAATATTACTCAGCCATAAAAAGAAACAAAATTGAGTTATTTGTAGTGAAGTAGTTGGACCTAGAGTCTGTCATACAGAGTGAAGTAAATCAGAAAGAGAAAAACAAATACTATATGCTAACACATACATATGGAATCTAAAAACAAACAAAAAAATGGTTCTGAAGAACCTAGGGGCAGGGCAGGAATAAAGACGCAGATGTACAGAATGAACTTAAGGACACAGGGAGTGGGAAGGGTAAGCTAGGACGAAGTGAGAGAGTGGCATGGACTTATATATACTACCAAATGTAAAATAGCTAGTGGGAAGCAGCCGCATAGCACAGGGAGATCAGCTTGGTGCTTTGTGACCACCTAGAGGGGTGGGATACGGAGGGTGGGAGGGAGACTCAAGAGGGAGGGGATATGGGGATATATGTATACATATAGCTGATCCACTTTGTTATACAGCAGAAACTAACACAACATTATAAAGCAATTATACTCCAATAAAGATGTTAAAAAAAATACTGTTAAAAGGCAGAGCCCCAGTGAGGCATGCTTTCCTTACAAGGGAACAGTCTTCAACCTCAGCTATTACAGCCAAGTTTAGGGTTGGAGGAGGGGGTACACTTGATAGCTTGAAACAGTAGACTGCCCCAGAGAAAAGAACTTCTGACCAATAAGGGGAAATCTACCAGGAGACATGCAGACAAGAGATCATCTTCTCTCTACCCAGATAACTCCTCACAGATTTATTTTAAATATGGGAGCAAGTTTTGTTGTAAGGCTGTTTTAAAGAGTATATTCACATTGGAGGGAAAACACATATCCTACATTTCTCCCATTTAATACATTTGTACAAGAGCAACAGGAAAAGTGTTGAGTCAAAGAAATGCAACTGACAGAGGTCACGTATGAAGTCAGAAAGTACCTGTACGAGAGAACAATGTCCAAACAGGACCAATTCTTATACGGGAGCCCTGGCCCCAAGAGGCACACGCAGAACCTCATAACTACAGGGGCGTGTTTACATGTCTCTTGGTTGCTTAATACAGCTGTGGGTGGTCCTTGACTTCTGATCTGACAAGGACACCATGGCATGCTCTGTGGTAAATTAGGTAGGGTACCCTCTGTAGGTTCAGCATCAGGCACCTGGGTGCCTACCCTTTATTAACTGATCATGATGCAGTCAGAATTGAGGACCACTGCTCTATTCTCTTCCAGAAGATTCTTAATCTCCCTGGCAATGCAGGTTAAGAAAGAAGGAAAAGAAGAGAAGCCAGAGATGGACAAACCAGAGTTAGGATTCTGGCTTCTATGGCAGACATTTCACATGTCATGCATAGGGAAACTCCCTTTACAAGTTGGTAATTGCTTTTGGATGAAGAGTGATCAGAACTAGAGACTAAAAGTGATTTTAAGTGAGAGCAGTTTAAAGAATACTGTTGATTATGGTGACAGTGAGCAGAGGGAAAACAAGAAGACTTTTACAAACCCCAAGAATGCTTTTGTAGTATAGGATTATTCCTTGTAGCAAATTCATTGTAGCCAAATCCCCAAAGACCAATTTCTTAATGCCATAACATGAAAACACCTTTTTTTATACATATGTATCTATTCTTTTTTGGATTCTTTTCCATTATAGGTTTTTTAAAAAATATTTATTTATTTGCACTTGGTCTTGCAGGCGGGCTCCTTAGCTGTGGCTCCAGGGCTCCTTAGTTGCGGCTTGCAGGCTCCTTAGTTGTGGCATGCAAACTCTTAGTTGTGGGATGCATGTGGGGTCTAGTTCCCTGACCAGGGATTGAACCTGGGCCCCCTGCACTGGGAGTGCAGAGTCTTATCCACTGCGCCACCAGGGAAGTCCTGAAAATATCTTTATATTACAGCGCCCTTTGTTGAAATTCTCTAGTTTCAACTGCATCTTCCCATCAGATAGCCACTAATCACACCAGCTAACATTTATTGAACTTTCATTACATTCCAAGCAACATGCTAAGTACAGTAAGCATGGTAGCTCAGTTACTCTTCATCCCAACCCTATGCGGTGTGTAATGTTATTCTCTGTCTACAGAGAGAAAGGTGAGGCCTGGATAGTTTAAGTAATTTACTCAAAGTCACCCTTCTGGGAAGCAAGAGATGGAGGCACAGACAAGCTGGCCCCTGTCTGCTAGAGTCTCTCCCCTTAAATTGCCTGTGTCAAGCTGCCTGGACAGATAAAGTTTAATTATCTACTACAGTACCTCTGTAGTAGATACAGGGTGTCTGTCCATGTTCTGAGTGAAGACCAGGCAGACCTTGCCTCTTTTCCACTGTGAAAGTGTGTTAGAGCTGTCAGACTCTCTTCATCCCTTTGCTTTCCGGAGGCGGGATAGCATTCGCTCTTGGGTCAAGCAACTTCAGAACTCACACATCCAGGTGATCCAACTTTCAGATTTTCTTGGATTTGTAAGCAAAACCCTTACACAGCATCACAGAAGGGTATGTCTGAGAAACACTAGGTTTCTCCATGTTCGTCGATGGTGGATCCAAGTGTCATCTGCCCGACCTGTGTCTTAGCTCTGTATCTGGTTGTGTCCCTCATTCCACTGATAGTCAGCTTTGGTGCACCCTGTTCCATGGTTCCTTCTGTTCTGAATGGATCCCCTTCAACATTCACGGGTTGTATTTGTCCAACTGAGGAGGGAGTCTAATGTCTACAGACAAAGATCACAAATCTCAGTCCTAGAATGTAACAAATGGTATATTCCTATCCTCAATTACCCTTGGCCAAATAATAGCAACAATTTTCAAGAACAGATTGTGAGTTTCAATCCAAACAGGTAAAATACCATTTAATAAGTTCTGCTTAGTACAGCAATTTCCAGGTCTCCAAGGGTAGGCCATAGTAACAGTGCTTTGCTGATCTGGTTTCCACACACACAAAAAAATCTATTAAAAGAAAATCCTTTAGAACAGATGTGTTGACAAATCCCTGCCCACAAAGCGGTCAAGCTATTTAACAAAAATGTTGGTTCAGTATTTGTTCTCTCTGTTATAAGTGTGGGTGTTTGCTGAATCTCAGTAGGGGTGGGTTGGAGAAGGCGAGCTGAGGACAATCGGGAAAGAAGCATTAGCAGGGCCAGGTGAGGATGAAAGAAAACAGCAATAGGGTAGAGTGAGAGGACAATCAAAACCGAAGTTTTAGAGAAGTTACCAGAAGGCAGAACCAGGAAACCAAGATGTTTACCATTCCAGGCAATGCTAATTTCAACGGATCTTGCCCCAGTGCAGCAGTCTTAAACCATCTCCCCCCTCACACCTTCTCCTTAAAGAAACCACTGGATCCTCAGCCTGAAACCTGTGTCTTCTAGACTCCTTTCTCACTCGCCAAGTTCCAGTAACTCTTCCACTTTATTGTTGCTCAAACTTGTCCTCTTCTCTCCATTACTGCCATGGCGTCTCATGCAGGCTCTTCCAATCACCCCCTACTGCCCTCAGTCTCACCCTCCTCCACCCCATTCCTCACCTGGCAGCCCAGAGGGCTTTATCTAAACTGCAGAACGTATCACCTAATTGTATCTAAGCACACTCTTTTCACTCCCATCTTTTGCCCCCTCCTTATGCCCCCAGTGCTAACGGGATGCTTAAATTCCTGAAATGGTGCCCCCATGGCATTCCAAATAAACTTCCAACTTTTAGAATGCCATACGAGACCCTTTAAGATTAGACTCTGCTTACAATTCCAGCTTCATCTTTTCTCCCATCTCCTTTTCCAGTCCCCATCTATACTCCAGCCAGCATCCTCAACTCCTGAATATTCCCACCTCTCTAACTTTGCAGATGCACAGCTCTCAACAGAGAATGGCTCATCACCATCACCAATACTTCCTACCAGGTATAGAGCTAGAGCACAGATCAGGCTGATTCTCTCAACTGCCCCTCCCCTGAGCTCCCACAGTCCTTTGATTTTGTCTCTCTAGGAGCCCTTGTCATTGTCACACTGTGTTCTAATCTCCAAAAGATTTTAATCTCCTCAGGAGCAAAAACTCTGTCAGGACACCCTCAGCATAAGCCTAATGCTGAACACACAATAGCTACTTAATAATTGCTTCTTGAATGAAACAATCTCTGCCCCCACCAAAACTTTCAATGCTAATAAGCTGTTATTTGCAAAGAGGGCACACCAAAGCAAGGGGAAAAAAAGTAAATTCTCCATACCGCGTGGCACTAAATTTTTACTTTAACATACTTTGAATTTAACAAAACCATCTGAATAAGCCATCTGGCTGATTAAAATGGGCTTTTTACCTGCAAATATGAATGGGGTTTAAAATAACTTTGTATACTATTCGAATTGTTCTCTCTGATGGAATCCTATCTGCAGTTTAATCACAGTGTTTACTGATGTTTCCATAAATGTATCTGTACTGAAACAGTTTATTTTCCGGACCACAGAGCTCAAATTTCAACCACCCCAGAGAATACCCATCATTTTCATCCAATTCCTTGACTTCATAGGAGGTCTTCATTTCTTCTCAATGGGACAAATGAACCATTTCCCATCATTTAAGCTCACAGTTGCTGCTGTAGTGGAAGTCCTTTGCACAAGAGGGAACAATTCATTAGGTACTCAACAATACTACACTAAGTGCCAGGAGGAGAAATTAAGGACCTAGATAAAGATCCTTTTGTTGAGGAACCTCCATTTTTAGATGCAAATAGTCAGCAACTTGGGAGAAACTGCTGTCAGCACCCTGTATGCTTCCCAGTCTATCCACCTCTTTTCCTGGTTTGCTTTTCTTTCCCTTTTCTGCTTTCCTAGACTTTTTGTCCACTCTCTCTCTTTTTTTTTTTTTTTTTTTCTTTCTGAGGGTTCCTTCACGCATGACCTCGGCCTTAGGCCTGACATTGACAATCCCAATAACTCAAAACTCCCAGGCTAATACCAAACTTTTCTCTGCTCCTTCCCTCAACTTCTGCTGCCCCAGGTTCCACAGAGTCACAGCATCCCTCCACGCCCCACCAGTGGGGAGGCTTTCTGCAAATGATTTAACTTCTCTGCAACATTATTTCTGTTGAAGGTAGTCTCATCTGCACAATCTTTTACATAGTGTCGCTATATCAGATAAGATAATGAATATAAAAATATGCTATCGCCATAAATTGCCACACAAATCCCATCATCATGATGACGTTTATGATCATTTTTTAAGTAAAAAGATAAGAAATAAACATGTGACTGTCACATGGACCAAAATAGCTCATTTGATCTTGATTTATAACTCTGCCTAAATTTTCAGTTCCAAAGCCAACCTTAATTTTTTTTAAATGTCCATCATATAGTTCATATCAATAACCAAGTTGTGACAGATGGATCACCTAAGAGCTAAATTAATCACCTTTTTCTTAGTTTGTCTAGGCTTTGTTTCTGCAGCAGCTCAGATGGTCAGAAAGCCACATGCCTAGACTATATCTTTCTGCCATTTCTTGGTGGAGGAGAGAAGGGTTGCTGGTGGGAGTGGGGGAACCCACTTTTTTTTTTTTTCAAAGAAGATGTAGGGGGTAGGAGTTTATTAATTAATTTATTTATTTTTGCTGTGTTGGGTCTTCGTTTCTATGCGAGAGCTTTCTCTAGTTGTGGCAAGCGGGGGCCACTATTCATCGCGGTGCACGGGCCTCTCACTATCGCGGCCTCTCTTGTTGCGGAGCACAGGCTCCAGATGCGCAGGCTCAGTAGTTGTGGCTCACGGGCCTAGTTGCTCCGTGGCATGTGGGATCCTCCCAGACCAGGGCTTGAACCCGTGTCCCCTGCATTAGCAGGCAGATGCTCAACCACTGCACCACCAGAGAAGCCCCAACCTTAATTTTTAAGAATGTATAATGGTGAGTGGATGGAAGTGGTGCAGGGGGGGAATAAAAGGTGGGGGGGGAGGGGAAAATTCAGTGACAAATACAGAGATTTCCACACAATCCCTTTGGGAAGGATTGCTTACATTAACTATAGAGACTATAGTAATAATGGCATTAATAATAATAGGTAATATTTATTAAGTAATTTACTTACTATGTGCAGACACTCTTTTAAGTGTTTTTCATGTTTTACTCTCTATCCTCCCAACAACCCTATGCGACAGGAAGTGTTATTACCCTCATTTTACAGAGAGGGAAACTGAGGAACATGCAGTTATGTAAACCAGAGTCTGGACCCCACACTCCTGACCAGGGTGTTCCATTGCCTTTCAGCATAGAGCTGTGCTTAAGACACGGCCTGAAGAGCCAAGCTGCATAGAGTTGGAGGCGCTGCACCTCTTGGAATAACCCTCCGATTCATGAGATAATAAATGCCGAGTGCATGGTAAGCACACAGTAGATGTAAGTTAGCAACACACTGCCTCAATTTACTTTCTTTGCTTCCAAAACAATTAACGGGGTCTGCTGATTGTCCCAAGGCAAAACCGTTTTTGAATATCATATATTTAAAATAAGATGCCAAGTGAAAACCCATGAAGACACACAGTGAACCAGAGGAACTGGGATCATTAAATACATCAGGCTCAGACCCTCCCAGGCTTGACAGTAGAATGGGGCAGCCAGAAACCAGAAGTATTCATTTTGCCGTTTGCTCAGTGCCACGACGGCCCTTTGTGAATAGAATTAATTGAATGTTTTGGCCCCAAATCAATCCATACAGGGTAAAGCAGACACAACCTAAGGTCTGTCTCTCTAAACAGATAAGGTGAAATAGAGAGCAAGGCAATTTTAGATAATTTTAATGTAGTTAGTCCAGTTGAATAATTTAAGCCAGAAATCCCTGTTTTGCCTTAATGAAGGTTTTTAAAAATGAAATAATTTAGGTAATTTTCCCAGATTTTCATTTCACTTTGCTTGTATCCACAAAACTTAAACTTGCAACTGAGAAGCTCATTTTTAAAAAGGACAAGGAACTGAGCTCTTTGTTCAGGTAGAAGGGAAAATCTGCAGTCTTCACTGTATGTGATCGGGACCTCCCTTAGTTTTCTTTCATGGGTCCTGTGTCAGTACTTCCCCTGTAGCTCCTCTTATCATAGAAAAGATATGATCAATTATTTCATAATAAGGTGTGAGTTACTCAGTATATTACTCCTTCCTGGAGTATTTTCAATTTAGAAAAGAGCCACTGAATGAGAGGAAAGCTTTACAGAAAACAATGGATCATTATTGGTGGCATTTCAAATATCCACAGTAGGCCTATATCTTTGAGCAGGGAAACTTCCCAGCTTCCTGTCAAATCCACAGGTATCTATTTACACTATAGAAATTGAAACACTTCAAACTTTTTGGCATTTTAAGAACTAGAAATAATACATCATGATATTATAATCAAGAAAATATAAACTTTTATTAATAGATAATAAAGGGACTATCTATTCAATATACCAAAAAGCTATGAAGTTAGAGGCATTTTCTCACTCAAAATGTAGTTTTTTCTATTTTTTCATATATTATATAAGCTAGAGAAGATATTCTTTTCAAATGTAATGAAATATATGGTAAGTCTGACCATGATATTTGGCACCAGACATGTAAAATTTTTTATATATAAGAAAGGAAAGTATAAGCAAGCACATTTGTCACACACGGAAGGTACTGACTCATTAAATATTACACATTTTTAGAGTAAGTTAAAAATCAGAATATGAGTGGTGTAGCTGTGTGTCTGCATCACATAATGTATGTTTATGTGTGTCCCCAAGAAAAACACCAACTAAGTTTTAGAGACATGACACAATGTCTTGAGCTTTCACCAGTTTTTCTTAACAGCTATTCAACACCATGATGATATTTGTAAAAATTGCCCATATGGATTTTTAATATGGTAAAAATTTAAGTCCAGAATTTAGAACAACTGCATTGTGTAAGAATTTCACCATTCTCATTATTAGAACTTCTTCCTTTAATAGCAAGATTACATGTACGTATTGTGTATGTATTGTTGGACATAGCACAATACTTATATAGTATTTCAGTCTACCCTCTATGTGTAAGAATTTTTTTTTAAATTCTGGTAAAATACACATAACATAAAATTTAACATCTTAACCATTTTTTAAGTGTAAAGTTCAGTGTTGTTAAATACATTCACATTGTTATGCAGCAGATCTCCAGAGCTTTCATCTTGCAAAACTGAAACCTATTAAACAACAACTTCCCTTTCCCCCTCCTCTCAGCCCCTGGCAAGTACCATTGTACTTCCTGTTTCTATGAATTTGACTTACTCTAGATATCTCATGTAAATGGTATATAGTATTTTTATGACTGACTTATTTTACTTAGCATAATATCCTCAAGGTTCATCCAGGTTATAACATGTGTTAGAATTTCCTTCCATTTTAAGGCTAAATAATATTACATTGTAGGTATATACCACATTTTGCTTATCTGCTTATCCATCAATGGACCCTTGGGTGGCTTTCAAATTTTAGCTGCTGTGAATAATGCTGCTGTGAATACAAGAAACACAGGTATACAAATATCTCTTTGAGACCCTATTTTCAGTTTTTTGGGATATATACCCAGAAGTGAAATTGCTGGGTCATATAGTAACTCCATTTTTAATTTTGGGGGAAACTACCATACTGTTTTCCACAGTGGCTGCATCATTTAACATTCCCACCAACAGTGCACCCAGGTTCCAATTTGTCTGTATTCCCACTAATACTTGTTATTTTCTGGTTTTTTGATAGTAGCCATCCTAATGGATGTGAGAAAAAATAATTTTTAAATATATTTTCCTAAAGTCAAAGGCAAAGATTATTTATTGATTGAACCCAGTGCTGCATTTTGTTGTTGAAGAAAACATTTGGAACTGGACACACATGTATTCAGATTGCAACCCCATCACGTTCTGTTTCTTCTCCAGTGATACAGGAATATTCACACCTTATACGATTACTCTAATGACTAAGTTAATGTAAACCAAGTACACAGCACAGTATAAGTGGTCAAAAATGGTACTGATATTAGAACTGATGTTAGAATAAGAAGACTTGAGATATACATTCACAAGAATCTTGCTAACTTGTTGGGAAGAGACAACTAACTCACATGGGACATCTAAATGACGAGAGTGAACTTGGGACATCCAGAATGTGTTATAAGAATTCAACACAGGCAGAAATCAACCTACAGCATTCAAAGCACTTAATGTCCATGGCACTTGTGAACTGGAAGAAGGAGAAAAATAATCTTCATGATTTTTCCATCTGGCATCACCCTCAGGTTAAAAAAAAAAAAAGATGCAAGTTGACCTTTTTCATTCCTTCTACCCCAATATGGGTAGTTAAATAGGGAGTCAGTGGGAGGTTGACTGGCAAACCAAACCAGGGGTGGCAAGACCTGGAGGTCTGCCATGTAGACATGGCAGGAAAGAGGGAAATCTGAGATGTTGGGCAAGTTTTAAGGAGTTAGGCAGCAGGCAACAAGTACACATCTGGCAAAAGAGACGGTTGGTCTGCTATCTAGTATCAAGTATTCAGCCACAGGGGATGGGTACCAGAGGCAGGACTCTAGTAACCCAGAAAAGGGTCTAAATTAAAATACATCCTAATAGGGAGGGTGGGAGGGAGGCTCAAGAGGGAGGGGATATGGGGATATATGTATACATATACCTGATTCACTTTGTTGTACAGCAGAAGCTAACACAACATTGTAAAGCAATTATACTCCAACAAAGATGTAAAATAAAAATCCTAGAGCAAATGCTATATCAAGCAAACTATCAAGGTAGACCTAGGAAGACAAGGACTCACTCGGTTACTGGAATTGGGTACTGAAGCAAAACAAGAGCCTGAAAATTACCCTTACCACAGAAGGTAGGAGGTGGACTAGAAAGCATAAATTTTGAGCTCTTGGATCAATCCTCTAAAAAAAAAGGTCTCTAATAAAAAAAATAGGCTCAAGATAGCAGACTTAATGCAGTGGCTCCATCTGAGAATTAAAGGAACTGTGGAGTCGAGGAATGAGTGGTCTGCTCAAGAACCTTGTACTCTCTGCTAAAATTGAAATCACCTGGAATGCTGACTGTTAGGTGAGCTTATGCTCTAGACACTTAATAAATATCTGCTGAATGAATGATTTGTGGTTAATGAATCATTAGCTTTACTAGCACGATGGCTACCACCTCCTGCTATAGTCAGGTCATTCATTTACTCATCCAACCAACATTAATTGAATACCTGCTACATACTGGGTCCTATTCTGAGTGCTATAGATACAGAGATGAATAAGTCAGTCCTGAATGTCTCTCAAAATGTTCCCAATCTAATAGGCAATGAGAATCTCTTGGCAACCAAGAATCTTTAGATAAAGCACACTTCTCCATGGGTTATTTCAGCTACCTGCCAGTGTTATACAATGAAACTGGAGCATGTGGTGAGTGATTCTCTGATCCATGTGAGAACACACACTGTACCTCTGCACATGGATAAAACTGTCAGAGGTGGAAGTGAAAAATAGGAATTGTTTCAATAGTTTTCAGAACATTCTACAACCATTCAGGTTTTGGTCAAACAGATGGCCTGATGCCTCTACTTACTAGCCATGATTAACGCCCTGTGACTCATCTTTAAAATGGGAATAAAAACAGTATATAGCTCAAAGGTACTATTATGTATGGAACAAAATAAGCACTCAGTAAGAGTGGATCTTTTTAAAATTTATATTGCTAATAACTTCTTACTACAGATATTAAAATGCTGTGAGACATGAGACTAACTTGACCACAGTGGTTACTTTAACCAGTGGGGGAGTTGAAAATTACACTGATTTCCTCTCTTCCAAATTCCTTCCAACACATGTTCCTGGCTCACCTCACCACAAATCTGAAATATTGGAAAGATATCTTCAGTATTAAAGAAAAAAACTATATCGCAGTAATATATGATAGCTTAAAAATGTATATCTCAGTAATGTGCCATGGCTTAAATTAAGTACACTGTGTATTCTTGAAATTAAAAATTATGGAAGAGGACAGCAGAAGCAAGAAGAACTACAGTCCTGCACCCTGTGGAACAAAAACCACATTCACAGAAAGATAGACAAGATGAAAAGGCAGAGGGCTATGTACCAGATGAAGGAACAAGATAAAACCCCAGAAAAACAACTAAATGAAGTGGAGATAGGCAACCTTCCAGAAAAAGAATTCAGAATAATGATAGTGAAGATGATCCAGGACTTCAGAAAAAGAATGGAGGTAAAAATCGAGAAGATGCAAGAAATGTTTCACAAAGACCTAGAAGAATTAAAGAACAAACAGAGATGAACAATACAATAACTGAAATGAAAACTACACTAGAAGGAATCAATAGCAGAATAACTGAGGCAGAAGAACGGATAAGTGACCTGGAAGACAGAATGGTGGAATTCACTGCTGTGGAACAGAATAAAGAAAAATGAATAAAAAGAAATGAAGACAGGCTGAGAGACCTCTAGGACAACATTAAACACAACAACATTTGCATCATAGGGGTCACAGAAGGAGAAGAGAGAGAGAAACGGCCCGAGAAAATATTTGAAGGGATTATAGTCAAAAACTTCCCTAACATGGGAAAGGAAATAGCCACCCAAGTCCAGGAAGTGCAGCGAGTCCCATACAGGATAAACCCAAGGAGAAACATGCCAAGACACATAGTAATCAAATTGGCAAAAGTTAAAGACAAAGAAAAATTATTAAAAGAAGTAAGGGAAAAACGACAAATAACATACAAGGGAACTCCCATAAGGTTAACAGAGTTTCTCAGCAGAAACTCCACAAGCCAGAAGGGAGTGGCATGCTATACGTAAAGTGATGAAAGGGAAGAACCTACAACCAAGATTACTCTACCTGGCAAGGATCTCATTCAGATTCGATGGAGAAATCAAAAGCTTTACAGACAAGCAAAAGCTAAGAGAATTCAGCACCACCAAACCAGCTCTACAACAAATGCTAAAGGAACTTCTCTAAGTAGGAAACACAAGAGAAGAAAGGACCTACAGAAACAAACCCCAAACAATTCAGAAAATGGTCATAGGAACATACATATCGATAATTACCTTAAATGTGAATGAATTAAATGCTCCAACCAAAAGACACAGGCTTGCTGAATGGATACAAAAACAAGAGCCATATATATGCTGTCTACAAGAGACCCACTTCAGACCTAGGGACACATTCAGACTGAAAGTGAGGGGATGGAAAAAGAAATTCCATGCAAATGGAAATCAGAAGAAAGCTGGAGTAGCAATACTCATATCAGATAAAATAGACTTTAAAATAAAGAATGTTACAAGAGACAAGGAAGGATACCACATAATGATCAAGGGATCAATCCAAGAAAAAGATATAACTATAAATATATATGCACCCAACATAAGAGCACCTCAATACGTAAGGTAACTGCTAACAGCTCTAAAAGAGGAAATCGTCAATAACACAATAATAGTGGGGGACTTTAACACCTCACTTACACCAATGGACAGATTATCCAAAATGAAAATAAATAAGGAAACAGAAGCTTTACATGACACAGTAGACCAGATAGATTTAATTGATATTTATAGGACATTCCATCCAAAACAGCAGATTACACTTTCTTCTCAAGTGTGCACAGAACATTCTCCAGGATAGATCATATCTTGGGTCACAAATCAAGCCTCAGTAAATTTAAGAAAATTGAAATCATATCAAGCATCTTTTCTGACCACAACGCTATGAGATTAGAAATGAATTACAGGGGAAAAACATAAAAAACACAAACACATGGAGGCTAAACAATGCATTACTAAATAACGAAGAGATCACTGAAGAAGTCTGAGGAAATCAAAAAATACCTAGAGACAAATGAGAATGAAAACACAATGATCCAAAACCTATGGGATGCAGCAAAAGCAGTTCTAAGAGGGAAGTTTATAGCTATACAAGCCTACCTCATAAAACAAGAAAAATCTCAAATAAACAATCTAACCTTACACCTAAAGGAACTAGAGAAAGAAGAACAAACAACACCCAAAGTTAGCAGAAGGAAAGAAACCATAAAGATCAGAGCAGAAATCAATGAAATAGAAACAAAGAAAACAGTAGCAAAGATCAATAAAACTAAAAGCTGGTTCTTTGAGAAGATAAACAAAATTGATAAACCATTAGCCAGACTCATCAAGAAAAAAAGGGAGAAGACTCAAATCAATAGAATTAGAAATGAAGAAGGAGAAGTTACAACAGAAACTGCAGAAATACAAAGCATCCTAAGAGACTACTACAAGCAACTCTATGCCAATAAAATGGACAACATGGAAGAAATGGATAAATTCTTAGAAAGGTATTACCTTCCAAGACTGAACCAGGAAGAAACAGAAAATAAGAAAATATGAACAGACCAATCACAAGTAATGAAATTGAAACAGTGATTTAAAATCTTCCAACAAGCAAAAGTCCAGGACCAGGTGGCTTCACAGTTGAATTCTATCAAACATTTAGAGAAGAGCTAACACCCATCCTTCTCAAACTCTTCCAAAAAATTGCAGAGGAAGGAACTCCCAAACTCATTCTGTGAGGCCACCATCACCCTGATACCAAAACCAGACAAAGATACTACAGAAAAAGAAAATTACAGACCAGTATCACTGATGAATATAGATGCAAAAATCCTCAACAAAATACTAGCAAACAGAATCCAACAACACATTAAAAGGATCCTACACCATGATCAAGTGGGATTTATCCCAGGGATGCAAGGATTCTTCAATATACGCAAATCAATCAATGTGATACACCATATTAACAAATTGAAGAATAAAAACCATATGATCATCTCAATAAATGCAGAAAAAGCTTTTGACAAAATTCAA
The DNA here is from genome assembly GCF_964165515.1 of Mesoplodon bidens. Lineage (NCBI taxonomy): Eukaryota > Metazoa > Chordata > Mammalia > Artiodactyla > Ziphiidae > Mesoplodon > Mesoplodon bidens. The sequence goes on along the minus strand of NC_138165.1, from coordinate 48,998,237 downwards.
CACCGATTTATGATAAAAACTCTCCAGAAAGTGGGCATAGAGGGAACCTACCTCAACCTAATAAAGGCCATATATGACAAACCCATAGCAAACATCATTCTTCATGGTGAAAAACTGAAAGCATTTCCTCTAAGATCAGGAACAAGACAAGGATGTCCACTCTTGCCACTATTATTCAACATAGTTTTGGAAGTCCTAGCCGTGGCAATCAGAGAAGAAAAAGAAATAAAAGGAATCCAAATTGGAAAAGAAGAAGTAAAGCTGTCACTGTTTGCAGATGACATGATACTATACATAGAGAATCCTAAAGATGCCACCAGAAAACTACTAGAGCTAATCAATGAATTTGGTAAAGTTGCAGGATACAAAATTAATGCACAGAATTCTCTTGCATTCCTATACACTAATGATGAAAACTCTTAAAGAGAAATTAAGGAAACACTCCCATTTACCATTGCAACAAAAAGAATAAAATACCTAGGCATAAACCTACCTAGGGAGAAAAAAGACCTGTTATGCAGAAAACTATAAGACACTGATGAAAGAAATTAACTATGATACCAACAGATGGAGAGATATACAATGTTTTTGGATTGGAAGAATCAATATTGTGAAAATGACTATATTACCAAAAGCAATCTACAGATTCAATGCAATCCCTATCAAATTACCAATGGCATTTTTTATGGAACTAGAACAAAAAAATCTTAAAATTTGTATGGAAACACAAAAGACCCTGAATAGCCAAAGGAGTGTTGAGGGAAAAAACTGGAGCTGGAGGAATCAGACTTCCTGACTTCAGACTATACTATAAAGCTATAGTAATCAAGACAATATGGTCCTGGCACTAAAACAGAAACATAGATCAATGGAACAAGATAGAAAGCCCAGAGGTTAACCCATGCACCTATGGTCAACTCATCTATGACAAAGGAGACAAGGATATACAATGGAGAAAAGAGAGTCTTTTTAATAAATGGTGCTGAGAAAACTGGACAGCTACATGTAAGAGAATGAAATTAGAACACTCCCTAACACCATACACAAAAATAAACTCAAAATGGATTAAACACCTAAATGTAAGGCTAGACACTATAAAACTCTTAGAGGAAAACATAGGAAGAACACTCTTTGATGTATATCATAGCAAGATCTTTTTTGATACACCTCCTAGAGAAATGGAAATAAAAACAAAAATAAACAAATGGGACCTAATGAAACTTAAAAGCTTTTGCACAGAAAAGGAAACCATAAACAAGGCCAAAAGACAACCCTGAGAATGGGAGAAAATGTTTGCAAATGAATCAACGGACAAAGGATTAATCTCCAAAATATATAAACAGCTCAAGCAGCTCAATAGTAAAAAGAAAACAAACAACCCAATCCAAAAATGGGCAGAAGACCTAAATAGACATTTCTCCAAAGAAGACATAAAGATGGCCAAGAAGCACATGAAAAGTTGCTCAACATCACTAATTATTAGAGAAATGTAAATCAAAACTTCAATGAGGTATCACCTCACATCAGTTAGAATGGGCATCATCAGAAAATCTACAAACAACAAATGCTGGAGAGACTGTGGAGAAAAGGGAACCCTCTTGCACTGTTGCTGGGAATGTAAATTGATACAGCCACTATGGAGAACATTATGGAGGTTCCTTAAAAAACTAAAAATAGAATCACCATATGGTCCAGCAATCCCACTACTGGGCATATACCCAGAGAAAACCATAATTCAAAAAGACACATGCACCCCAATGTTCATTGCAGCACTATTTACAATAGCCAGGTCATGGAAGCAACCTAAATGCCCATCGACAGATGAATGGATAAAAAAGGTGTGGTACATATATACAATGGAATATTACTCAGCCATAAAAATGAACGAAATTGGGTCATTTGTTGAGACGTGGATGGATTTAGAGACTGTCATACAGAATGAAGTAAGTCAGAAAGAGAAAACAAATATCATATATTAACGCATATATGTGGAACCTAGAAAAATGGTACAGATAAACCGGTTTGCAGGGCAGAAGTTCAGACACAGATGTAGAGAACAAACGTATGGACACCAAGGGGGGAAAGTGGGGGTAGTGGTGGGGGTGGTGGTGGGATGAATTGGGCCATTGGTATTGACATGTATACAGTGATGTGTATAAAATTGATGACTAATAAGAACCTGCTGTGTAAAAAATAATAATGAATTATGGAAGGAAGGAAGGAAGAGAATGGGGAGGGGGAGGGAGAGATGGGAAAGGGAAGGAGGGGGGTTGCAGTTAAATTTGGGGTTAAAGTACATTTTACTTGGTACTTCAGAACTTAGTCTGAGCTTTTTGAAATGTGTAATTACCCAACAATCATTCAGTAAATATTTATTGAGTGCCTACTATATGCCAGGAATTATTCTAGGTACTGGAGATATTTCTGTGAGCAAAGAAAAAATTCTGACCTCTTGGGACATATGCCAAATTGGGAGAAATGGACAATAATCAAATAAATATGTAATATAATTCAGGAAATGACAGATATAAAGAAAAATAAAGCAAAATAAAGGCATAGAGAGTGACGAAGAAGATAGTTCAGATAGGCTGATCTCTCTGAGGAGGTGATGCTTGAGACCAAAATGGAAGAGGAAGCAATGTATGCAGTAATCTGGGGAAGAGCATTCTAACCAAAGAAACAGCAAATGCAGAGGTTCTGAGAAGAGAGTGAGCTTAGTGTGTTCAAAGAATAGCAAGAATGCCCGTTTGGAAACTACAGGAGAGTGGGTGATGGAGGGATGGCAAGAGGTAAAATCACAGAGCTATGTAGAGTCCAGATCACATAGTCCAAACCTAGGGTTTGAGAATTTGTAGTAAGTATAATAGAAAGTCGTTGGATACTTTTAATAGAGAAATGACATGATCCAATTTGTTAAAAGATTTTTCTGAATGTTGTGTGAAAAATATACTGAAAGGAGACAAGATTGGGAACTGGAGGCTATTGCAGTCATCTAGATAAGTAATGATGTTGATTGGACCAGGTTGGTGTAGTGGAAGCAGCAGCAGTAGTAGAAGTGGTAATAGCAGTAGTAGTAGTCAGAATTGGTAGGTTTCAGGATATATAATCTAAAGGTAGAGCTGGCCAATACTGATGAATTGGCTATTGGGAGTGAGACAGAAATCAAGGATGACTCTTGTTTTAGCTTGCTCAACTGGTGGAATGGCAGTTTTCTTTGCTGAAATGGGAGAAAACTTGGAAAGAAAGGGAGTTAATCAGGAGTTATACTTCAGGCATGTTAAATTTGAGATGCCTGTTAGACACTTCAGTGGAGACCTCGGTTGCGCAGGCAGTTAGACAAAAGTCTGAGGAAGAGACTGGAGTTGGAGGTGTAAGTTTGGGAGGCACTCTCTCTTCAATCACTTGATAATGAGTAGAAGATAAAGAAAAGAGGGTTGGAGACTGAGCCCTGGGGCATTCTGTCATTCAGAGGTCTATTAAAGAGGAACACTCAGCACAAGACACTGAGAAGGAGCAACCAGTCTGGCAACAAGAAAACCAGAAGGGTGAGAAATCAAGAATTATACAGTATCCAGAAGAAAACAAATGAGTACAAGATAGGAAAATACAGTTCATATAAAATAAAATGCAAATGGCTCTTGGAAAAGAAAAGATAGTCTCCTTCATAATAAGACAAAATAAAACTTAAACATCATTGCAATATCATTGTTCACCCATCAGATTAACAAAGATTAAAAAGTTTAATAGCATACTCTATTGGTGAGGTTGTAGGGAAACAGACAGTCATATATTGTAGATGGGTTTCGTAAATTGGCACATTCTCTTTGGAGAGCAACTTGACAATAACAAAATTTTAAGAGTAAATATACTTTTTGACCAATCAATTCTACTCCTGGGAATTGATCCTATAGTATATTTATACATGTGCAAAATGATAAATGTACAAGTATATACACTGAAGAATTATATTCAATAGCAAAAGGTCAGAAACAATCATCAGGGAACTGGTTAAATAAATTGTGACTCATCCTGAAATAAATATAATAAAATTATGATAACTGGTTAAATAAATTATGGCTCATCCCAGAATATTATTCAGCTATTAAAAAGAACAAGGCAGATTTATAGGTACCATATGGAAGGCTCCTGAAGACACATGATCAAGTGAAACAAATCAAAGTTTAGATTAGTATCTTTATTATGTTACCTATATATTTTATAAGAAAATAAAATAATATAGGTACATATATATTTGTATATACCTAGAATATCTCTGAAAGGATACACAATAATCTGATTATAAGGTTGCCTTCAGGCATGAGAACTGTGTGAGGTAGAATAGAGACTTATTCTCAGTTTATTCCTCTTGTACCTTGTGAATTTTATGGCATGTCCATGTATTTCTATTTTTTTAAGTTTTTTTTTTAAATTTTGAGGAAAGAGTGTTGTCAAGAGGTCAAGTAAAATAAGGACTCAAAATTGACCATTGATAAGGCAAGATGGAGTTCCTCAGTGACCTTTATAAGGTCGAGTCCACTGGACTGGTTGAGGTGAAGACCTGATGAAACATTCAAGTGAGTGGGAGGTGAGTACGTGGTGATAGTGAATCCAGAGTTCTATACTGGAAAAAACACTGGACTTTGTTTCTACTTCTGACCCAGCCATTTCTAATTCTTTCAGTCTGGCCAAGTCACTTAAGTTTTGTGAGCCCCAATTACTACATGAGTGAGATGAAGAAAGCCATATTTGCCCTGCCTATTGGAGAGTATTCTTATTGGGCTCAAATGAGAGAATGTCTCTTAATTGATACTCTATAAAATCCTATTAGATAAGATGTATCATTGTTGTTATTAATACCCAAGCACCCTTGTACTGCAGAAGAAATTCTAAAAGAAGTGTTTTGGAAAGTTGGAGGTTTAGTGTTTGCTCTATGGTTCTCTTTTTATAATATAACCTATATTATATTCTAGGTATGTTCATATTGCTGCTTTCTTAAATGCCTCTTTTTTTTCAAATGAAAATATGTTTTATTTCTGGCTGAAAGCTCACTGATTTTAAAGCTATAGCTTAAAAAAAGAGCTTTAAAAAAGTCCTACTGGTTATCTTTGCTTTAACATTATTTTGATAACATAAATATACATAAATTATAAAAATAAAATATGATAATAGTCTCACTTCCCAGACATAACCACGATTAACTAGTACATTTTCAAATCTTTCCAGATATTTCTCTATCATAATCAATAACCTTATATACATATTTACTTTGGATTTAAACAAAGTCAACGTGGCCCTTCCTGGTAATTCTCAATACAGGCATTAACCACAATGTCCCCCCAAACACAAGACCCATCCAGTTTTGACTTATAATAGGAAAATCAAGAACTTTTTTTTTTAATGAAGAAAGCCCGTATCAAAATTTGGAAAGAAACCATCAGTTTTGATTTTAGTCCCTTTCTAAATGTTCAGATTTCTTTGTCGAGTAGAAGTTGTAGAGCTAATTTTACCCTGCCAGCTAATTCTTATCTCATTGGAAGCTGGGGCAATAGCATGGATGGGTGCCCTGCAGAATAAGAAATGCAAAACTCCCTCTGCTACTAACCCTTTTGACCAAGATAATAAGGAATCACCTAATCTAGCCCTGAACACTCAGTAGTGAATAACATATTCTCACTTGAAAGAGAAATTTTAAGGCATAATAAATATTCTTTTTAATAAAATTAATCTTTGTCTACATAAGATCCATCTCTATGGCAGGCCCAAGAGTAGAAAGTGCAAATAAATCATTCAGTACAGGACTTCCCTGGGGGCGCACCGTGGTTAATAATCCGCCTGCCAGTGCAGGAGACATGGGTTCGAGCCCTGGTCCGGGAAGATCCCACATGCCGCAGAGCATCTAAGCCCGTGCGCCACAGTTATTGAGACTGCACTCTAGAGACCACGAGCCACAACTATTGAGCCCTCGTGCCACAACTACTGAAGCCCGCATGCCTAGAGCCCATGCTCCGCAACAAGAGAAGCCACCTCAATGAGAAGCCTGCGTACCACAGCGAAGAGTAGCCCCTACTCACCACAACTAGAGGAAGCCCGCATGCATCAATGAAGACCCAATGTAGCCAAAATTAAATAAATAAATAAATTTATTTTTAAAAAATCATGCAGTACACCTCTATCTACAAATGTGAATTTGTGAGTTGCAGAAACAGCATGCACTGCTGAGATGAAGATACTTCTGTTTTCCTTCTCACCTTCTAATTGTACTTCATTAAGGCAATGTCAGAACTTGCAACACCACCAAATAAATGGGAAAATAGCCAAAGTTGGTCATATTTACAAAAAAGTTTTTTTTTCTTTTATTGGTTATATTAGACTTCTTGGGCTACCATAACAAAATACCATAGGCTGGATGGGTTAAACCACAGAAATTTATTTTTTCACCATTCTGGAAGCTTGCAACTCCAAGATCAGGGTGCCAGCATGTTTGGTTTTCTAATAATGGCTCTTTTCCTGGCTTGCTGACAGCTCCCTTCTCACTGTGTCCTTACATAGCGTAGAGAGAGTCAGCAAGCTTTCTGGTGTCTCTTCATACAGGGGCACTAATCTCATCATCAGGGCCCCATCCTCATGACCTCATGTAACCCTAATTGCTTCCATAAAGGCCCCATCTCCAGATACAGTCACATTGGGAGTTAGGGCTTCAACATACGAATTTGGGAGAGATATAAACATTCAGTCCATAACACTAGTTCTTTCTGATACAATTTTACAATTAAAAGAATTAGAGAAAGAATGAAAAGTAGTGAAAAATGCCCTGGATTAGAAGTCAAGAGACTTAAGTTGTGTTACAATTCCTGTGTATCTTTGAATATCTCTCAGTTTCTTCCAATTGTTAAAATAAGACAGGTGACACTAGAGACTCACTATCAGAGCTAAAATTCCATTTATTCAAAGAAAAAAATGTTATAGCACTTAATTTTTCTAACGCCAACTAAAATTAATTTCTATCCAGCTGTGAAGATATGATTGAATTATAACTTCCCTTCCCTTTCAAAAATTATCTTCTCCAAACAAAAATCCAGTTTTGTTACTAAAAATAAATTACAGCATCTATAAGAGAGATAGTTTTAATGTTGCAAAACCATGTATAATGTATATCTCATAACTGATGAAGAATTAAGAGAGACTCTGGGGAGCAATCCACCAGAGAAAAAGTTTAAGTGATTTCAAATTTCTTGTTAATTTCCTTTCATCATCTCACCTTCATCTCTGAATTTACTCCTTCATACTATGATAATGTTATTCCAACCTGACTTAATACAATTAGTTTGTAATCATTCCACTTCCATAGTGATATATAATTGCCTAAGCTTCATTTGTGAGGATGATATATAGGTTACATGACTGTCACAAGACACTTTTCAGATACTGTGAATTTAGATAAGTAAGTATTTGGGAGTTTTGTTATTCATAGGATTCAGACATCTTATAAACTGTAAGAATAATAACATAAACTCCAAAGTTACTCAATAAGTGTTGAGCGTTTAATAGTGCCATGTAGCTCAAGCAATGCTTAATTTTTTTATTTTTTAAATTATTTTTAAATTTAATTTTATTTATTTATTTTTGGCTGTGTTGGGTCTTTGTTGCTGCATACAGGCTATTCCCTAGTTGCAGCGAGCGGGGGCTACTCTTCGTTGCAGTGCACAGGCTTCTCACTGCGGTGGCTTCTCTTGCTGTGGAGCACAGGCTCCAGGTGCATGGGCTTCAGTAGTTGTGGCACGCAGGCTCAGTAGTTGTGGCTCACGGGCTCTAGAGCACAGGCTCAGTAGTTATGGAGCATGGGCTTAGTTGCTCCACAGTATGTGGGATCTTCCTAGACCAGGGCTTGAAACAGTGTCCCCTGCATTGGCAGGCGGATTCTTAACCACTGTGCCACCAGGGAAGCCCTTAATTTTTTTTTTAATTAGAGGTAGGCATAGAAGATATTTGTCTATGACACACAGAAAGCCATAGAAATGATTTCTACACAACAGAACATTATTTTTCATTATTGAATCCAACCAGTGGCTGCTTCATTATGTCAAAAATCCACGGAAACACATAAATTTTTTTCAGTCCTTCAATATAGGGCAAATCCAGAAACTCTTGGAGTTGCAGCAATGCTTGCAAAGAACAATCCCACTCCAGGGACCAAAATTGGGGCAAGGATTTTGTAGAATATAAGAGAGACCAGGAATCCCCTTACATTTGATGCAGTAATGGATTTGATGCAATAATGGATTTGATGCAAATTATATTTGATGCAATTACCTAAAAAATGGTTCATGAAAATTCTACTTAAAGGCTGTTCTAAGCAACTGTAAATATAATAACTAAATATCCTCTTCCAGTAGTAATCCTGAGTCTGAGGCAATGCATGTCCAATCTGAGGCAGGAAGATGTAGGACATGCAGAGTGTAGGACCCACAAAAGGAGCTATACAAAGGGGCCAACACTAGGTCAGAGATATTTTTCTGATCCACACTTACCTAAGATTTCACCAGTTCCCTCACGTAAAGAGATGAATGTCACCATCAGAATAACATTCAATATTCACTGTAATATGTTGGCATATATTCAAGTATAAGTTAGTTTTAAGTATAAGAGTACTAATTTCATATCATGGGTTCAGTTATTCTCAATTGCACACAATTCCTTCAAACCTTATTAAAGAATGTTGTCTGGAAGAAGTGATCCCCAAGACATCAAGTAACAACTGCAGTCAAGACTCAGTTGCCCAAAGTGACTAGTGTAGGAGTGTCATTCCTAGCAGAGGGTGCTTAAACAGGTCTTATTCCTACCTGGGTATATACACATTACACCAGCCTTTAACTGGGCACTAAACATATATACTATAGTGCACATGGCATTGTTCTTGACTTTCAGAAGTATAATACAGTTGGAGAGGCAAAACTGATAACACACACACTCACAAACTTAGCAAAGGAAGGCCTATGTACAAGATGCTATGCTAAGTAGAATATAAAGAGAAATGAGACTGCATGGTCTTTGACCTCAAAATGACTACAGTCTTTAAGTAGGGGAGGACATAATAATAGTAGTAAAATAATAATTTCAAACATATATTGGTCACATAATGTGCGAAGGACTGCACCAAGAGCTTTACAGCACATATACAATCTCATTTAATCTTCATTGTAACATGATAGTGTAGGTATTACTATTCTCATTTTACAGATGAAGAGACTAAGCTCACAGATTTTAAGTAAGTGGTTCATGTTTACAAAACTAGTTAGCAGGACTTGGGTCTGAGTCCAAGAAGCATTAGCTCCTTCCTGTGATATCACACTACATCTCCCACATGTAGACAAATTACTGTGAAATGGCAAACATCATAAAAGTAGACCCATGAACCACAGTGTTTTACATCAGTCATTTCCAGCCCGAGAGAACTGGAAATGTTTGGTGGAGGAGGTGGCCTTTGAGCAATAGTAAGGAGCCTAACAGGAGACGAGTAACTGTAGGAAGTTGGATTATTCCAGGAAGCACATAGGCAAAGGCATAGAGGTAGGACAGCATACGTTTTTTAAAGGTGGAATGTGATTAATAATCTATTTTGGTGGTAGCCTGGAAATAATATGGTGGTGTGGTGGGAAAAGTAAGTTGGAATCAGTTTGGAATCAAATGATAACAAGCAGGTCTTGAACACTACTTTAAGGAGTTTGGACTATTTGGAGGCTACCACTGACCTATTAAAAGGTGTTTGTGGAAGAAGGGCATAATCAAACAGCATTTCAGTGTGATTAAACAAGGAGACAATCATTAGGTGGTGATACATGACAATTATCAACAAATATTAGCTCAATGTGAGGAAATATTCTTGTCGTTATGTTAGGAGAGAACTGGTAAACTGTTGCAGGAGTGGTTAGTTAAATAACTAATCATCAGAATCATCACAGTCTAGACTGGCCAAGAAAGTTACAAACTCAATTTCATCAGTTTCACCCCCAACAGTTTGATCACACTGGGAGAGATAATAAAGTATCAAGGAAAATAAAATAATAATTTATAATAGTAGCTAATCTTTGTGGAGCTTATATGTCAGGCAGTGCCCTCCAAACTCTTTATAATAACAATCTGCTGTCTGCTGAGCCCAGGTTCACTGCAAAGGAGGTTGGATAGTCATGTCAACTATTTAAATCAAGCTGTCTGAGAAATCAGAGAAGTTGTCACCTTTCAAGTGATCTAGTCAAGATTACTAGTGACATAAAACATAGTCTCTTGCCCTTGTTGAACAGTCAAGGATAAACACTGAAATTACTCACCAACTTTCCTTTTCCTAAACTCCATAAGGACCATTTGTTTCTAACATGTTTCCATTTCTAGGATTACAGTTTCTTTTACATTAGTTACATTTTATGGTGCTTGTTTCCCGGCACTTCTGTCTCTTCAGCAAACTCTTCTCCAAATCAGAGTGTAGGATGGGTTATTTCTAGGAAAAGCTTCTCCAAGTAAACTGATTCCACCCACTATGTATTCATTCTGGTGTCTTGTTCCTGCATTTTGAAGTACTTTTGGAGCCTACAGCTCACTATCTATGATTGCCTAAACTTTCTCACTGTAATGAGGGCAAGAGATTGTGAAACAAAAAGTTGGATTTGTGACCCCTATAAATCTTAATAAGCAAAGGAAACTCAGTCACCTATATTCTCACTCACCAAACACCTACTGTAAGTAAGCTATATGCGTAATAAGTCACATTAGGATAGAATGGGGGGGCAGAGGGGGACACTAGGTTGAGCCAAATTATTATCTATAAGTTCTTTAGTGATAGAAATTATTTCTTAATAATCTTTGCATGTCTGAATTGCCTAGCATGGTTAACTGCACACTCTAGACACCAAATAAATATCTATTGAATAAATGATTTTTTTTAACAAACCATAGATTAGTGGAAGGGAGTGGAAATAAAATTCAAACATGAACAACTCACTTGTTTTAACAGCTTGCGTTAAAATAGTAAAAGAAGAATGAGGCTAATGGCTAAATTTGAACAGAGTGTTGGATTTTTACAGGGATTTGATAATGTTTTCTTTTACATGACCAATATAGTGAATATCTTTAATAATAATACCTGATTATTTAATTCAACAACTCAGGCAGTTATCAGGTGTCCTCTCAGCTAAAATTAAAATTGTATACATCCCTCTCTCTCACCTCATTTGCTTTTCTCACCATCACCTTCATTTCAGTGAATGGTATAATGGGTTGAATAATGGGCCCTCCAAAATATATCCAAGTGCAAATCCTTGGAACCTGTGAACATCACCTTATTTAGTAAAGGAGACTTTCAGATATAGTTAAGGATCTTGTGATAGAATCATCCTGAATCACCCCATGTGAGTCCTAAGACAAGCACCCTAAGAGACAGAGAGCAGGAGTCATAGAGGCAGAGATTGGAATGATATAGCCAAGGAAAGTCAATGAAAGTTGACAGCCACCGGAGCTGGAAGACACAAAGAATGGATTATCCCCTAGAACCTTCAGAGGGAGTGCAAGTTTGCCAACACCATGATTTTGAACTTATAGTCTCCAGAACTGTGAGAGAATACATTTCTGTCATTTGAAGTCACCCAGTGGTAATCTTCTAAAAATCTAACAGAAAGAACAACTCTTTCCTGCCACTTGCTCACCAAAACCCCTAGAGTTGTCCTTAACTTTCATCTTTCTCTCACATTGCCAATCCATCCAACAGTAGTAAAGAATTTATACTTTTAAAATACATCCAGAATCTGACCACTGCTTACCACTTCCACTGCTCCCACCCGTTGAAGCCACCATCCTGTATTATCCCCTTAAAGAGTCTCCTTGATTCCACCCATGCCCCCTACAACCTATTCTCAATACACCAGACAGACTGACTCTTTTAAAACTTAAGTCATGACACGTCAAAACACTGTAAGTTCTCCCCATTTTACCCACAATAAAGCCAAAATTCCCACATTGGCCTGTATAAACCCTGTCACCCCCGGACCTCATCGCCCCCTGACCAGTGCATTACTCTGATCCAGCCCACAGCCTCTATGCTCTTCCTTGCTCCTTCTCCAATACTCCAGGTGTGGTCTCTCCTTAAGACCTTTGCACTGGCACTTCCCTCTGTTTAGAAAGTTGATTCCTCGTGTATCTCTGCAGTTTACTCCACCACCTCCTTTAAGTCTTGTTCAAATGTCACCTTCTCAGAAGTAAGTAAAAACTTATTGAATAAATAATTAAGTGAATGGATTTCAAATCAATAGCTTTTATAACTATCAAGCACTTCTACTTTATAATTATTCTAACTATTATTTTTCTTTTTTTTTACCATATGACCTGGTCTTAGTGTCCCATCCATATATTCTCAAACTGTATAGACTTAGATTCCTTTATAATGTCTCATACATTAAATCCATGATTACTTAATGACCTTGGAAGTTTTGGAAGCATACAATAATGTCCAATATTTTCTGAAGTAGTATATCATAATTTGCCTAAGTTTTAATATGTGACATGAGTGAAGTAGTCTTTTCTTCATAATCAGGGGGACAAGCATGTATCTCCTCATTTTTCCAAAGTTGAAAACTACTGTCAGAAATATGGATGGCAATTAGTTAATGAATAATGTAAGAGAGTGGTTAGAATAACACAGAAAGTTAGCTTCAAAATGAATAAACCTATCCAAGAAAAAGCCGTTTCTCCAATATGGTCAGCATGGTAGCAGGTATATTATCACTACAGGAAGCAAGTTTGACTGTCAAGTCGATGAAGAATAATTACAATTGTCAGGCAGAGAAATGATGAGATTGTGGGAAATTGAGCATTCCAAAATTCTCACACAATTGTTGACTTCATGTTATAGTCCCCAAACTCATTTTAATGCTATAAGATCCAATTCACTTTTCCAGAAGTCATTGTTGCCAGTTTTCATCCTGCCAATTGTGAAATGTTCCAATGTGATTTTTGTGTTTGTTTGTTTTATTTCTTTGAGAATTCATTATCGCATTGTCAGATTTCTAGGTCATTGCTTAGAGAGGCAATTTTAGTAGTGTTTTAAATCACCCATGTGATAAACCTTTTCTTTGGAAAGACCTCTGTCTCAATCATCCAAAATAATTTCATAATCTCTCTTGGATTGAAAGTTTATAGATTTGAGGCCACATAATTCTTTCCTTGGCTAAAATAATAAATTTTCCCAAGCTAAAAAGAACTTTCCCAAACCATGTTGAAAACAAAATTGTAACACTCTACGAAGTGTCAATTTCAACAGCTCAAATACATTTTCAGAAGTTTCAAACAGATCAAATACTTCTGTAAATTAGGCACTGTGGATCTCCTTCTAGTTTTGCTAGGTACATGGTTTGTAGTGTTCATAATAGCACAGTACTCCCTCTGAAGTCAGTATTCTTGAAGTCTCTGGAGGCTCAGATAAGTTCCTCAGAGACAGACCTGGTATAATTTGTAAAATAGCCCATGGCATTACCAGTTCACACTGTAATTTTGCCAGATCTTATAAGATAAGCTGGCTTGGCCCTAGTCATTAGAGATGGGCAGCCTCTAGGGTAAACCCAATTGCTGTAGAAACTATCATTAAAACTATTATTGAACATCTATCTGGTGCCAAAAATACATCCAACTCATTGTAGTCATTGGGATCGGCAGCAAGACAATGCTTCTGTGCTTCACAAGGGACACATGAATGCCTCAGCAGTTTTAATCCATGGAAATGCTGAAATGGAAAAGCACTGGCTGCTCCCTCTCATTCTGGACCACTTACAGTCCCAGTATCCTTTTTTTTTTAATATAAAAATTTATTTTTTTAAGTCAAAGTATGCAACAAATAAAACCTACAGAAAACAGATTTTCCCATCACAATCTGTTGCTTTACCAAATAATAGTTTGAAAACACATTCCTTCAGTCATTATAAAGTTCTTAAAATACAAAAGAAATTAAATCTGTAAGAAAGTCTAGTAGACCAGATGCTGTTGTCAGGACTTTTATATCGGTGGTTATGCTTCAGTACTTCCCACACCATCCACCTCCACTCATGCGACCTTGCCCATAGTAACCACCACTGCCTCCACCACCACGGCCATAACCACCCAGGCCATCAGGAGTACCATATCCTCCATGGTAATTGTTCCCCATTCTCATTCTTCCAACAGAGCCATAGCCTCCCTGATGATCCATTCCATCTCTGCCATAGGCTCCCATTCCAGAACCTCCCATTCCAGAGCTGCCTCCAGGAGTTGAATTCAAGAAGAGTTCAATGTATCGATGTTGCATGTTATTCTTATCTTTAGACATGGCAGCTACTGCATCTTCATATGTCACAAACTCTACATCTGCTTCTCCTGTTGCTCTGCCATCAGCTCCAATATCAATATGCACTCGGATTGGATTTAGTGGTGAGAAGAAATTAGCAATGTCACTTTCAGTTGCATGGAAAGGCAATCCCCTCATATGTACAAAATGACCACCATGAAAACCTGAGCTTGCATCACCAGCTCCACCATAGCCATGTCCTCCCATACCTCTTCCATCTCTCATTCTGTCATCAAAGCCATCATTTCCATAGCCATAATTATTATAGCCACCATAGTCATCAAAACCTCCATAACTTCCATGCCCAGCTCCATAATAACCCCCTCTTCCTCCTATTGGTCTATCATATGGTCCCAGTCGCTGGCCCAGCAATCTTCTTGGTGGATCATAAAATCCTTTGATTTCACTCCTGCTACTTCTGAAGATCTCAATATACCTGTGCCCTATTCTTTCCTTGTGTTTCCCCAGAGCATTTTCTGCTATCTCCTTTGAAGCAAACTGCACGAAGGCCTTCCCCTGTGCTTCTCCCCAGTAGTCCATCGTCAATGTTATCCCATTTGGCACTATTTCCAACCTTTGAAAGAACTGAACTATTTCCTCTTTGCTGCAACCAAATGGCAGTCCACGAAGTTGTACTGTCCCATCACTAGCATCATTTGGACCATTATGTTTCATAACCCAATCCTTCTCAATACCGTTTGATTTAAATGCCTGTCGGGCAACAGTAGCACCGACTCCGCTGCTTGCGGGGTCTGGTCGTGAGCAGGGAGAAGTCGCCCGCCTCGTGCAGTGCTCCCACAATGGTTCTTCCAACCGTCTCCTGCGGTGGCAACCGCTAAGGGCTCCAGTATCCTTTGTCATCCCCTTATGTAGCCAAGAGTCTGAAGAGAGGCCCAGATGTAATTTGATCATGTTTGGCCAGTTTTATCTCCAAAACACTTCTTAAGTCTATCTCCTCTTCCTTCATGCCAAATACCACTGCCTTAGTTCAGTCCTTCATACTGTTCACCTGGGCTAACACAAGAACTTCCAAACTGGTCTCTCTAACTCCTATCTACCCACCTCCCTTACCCCAAATCTACCCCCTTATGTACTCCACATTGCAGCCAGAGTGACCAGCCTAAAACACACACCTGATCCTTTCACTCCCAAGTTTTGAATGGTTCTGAATTCATTCATCTATTCATTCGACAAATCCCCAGTGCTCCAGCACTGGGAATACAACAGTAAACAAAACAGATACATTTTTGACTTCTTGAAGCTTGCATTACTATGGGTAAGATAGGCAATAAGAAGACAACTGTACAATGACATATATGGTAAGAAAGAGAGACAAAGAGTGATGGAGGTGGGGTATCTTAGAAAGGGTAGAGAGGAGGGGCCTGTCTCAGCAGAAGGGAGTGAAGGGAGAGGGTCGGCCATGAGAGAGAGATGGACAGGAAGGAAGGAAGAGCACAGTAGGCAGAGGGATTAATGAGTGCAAACACCTGAGTCAGAGAGATGCCAGCATGTTCCAGCACATCAAGGTGGCCTGTGAGTTTGGAGCCCAGTGTGTAAGGGGGTTGAAGGCAAAGTGGGGAGCAGGGCAGGGGCCAATTCAAGTAAGGATTTGCCTTCCAGGCCTTGGTAAGAATGTGGATTTTATTTTAGATGTGAAGAAGCCATTGGAGGTTTGAGCACTCACTGGGGAATGTTACTATCTGATTTATATTTTAGAGGGACCACTCTCACTTCTGTGAAAAGGGTAGACTTTAGGAGAGCCAAAATGGAAGGAGACTTATTCCCACTATAATTGTGGAGTTACTGCTGTGATCCATGAGAGCTTGGACTATGATGTTGATGGTGATCAAATTTGGCATACCTGGTCAAGAGGGTTTGCTGAAGGATTGAACGTGGGTACGAGAGAAAGCAAGGAATAAAGGACTCAGCATTTCCTATAGGATAAAGCCCAAGGTTGTAGCACAGCATCCAATTCCCTCTCAATCTGACACCTGCTACCTTCTTCAGCCTCATCTCCCACCCACATCTGAAAAATTTCCTTCCAAGAATTCTGATTTCTGGAAGTTTCCCTGCCCATGTGCCCATGCTACTTCACATCTCTGTGATGTTTTTCAGGCTGTACTTTTTGTGTGGATTTCCCTTCCCACTTACACAATTCTTTCTCAATCTTCAAGACTCAGCTCAGGCATCATCTCCCCAGGAAACCTTTCCTGGATTAACTTTCCAGGTTAAATTAAGTACCCCTTCCTGTACTCAGCATCCAGGAGTCTTATCTCAGCATTCATCATATTGTGTTGAAGCTCTGATTTTTGTCTGTCTTCCCACTAGCCTGTCACCTCCACAAAAGAGAGATCTTGCATTATATGCCTTGCATCCCCAGTGCCTCACTCAGTGCTTACACCCAGCAGAGGTTCAATAAATGCTTGTCAATCTGAACTGAATCTTCCAGAAACTCTTTATGCCATCAAGGCAGCATTATCAGGGACCAGAGGGAATCATAGAGTCAAAGAGAAACGGAGAGTGAAGCTTTCCTGGATAAATCCCATTGTGAAGACTGGCATGTTGACCACGTGGATCACATGCTCTTCTTATGGAGTGCTCAGGGCCTTTGGTCAAAGTAAGCCATCCCCAAAACATCTCTGGATGTGATAAATACAGGGATCAAGGAGTAAATGCTTGAGAGTAAAGGTAAGACAGAACACAGTTACCTACTCTCTGTTGAACATGGGGTAATAGGCTTCTAGAAAAATGAAACAAGTAGGCACTAGCCACCTGTTTTCTCTGCCTGTATCCTCATCAGCCCATGCTGCTTTTCCTGGTCGTCATATCTGATAGAGAATATCAAGAGAATCAGTCTGCAAGCTGCAGGTACAGAGCAGTGTTCAGGGGATCTATAATCACATTACATAAAGTGGGGCTTATATAAAGTTGACAGAATGTGCTGATGTGAGCCATTTACAGTTCAATTGTAACAGAGCAGTCTGGCAAGCAGCTAGCTTTATCTGGGAGATGATGTACTTTGGATTCTGCCATCAAGTCAGATTTAGAATAACAATCTGAAGGGAACACAATCCCCCTTTTAAAAATCTTGTCTTCTCTTCCTCGGATCCAGTGAAGCAAAAGAAGTTAGAAGAGTCTGCATAATACCAGCAGACTTTTCATTACTTTTTATGGAAATGCAACTTATCTAAAGATTTTTTTGTCAAGGGAAACATAGTCAATATACAAAACTAGATTTAATACAGCAGACAACAAACTTTTTTTTAAACAACTATGCTCCTTGAACTTTAAAAATTTGCCAAATGAATTAACCAAATCTTTAAAAAGTTTTCAGCATAGCTTTACTAGGTTCTATAAAACACAGAGTCAATGATAATTCTATAAAGGGACTAAATCATGGAAGAGACACAGATTGTCAGTCCATATATGTTGCATGTGTGTGAAAAGATTGAAAACTGTTTTCCTTAAACACAAGAATGTATTGTCACCTGGTTTTATTTTCAGATACATTCTCAAACATTTGTTTGAAATAGTTTTCCCAATTAGTTTTTTCTATTGTTTTTCATGGTTTCTTTTGCTATAATCAACTTTTAAAATTTTTATACTTAAATGTTTTAATATTTTTCTTTAGGGTATATATGAGGGGGAGTGTGTGTGTATGTGTGTGTATGATGGTAAAAGGCTTTCTCCTCCACAGAGTGTAATACTAGCTACCCTTGGTTTTTGTCTTTTAACTCTATGGTTTAGTTTTTTACACTAAATCTTTAATCCATTGGGATTTTATATTAACATAATGAGTGAAGTCAGTATTGAGCTCTTTTTTTTCTGAATGACTAAACAGTCTTCTTAACATTATTCATTAAAGCATCCATCTTTTTGATATTGCCATCTTTATCATATTTTTTTCCCCTACTAACTTGAGTCTCCTTCTAGACTCATTGTTTTATCTCATCCTCTGTCTATTCCTGTCCTAGCAAAACCACATTGCTTACTTAATAATGCCTTGATGCTGGGGAAAGTTACCCATCGTCACTTTTCTTTTTCAGAATTTTATTGGCTGCTATATTCATTGACTATTATATTTTTCAGAATATTGTTGGCTATATTTATGGTCCAAGATTATGTTTTAGATAAGGAATCTTTTAGAATCTTTGGAATCATTTAGTCAAGTTCCCTCCAAAAAATCCCATTTGGAATTCTGACTAGGATTACCATTCATACCTTGATTGACTTTGAGATCATGGACATCTTAACATTAGTGATTGTTTCTAGCCAAGAAAAGGTGTCTTGCCATTTTTTTGTCTCCTTTTATGCCCCTCAGCACATTTCGTCAGCCATGCATATTTCATGTTAAGTTTATCCCTAGGTATTTTGGATGTTTGCAAGTTAGAAATTACAATTTGTCCAAATCCTACATGTCAAGATTCAAGAAAGATCTTAGCCTCCAACTTTTAGTCAGCACATCCTGTTAATGTACCACTTAATTTTAAATTCTAGCTCATCCTGAAATAAATGCATCCTCACTAAGTTTCTTTAGTCATAGCCTTTAGAACTTTATCATTTGTAGCTGCCTGATAGCTTTTGAACATTCTCAAAATTTTAATAGATTCTTATACTATGAATCTAGTCTGCCAAAGTAGAATTAAACAAAAGCAAACAAACAAAAGAACACTACTTCTTTCAGTCTCACAGCTACAGTGCAAGCATCAGACCTAGGTTGTGTCAAGCAAATACACCCATAGAAGACTCCAGAAGTAAAACATGGAAGGTAGCAACATGAACCAGTGGCCACATGTGGGGAAATTGACCTTCTGGCAAATGGGGGAGTGGTAGTATCTGATTCTTTAGAAGGTGTCTGGCATGTGGCAACAGGCACAATCAGTGGAGGGTGGCAGCAGTGTTCTCTTGCTAGTAACAGTCCTGCAACATGGTGGAGCAGAGCTGCAAGTTGTACTGTTTAAGCATGTGTTGCATTCAAACCTCGTTCAGTGGCTCCTACAGAAATTTTGTGAGCTATCTGAAGATACTTTAATAGTTAATCTCTTTCTCTTTAAACTAGCCAGAGTACTGTGGCTTGCAACTAAAACTGGACAATTTATAGACGAAAGATGGAAATGCATGTAGTAGGCACTAAGAAAAAAGAACTGTAAACAAAAGTGGATGGATTGTGCCTATGCTTGTCTTTCTATTCCCTCGGCTCTTACCTAACTATGCCCTTTACTAGGCCTCTGACTAGTAGACAGTTTCTGTTTGAATTCCTCAAGGGCTGCTAAACTTGGCTCCCTGGTGTGAAAAGCAAACATACTTTTATAGCACAAGACTTTGATCCCTCAGTTGTGTAATTAACTATGTGTTATGGAGAAAATGTGTGTATCTGACAATTTTTTTTAATTCTTGTTAATATTGGCCATCAGTATATCTAGAGGAGATTTAAGTATAAGTATGTTTGATCACACAAATTAAGTATACATACACAACTATTAATTCACAATAAAACAATAAACACATATATTGTTGCTAAACTACATACTGGTCTCAGCTACACCATCACCATCAATAACCCTACATATTTTACTGGGTTTCCAAGGCTGTGTTAGTAAGCTAAAAGAGACCAAGACTTCAGAATTGAATAGGGCTGGGATTTATTGCCTTTGTTATTGGCGTCTCATACGGGAACACCGACTGAAGGTAAAAAAGCTCTCTTCAAGATTGCTAGGTATAAAATATGGACACATGAAGCTGAAAATATATTCCATTCTCTTCTTTGTCTAATTCTATTTTCTTTTTAAACCTCATGTACATGGGTGAACCATTTCTCTTTTCAGGTCTCCTTTCCACTTCCTCAACTAGATAGTGAAAAACCTGTTCTGTTCTCCCTTAGTCAAATTCAAAGATACCTAGGGCTTCTCCTCTATTTGCCTTCACCAAGACCAAGATAACCCCTACTCATTACCAGAAGTGCACCTTATACCCTGTACACGGCATCTGTTAGTCATTAGAAGAACAACTATTAACGAGGATTAATTCCCAGAATGCTCACACCCATCTCAGATGCCATTTATTTCTCTAGTTTCAGAACCACTAGCCTATAACCTTTATTGGGAAAGAAGCTTGTGTCTCATAGAGTTTAGCACAGTCCCTGGTACACATAGGCTTCACAAGCACTATTCGTTAAATGATGTTTTGATGTTGGATTAACATTGATCAGTTTCTTGGATGTATGTGAAAATGCATTATAAGTAAATTTCAAATTTCCAAAGTATTTGAGGTGGTCTATGGTCCAAATAGCAAAACATTCTGAATAAGTATATATAGTTTTTCCTTCTGAAATTTATTCTTATAATTTACTTTAGAAACAAGAAGATGAAATTCAAGAAGGAAATTCATATGTATTCCACAATTGCCTTATCGGAATACTTTTAAAAAACTTTATGGTTCTGCTTATATAACCAATTATATGCACTAAAAGTAGCTTATTCAAGTGAATTAATCAACAGGGACCATCTAACAAAGAGTTGAACTGAAACATTTAACCAGTGAGAGTCCGAGGGATTATATCAGCTATTTTATGTGTTGGAATTGATGTTTCTAGACTCCATATTACAATATATACAATTATAATTATGTGGGAAAATCTCTGTCAAATTGAAAAGTCTGACATTTTTTCTGATCAGACTATTAAGCCATACTGACATAGACTTTTCCTGTGAGGACATGGCTTAAATGGGTTTTTAAATACTAGTTCTTTTGGCTCTACATCTATCCAATTGCCCTTCTGAAAGATAAGCCCTAGCTCAGGTAGCTGCTACAAATTTTCTCTTTTATGCCATGATTCATTTTTCTCCTATTGACCTTTCTTTTTCAGTAATAATTGCAATAAAAATTAGTAGCAATTGGGAAATCAAGAAGAATTTTACCCAAGAAACTTAAGAATGTAAGAAAAACTGAAAACTTGAAGGGTTGTGTCCTTTATAAGTACTTTCTTGAAGTCATTTATTTATTGCCGTAGATTAATCAAGTTTCTTGGAATTATTGGCTTTTATATAAACACAATTAAGAAACACTTTTTCACATAAAAAACAGATGGGTACTTGTTTTCTAATAAAGCAAAATGATGACAGAATGAAAAGGAGAAAGAGGGAAGCTCTCCAAAACCTGCAAAATTGCAATTGCTTCTTCCTCTTAAAGAATACTAAAGGGTATTTTTTTGCCCCTTCATTTGGGAATTTATCTCCTCAGCTTCAACCATGTTTAACAGGAATCTTACAGTTTAATGCCTGTACCTCACACTGAAAAGAGCAGGCAAAACTGTAAATAAGCATTTTAAAAGGATGAGCTTGCTCTTAGAAATCTTTTGAAGCCACTCTGAAGAAAATCAAGTCCATGATAGTTGGAAACAAAAAAATAAGTAATGATTACTAATAGTAAGTGGCCACTTACAAAGCAGAGGCTTCTTTTATGCATAGTCTCCACATCGTTTAATTCAATTTGGATGACCCATTTCTTTGCTGTTTCAAATTCATGTCAATTCTAGTGATCCATTTTCTTTATGTACCACAGTGCAGATTAAGGTCACTGATTTTGCATAGAGCAAAATGAAGAAAAAAGAAAAGAAAGAAAAAAGAAGAGAACCCAATTTAAATCAGTTACTGGGAGAAAAAAGGTTAGTCTGTTAACAATTATCTATTAAATAGCCACTATGTGTGGAGTGCTGAAATAGATTCTGTGTGGGGAAATGGGAAGCAGAAGATAGTAACCATACCTCTTAAAGAACTCAAAATATAAAAGGGACAGAACAAATCTCACAGAGACTGAACAAATACAAAAATAAGAACATGCAAAAATATAGGGGAAATATGTATGACCAGCCTGAGAATTCCATGCAGGACAAAATCAAAGATGAGTCTGACTTACTATCTTACCTTTTGTGTTACAGTTCACCTCACTCCTCTTTACTGCTTTGCTGTGCTTATGGGATAGACCCTAGGACAGGAAAGCAGGGTCAAACAGATGCAACCCACATGTATCAGCCTCCCATCACACAACTGTTGGAACTATTCAGATTTCCCTCCTGATGTGTGAATTCAGAGGGTTTAAAGAAACTTTTTAATCCCCAAACTATATTCTAGAAAACCATTAACTTAAATCTTCACTGGAACATGAATGCTCTCCCCCCCTACACATACACACACACTGGTTTAATTAAAAAACAGTTAAAATCAATTAACATTTTCCATTGGATTCCTTAAGAAAAAAGAATTTAAAAAAGAAACAATTCTCCATTTGTGAATCTGGGCCAAGGGAGCAGAAGATGAGGTGAAAAATGAAAGATGGCTCTGGCTACCCCATGCAGTATTGGAGAGAGCATGGTGTTACTTCTGTTTATCTTGATAGGGGGCTGTCCAATCAGAGGGCAATTTTTGAAAAACAGTAGGAAATGAATACAGAACAGCAACCTGGGAAAATCACCAAGCATGTCAAACAGCAAGCACTCTTAGCTTTTTCTTCTTTCTTTTCCTACATTTGTTGGCAATGACAGTTACCAAAACACAGAATCACATGCATTAAACTTTTTCAAGATAAAGTTCCTATCTCAAAAATAGTAAATTCCTAGTGGGAGCAGGATAAGAGGTATGTTGATTCTTTTGCAGATAGATAGTTTCTACTGTGGATGCCAGTGTTTTTGTTGATTTTGTGTTTTTTTAAGTGCTCAAAAAAAAAATACTATCCATCTGTCCTTAATCTGGAAATGACTCAATTGTTTAGAAGCTTTTGTTTAAAGCTCACAGAATTGCTATACATTGATTTGACTGCCTAAATGTGAAACTCAGGCCTTCAATGAGACACCCAAGTGAGAAAACTATTAGAGTAACAGAATTATGTTTTTTAATAACCATTTATTGTAATCCAGTGTATTTAGCTTAATACCTTATGTCTCTATGACATCTAGTTAAAATGTAAGTCTCATCTAAATGAAATTGATGAAATCTAAAATGTATAATTAATGACCTCCTTTGCAGGAGAGTAGAAAATTAACTTTATTTCTTTTAGAAAAGGTGTTATTCTCATGAATAACCAAATTTCTCTAAGTTGTTGGAAGTAGTTTAGCTTAATAGTCTTATTAAAAAAAATCACAGAATTTTTCTTCTTCCTTTTGCAAAAGAAATAAAAGCCACATGCACTGTCACACTAATGCCCAAAATTAGAATTTTTTTGCTGGCTACTTCCATTCTCAGCCCTCACACTCATCATTTTCCATGCCCCTTTTTTACCCTTTTGTATTATTTCCATGCTTATCTGTCTCCCCAAAAGACAGAAGCAGGAAGTAGGTCTTGTTCATTGTAAGCTTTAGCACTCCCATCTCCCAGCCCAACAATGTGTACAGAGTAGGCACTCAATAAATATTGGCCCATAAATATTTTAAAACTTAAATTAATAAATGTGCATGAGGCTATGTTTGTTTCTGTATACAAAGGTAGGGAATTTTTGACATCATAGCCAAGATGACACCAAGACTTCCAAGTGGGCACACAGTGTGTAAGCCATACCTTACCCACCTCCACCATCCCCTAACCAGCCTGAAGCTGCTGTTTGATTGAGTAATATAACATTCCTCCTTACTTACCCTCAAGGCTGCTCTTGATACCAAATATGTACTAACTGCTCCAAGGTTGAGAGTCCCTGTGGGGAGAGCTTAGCTGTGAGCAATGTTTTATTACAAGGACAGATAGAGTCCCAAAGAAGCCTCTCTAGACTTCCCCAGCCCTCTAATCTGTGTGGGAATCTAATGCTGCCCTGGACAGAAAAGGCAGAGTTCCTTAGACAATGTGCATGTGCTTTAGGAAAATGGTCCCACAGTCTAGGTCTAATTGGAGAAGGGAAGATTTATTAGCTGCTGAAAGTTGGCCTAGGGCAATGGTGGGGGTGAGTGTCATGAGTCTGTAGAGTGTTTGTCTAAATCTTCTTTGAGTCAGTTGTATTTCTGCCATCAGCAGATCCAGTTGTCCAGTACACATGGGTTAGGATGTTTGGCTTCTCATTCTCATCTCCACTCTGGTTGAAGCCAGGCATCCTCAATAGGGAAAGAAAAGGCTGGAGCAGAAACCCTTCAGGTTCAACCTCCCCAGCTCCAAGAGTAGCAGGAGCGAGGAGAAGAATAAGCAGGACTAGCTTGAGGCTGTGTTCAAAGGGAACTAGAAGTCCTAGTCCTGGACCAGACAGCCCAATAATCAAGCCCAAGAATCAAGCACATAACCAGAAATAGTTCCAAGCACAAGATTTGCAATAGAAAGCAAAGGGCCTGAGGGGTCAGAGAGAGAGCTGCAGTGACATGCCGAAGGAGGAAGCCTTTGATGCTGTCCTACACACGTATCCACAAGCAGGCAAGGAATTGTTAACGGTCCTGGCCAGTTTGGACTTCTTTTTTTCTCAGTTCCCAGGACGTCAGAACGAGAGTGGGACATTATAGAATCCATGCGCCTGCGCTTCTAGGAACAGTTTTTAGTTTGGAGTGCTTGTTTGTTTATTTTCCAAAATCGGCATCAGAGAACCATCCCTTGTCTCTGAGAGGGAGGGAGAGCAGCGATGTGAGAGGTGGCAAAGATGATGGTGATGAATGCAACATTGG
Source organism: Mesoplodon bidens (assembly GCF_964165515.1). Classification (NCBI taxonomy): domain Eukaryota; kingdom Metazoa; phylum Chordata; class Mammalia; order Artiodactyla; family Ziphiidae; genus Mesoplodon; species Mesoplodon bidens. The sequence goes on along the minus strand of NC_138165.1, from coordinate 48,973,251 downwards.
TGAAAGCAGCAGAAAAAGCTTCAGGAAGACAGCAAAAAAAAGAGACCTATCTATGTTTCCAGGAGTGGCACCTCTGACCGAGATCAATGAAGGGGAAGCCAGAATAACTCAAATAATTGTACTAGCACACTACTTTAGCAAATAATAGCTGGCATGTGAGTAGGTGAGAGGATCCTGAGAGACCAAGGGTGTCAGGGTAAGATATGAGGCCAAATTTGCTAAAGGAAACAATTGGGGGTGCTACACTCTCCCTGTGGAACATGTGCCTGTGCAAACATGACTGTCACAATTGGATTGGATGGCTCAGACTAAGACTGGGACTCACCTGGATGCTGTGTGCATAGACGTGAGGGAGCTAGGGCTTTCATTTGTCATCTGCATCAACATTCCTCAAATATTCACTGAATGACCAGTAGACACAGACATTGTTCTAGGACCAGGGATATACAGTAGTGAGCAAAAAAGATAAAACCCTGCCCTCATGAAGTTTGCTTTCTATTTGGGGAAATGGGTCAGTAATTAAAATACATAATGTGAGAATGGTGAAAAGTGTTACAGAGAAAATATATCAAGGAACGGGATAAAGGAATGTTGGTAGAGAAGAGGTTACAATTATAAATAAGGTGTCCAGCGAAGGTCCACTGAGAAGGGGATGTTTGACAAGTGATATATTCAAATAATTTTTTTTAATCATGAAAATTTATCTGTAAGTGAATGTTGAGGACAACCTAGAAACAGTAAAAAAAAAAAAAAAGAGGAGTAGATGTCGCATAGGGTAAGATGTCTTTTGAGAAGCATATGTGGAAATGAGGGAGGAGATGTGCTGCCCAGAAACCATCAGCAGGTCCAGTGTTGAAGTATTTACAAGGAACCCAGGAGTTCCTGGAGTCACTATCTCCTCCTTCAGGAAAATGGTGGTCTCTGTCCTCTGGGTGCAATCAGAGCCTGCTCTTACTGCCATGTTCTCTCCAGGGGCTGCTCGCTCCATGATGGCTTCCCTGTGGGATGCCCTTCAGCACTAGGCCTCCACATGGAACTCAGAGCATTACTGGAACCTGGAGAGGAAGGGATTAAATGGATCTCCTTTCCTTTGCCACACTAGCCCTTTAGTTCCCACAAGAATAACCCAGCAGGGGCTTCCCTGGAGGTCCAGTGGGTAAGACTCCGCGGTCCCAATGCAGGGGGCCCGGGTTTGATCCCTGGTTGGAGAACATCCTGCATGCATGCCAAAACTAGGAAGCCCACATGCTGTGACTAAAAGATCCCGCATACCACAATGAAGATCCTGCGAGCCACAACTAAGACCCGGCCCAGCCAAAATAAATAAATAAATATTTTTTAAAAATAATAATTAAAAAATAACATGCCAGCAGTTAAAAAAAAAAGAACAATCCAGCAGACTGCATAGATTTCAGCAAATTTCTTTCCTAAAAGATTAGTGGAATTTCAGAAGAGAATAAAAACAGACAGAACAAATATTAAAATACCAGCAACTTGGTCTTTTTCCGTGAGTGTCAAATACACCACACAGACACATCTTAAGAATTAAACCTTCAGAAAGGAAGGTCCCTGTGGAACCCTTTCCCCAACTCCTACCTTGGTTCTCTTCCACACATATAGGTGCAGACACACACACACACACACACACACACACACACATCCATACAACCTTCCACCACTGTGTTCAAACAGATGCCTGCTGATGATAGAAACAAAAAGCAAAACAATATAGACCAACAATCTCTAGTTTTTATTGACTCCTAAATGTTACCTGGCTGGGGTGGGGGATTAATTCCTCATTAATGGGTCTCCTGAACCTCTTTTTTTTTCATTTTTTAGTATTTTTTTAGTATTAACTGAGAACCATCTCCTTATTTACACTGTCTCCAACATATAACCAGCCATTTAGTTTCAAAATTCTGGGGGTTCATTCTTCCCTGGATTGACTCTCTGTATTCAGGAATAGCTCTTAGCACAAAAGCAGCACAGAAATCCAGCTATGTGAAAAAAGATGATTTGAAATAAGAAAATGAACCTAAATTTTCCTTAGTAATTAAATAATATAGCTTGAAATTCATCTCAGAAATTTCCTCTTTGACTGGAGACCCAAGAATAAAGAAATTAAAGTTACCAGTATATCGGGAATTGAATAGCTACTGAGTGCTCAGAAGAGTGAAGGTTGAATGATTTGGTATTTTTGATCCAATAAGCTATTAGAGAGAAAAAAAGACCAGTTTAAACACAGCCCTCACTGGACCATGCCTCAGCATGGGAAAACCAATCAGTGTGGCCACTCAGATTTGTCAAGGATCATTTCAATGTTTAGTAGAAGAAAATTTTAATATTCCTCTAATATTGAATGAGAGCTATGTCTCATTCTCATTCATACTATGTCTGAGAGCTCATGGCACTCATGTTTTCAGCTCAGTCTGATTTGATGTGCACTGTCCCTTTTTCTTTCTACAGATTATTTTTCTGTAAGTTTTTCTTGATAAGGTTGCATTTTCACCTAATATTCTCTTTATGCATATGAAGGTTATTTACATATATAAAACTGGTTAAGAAATCAAAGTGACATCTAATTGATATTTACAGGCAATTCCATCTGCTTATTTTTCAGTTTCATAGAATTTAAATTTAGCATTTTCTGACTTGGATTCCATTAGATTGGTACACTTAAGAGTTAAGCTGATTTTCTTTCATTAAAGTTTAGTTTCTGAGGTTTAATCAGTGAACATATAATTGCTTAAAGTATTCATTTTATAAGATTTTTCAATAAATTATCAAGGATGTTTAAGTCTAAAAACCAGTGCTATTTCTGTACTTGTGGTCATAGATACACAGCACAATTTTTGCAGCTAGTCAACTTGCTCTACTTTAATCTAATAAATCAGCTGGAAAAGTGGTTGTTTCCTCTGCTGGATTTCTTTTTTTTTTTTTCTATATGAATATGGCCCTTTCATACTTTATCATCTGTCTCAAAGACCATGAGATTTTATTTTGTGTCATTCTTTGATTCATCAGGTAATAGCTAACATTGATTGAGAGTCTACTATATGCTAGGCACAGGGTAATAAGTTAATTCATTTAATCCTCACAATACCCCTAAGACATACTTACCATCACTATCCTTATAAAGATAAGAAAAGTAATGCACAAAGAGGTGAAACTTAGGAAACCATACCTACATTCGGAGTCCATCATAGTCTCATTAAGTGCAAAAGTATATATGTAAAGTATGTAGCTATACAACGTCTGCCATGTTCTTATTAAATGCAATGAGATGTGTGAAGCATGCAGCATAATGCCTAGCATACTTTTTGTACTGTAAGCATTCAACGAGAATTCATTCCCATTGTACTCTGTGTATGTTCCTCTATTAGAGCAAATGGCTCACCCTGTTCCAGGTATTTATTTAGCTAAATGACCTTGAGCAAAGTGCTTTACAGCTAGTAAGTTGCACTGCAGGATTCTTACCCAGGCAGTTCTCATCTGGATCCCTAGCCCTTAAACAGTACAATACATTGCTGGATAAACAATATAGCATTGATAATTCCATCAAATCAACAAATATTCCATCTTATTACACTATTATGGTACACAACGGTTACCTCTATTCCCACACTGATGTGAGAATATCAACCATAGTCAAATCTAGATGACAATGTCAAGGTGTAAATAAGGAAGGAAGATATAAAATGGAATAAGTACACACAGTGAAGGGCGTAGGACTGTAGTGGATACTCTCATAGATGCTGGGAACCTAGACTCAGGACTGGATAGTCATGACTCATCTAACGGAGGAAAGAGAAAGTGAAAAATCTAAATCCCAAAATGTGAGAGGGTTGATGAAGCATCTTGTTCATGACCTTCATCATGGTGATGCTTTTAAGTCAATAAAGTAGTATAGTAATTGTAATTAAGACAACTTTTAAAGATACAATCAGTCTTCTTAAATGCTACCAAACTGCTCTTTCTGCAACACAGATCTGATATTCCTCTGCCAAAATCTTTCGATGGCTACTCACCATCCACCAGGTCACCATGATCTGGCTGTGTTTCTTGCAGTTCTCTCTCCTTTCCCAACCTTGCACAGACCACTTGATGTGGTTGAGAGAACTTGGATTTTGAAGCCAGAAAGATGCAGATTTGGATTTCTTACTCCACTACTACAGAGTGATCTAGGGGAATTTAACCTCTCTGACCGTTATAGCCTTCTCTATAACTTGAGGATAATTGTAAATACCTTTGTGGCAGTATTATTTGGATTAAGTGTGACATTATTTGGATTAAATAATATAGCATAATGCCCAACATGCCATAAGCATTTTAGACATTCAGTTAGCTTTAATCCCACTATATTTTATTTGCATACTTTCCCTATAATAGTACCTGGAAATACATCCAAGTTTCTTCATTTCTTTAGGCTCCATTTTCCTCATCTTCAAAATGGGCACCTAGAAGAGTTTTTATGAGGAATAGAGAAAATAATGAAAGCAAGGCATGTAGAAATTACTCAATAAATGTTAGTTATTTTATTGACACTGCTGCTGCTCTTAGTCCATGAACTCCTTGCAGACAGCAACTATGTCTTATTCTTCTTTTTTATCCCCAGTGTCTTACATAGCACTTGCTTATGCAGTGGGTGCTCAACAAACTTTCAAAATGTGAACAAAGGAGTTTTATCTGCTCTGCTTTTGAGGCAGGATTTCTTGAGACCAACCAAAAATACTGGCCTTAAAAACAGTTCCAAATCTCATATTCTTAGTCCTACTAGAGATTTCAGAGCCCAACTTTATTAGTTAAGGTAAACAATTATAATTACCATAGAAGAGAACCCCCAAACCTGTAGTAGTTAAACACAAAGAGTGTCTTTCTTTCTCATGGTACAGTCTAAAGCATATTGGATTCCCAAAGTTTTGTGATGTGGATAAAATTACCAAAAATAAATAAGTTCCTATAGAGTAGCATTAGTGTGTATATTTATTTATATGTGTGACTTCCTTAATTATCACTACCCCTTTGTCCATAGTCATTAACGCAGTGTTTTGTCTTCCATAAGAATTCAGAAAATATTTATTATTTACTAATCAAACTACACAGTAAAGTTAAGCTGCCATCAAATATTTTAGGGAAAAAAACTCTTATCAAAGAAAAGTTGGATATAAAAGCCTATATTTGCTGGTATTGTTTAAATTAGTTAGCTTTGCAAGAAAGTCGCTTAAATCATATTCACATTGAAAAAAATCCTTTTGTACTAATTTAATGCACTTCTACATGAAAAAAAAATTCTCAACTAGCTTAGTATGTGTGTGACAGGGGTGATAAGTGTTCTTTTGTATACAGGGGTCTGAATCTTCCTGAATTCAATGTAGAGAATGTGTTAGAGTATAATAAATACTGAATACTTTCTCAATGTAGGCACTAAGTGCTTTGCTGGTATTGACTCATTTAATCCTCTCAATAAACCCCATGAGGGAAGTCCTATTATTATTCCCTTTTACAGATAAAAGAACTGAGACCCAGAGAAGTTTCAAAACTTGCCCAAGGGCTCACAGCTGGGGAGTAACACAGCCAGAATATAACTGCAAGCAACCTAACCCATAGTCTGTCTCTTAACCACCTCCTCTACTGTCTCTGTAATAGAGCATAGATTGAAAAAAATCTCTACAAAGTAGAAAGGACTGTGTAGAATACCACACAGGCAAATTGTCATTCTAAACAATATGTTTTTTATATTGTCTTTTGTTTTTTTAACTTTAAAAAAGCTAAATCTTTAGTATAGCCTAAATTGACAGCACTTGAGTTATGAATTAGCTTGGGAGCTGCTTTCTTTGATGCCAGAAAGGCATTTGATTTGAAGTGACAGAATAATACAATCCAGTTTTAAGCGTAACATTTGAGCTGAACTCAAGATTTGCTTTTTAAAAAACAATATGTAATCTTCAGTTACCAATGGATAATTTCCAAGTTCTATTTTGAAAGTGATAATTAGGCCTGGAAATTTTTGCTAACTTTGTTATGTAAATCACACCTTTGGGGGAAAAATTGGACAAAATAACACAATAGCAATAGAAAACCATTTTACCCTGAATGATCTTTTTTCATCTATTCAATCAGATGATATACGTGCCAGGCTTTTTGCCATACTCAGTGATTCCTAGAGCATTTAAAAATTCAGCCCCCAATTTAAAAAAGAATGGTCCTTGTTTCTGTTTATGCCAACCTCAGATATAATCTTGAGTTCCTCAGATCTTGGCTTCCCACCCCTTGACTGGTTGGAGGCTCATTATAGAATCTTGTACCACCAGAATCTTAAACACTTTTCTCTTTTTCGTCACATCCCAGCCCCACCCCATCCCCCCATTTTCACCAGCTATTCTCTGGAAAGAAATATAAACTAATCTCTAAATCATGTTTTTAAATTCCTATTTCTACATTTCCTAAAAACTTTGAGACTGACCTAATTATACAACTCCAGAAGACTTTTCTTAGTCAAGGTAATCCCCAAATAAAACTCTATAACCTCTCTTGCACAATCAATTGGAGATAACTTCTCTGGGTCAGACAAAAAAAGAACTATATCAGCTCTGTGCTGTTTCACAATGGAAGGCAAAATGAAAATGGTCTCACCAAATAGCACGGGACATCCTATTCTGGCTCCTCGGGGAGCAGTATCTGGTTTTGATGGGAAAGTCCAATTCCACTGATAGACTCAAAAGACATCTGCAAAACTAAATATATCTCTAAATACAGCACAGCTTGAGAAACAGATCAGATCTGGTTTCAAAACACTATGTTGTTAACCCTTTTCAAGATTCGGAATTCCTTGAAATGATTATCCTCATGGTTAAAGAGAAAAAGTATCACAGAAAATCTCTTTGTATCCAAATATTTGCTTGTATCTCAAAATATGGCATTCCATGGTGGCCACATTCTACCTTAAATTACTTACTGAATGGCATCCGTTGGCTTACTGATTGCTAAAGCCAAGAACAAAAGCAAAAGGGATATAATTCTCCTATTCATATGTCGAGGTCAGAATAGAGAGGCTGACTCATCATAGAGTTGTTATAGCAAGTCATAGGCTTTTCTGCCATCAGTCTGTTCATTTGTTATTATGAGTTATACAATTGCTGTTTTTCTTCATTCAAGGCAGAAACATAAGGACTAGGCCAGAGAGAGTAGAGTCCTTAATGGCTCTTTTCTCTTACTTCCCTACTTGACAGGCTAGTCAGTTGGCTTACATAGCCAGTTGGACACAAATGCCTTTGTCATCTCGCCTCCTCATGCCTCCCCACTTTAATTACTTGTCAGTGTGCTTTTGTCTCTTGTCTTTTGAGAGGGTAGGTTTCCTGAGCACATATGCTCTCTTTTTTGCTAGATATGACATTTGCCATAGTACAGTTTAGTTTAATGTCTACTTTAGTAATTTACCTACTTTAAAGAAGTCACTTTCCCTTTACAGGCAGACCTCAAGAGATATTGCACGTTCAGTTCCAGCCCACCTCAATAAAGCAAGTATCACAATAAAGTGAGGTACACAATTTTGTTTGTTTCTTGTTGCTTACAAAAGTTATGTTTACACTATACTGTAGTCTAGTAAGTGTGCAATAACATTATGTCGAAAAAAACCAATGTGCATACCTTAATTACAAAATATTTTCTTGCTAAAAAGTGCTAACCATCATCTAAGCCTTCAGGGAGTCATATTTTTTGGCAATAGTAACATCGAAGATCACTGATCACAGGTCACCATAACAAATACAATAAAATGGAAAAGTGAAGTATTGGGAGAACTGCCAAAATGTGACACAAAGACACAAAGTGAGCAAATGTCATTGGAAAAATGGTGCAGAAAGACTTGTGAAACTAAGGGTAATCATCAGATCCATTAAACTTGTAACCTGCCTTCACTGATTAAGCTCCTTTAATTGTTGCTACAAAAACCTTGCATATCCTCCAGGCATCAAGTAGCCTAAACAATAAGTTGTTTGCCAAGTTGTTTTTTAAGAACTTGGAGCCAGCTGTGTCCAGTTCAAGCTCCCACCAGTTAAGACTGGCTAGGACAACCGACCCTCCAACTGGGCATGTGCAAGTGTCCTCGTGGTGACCTTTTGATGTCAGAGGACCAAAAACTCCACCCACAGAAAGTACTAAGGCTGCCATTTTTTGAACATGAGTTACATAAAGAAGTTTAGTTGCACCTGCCCAGAACGAAGATTATCTCACCTTTTTCTTATTTCCAGTCACCTTTCCCCATGCTTCCCACACCTCAGCTTTATCCCATAAATATCCTGAGCACCTCGAGTTTGAGGAGGCAGATTTGAGATTTGTTCTCCCATTTCCTCGCTTGGCTGTCTCGTGAATAAACTCTGCTGCAAACCTCAGCATCTCAGCCTTTGGCTTGCTGTGCATCAGGCAGTTGAGCCTGGTCTGACAACACTTGCTCAGCACTGCATTGCCACAAACCTTCAATTTGTAAAAAAAAATGCAACATCTGCAAAGCACAATAAATCAAAACAAGGTATGTCTATATTCATATTCTTCCCAATGATTGAAGATCCTATATGAATAAGGGGACTTTTGTTTTTCAAACTCCAAATGCTAGTATATCTAGTTTTTTGTAAACGTGCTGACTCAGCGAAATCTTCCCCAATTTCATAATATTTCCCTTTTCTGTTCCTTGGCAGTATTATTTAGAGTACCTATTTAATATCTTATTCTATTCTTTCTTACTCTCAGCTTACCTACCAGAGGTTCCCAAATCTGCCACGTATCAGAAATGCCAGGGGAAACCCTAACCCTATAAATTCTGATTCAGTAGTCCCTGAAATACCCAAGAAACCCTGTGTTTAAAGCCCCTGCAATTTTAAAAATTCTTATTCCACACCCCCACCAAAGAAAAAAGGAGACTGCACTGCATAGTTGGTGTGAAACAGATTAAAAGGACCACACTATCTATAACGGTGTGGCCTGGGAATATAAGTTTTTTAAATTTTCTGGTGATCCTGAGGTAGGCGCCATTGACAGTAATTGAGAACATTTGTTAGCACCTTGTAGCAGTAATAGGGGATGTTAAAGTGGAGACGGCAATATAGAGAATACTGATGTGGCTGGAGAACACAGATAGGGACTAAAGGTTAGATTGGGGTAAAGGGATAAGAACTCTTAAATGCTAAATTAAGGAATTTTGATTTATTTTGTAAGTAGTGAACACAAGATCTTCTTAGAAAAGGAGTATCATGATTCAGCCACAATTTTTGAAATGTAATTCTGAAAGCATTAGAAGGATGGAGTTGATGGGGGGAAGACTAGAGTCAGGTAAAACCATAATGGACCAGAGATAAGATGAGGAGGTCCCGATTAATGAAAGAGGGAACATAAGGAATATGTATAAGACAGCGAAGAAATACTGTCAGGTGTTAGAGTGGAGATGAAGGGTCAAATGGTGGAAGGGATCGAAATGATTCAAGTCTTTAGCTGGATTACAGGAAGACTTGTGATCCCATTAACTGAAAAAGGAGGTCCAGATTTTGAGGGAAAGATGATGAGTGTAGTGATGTATTTCTTACTTGAAAATCAGACTCAAGTTGATTTTGGAAAGATGCTCAGTAGCCAGTTGGAAATTAAGGCCTGGAATTCAAGAGAGTAGTCAAAACTGAAGAGGTAGGTTTAGGGTCATCCACACAGAGACAGTACTTAAAATTGTACACAAAACTACTTCTCAGGGAATTTGGATATTTTGAGATTGAGGGGGTTGGGATGAATTGGGGCCTTAAGTTTGAGGGTAGGCTGACTGTATCTTCTGTCTCTCCATTGAATTTATGAGCTTAGTGAAGAGGAAATTGTGAAGAATGTGAGAAGGTGTAAACCAAGAAAAAGTAAAAGGATTATCTAGCAACATCAATGCCTGTCAGTCTATGCCAATTGGTGTAACAAACAGCCCCCAGATCTTAGTGGCCTAACACAATAACAATGTATTTCTCACTTATGTCACAGTTCAATGAGGGTTAGTGGAGTTCAGAGGGAGCAAAAGTTAGGGTGGGTGAGGGGCTTTACTTGGCTCCATATACCCATTCAGGGACCCCAGTTTCATTACTCTTCAACTGTGGTGTCTAGACCACCCTGGCTTCCTCCAACAAGAGAATGAGGAAAGAGGCATTACGGAGGATTTGTAAGACATTTAGAGGTCAGACCCAGAAGAGGTATATCTCACTTCTACCCACACTCCACTGGTCAGAACTCAGTTATAGGGCTTAAACTAACTGCAGGAAATGCTGGGAAATGTATTTTGCTGCATGCCAGCTGGAAAATAAAACAGATTTGGTGAGCACATGAAAGTGTTTCTGCCACAGTCTTGGTCACCACATACCTATTTTACCCCCTCCTCCCATATGCAGAACAAAATCACCACCTCCCATGAGAGACAGCCCCAATTTCCATTTAGTCGCTGCATCCAGCCCAAACACAAGGATCTCTGAGTAATGATCAGGCCCTCCACCAGGTCCAGATGGGATTTCTCAAGTTCTTGTAAACTATGAACTAAAAAAGGCACAAATTATCTGCCTCTCAACACACATACTCCCAAAATTCAGTGGTGGAATGGGGACATACTTATCACCAAAACACTCCCATTTGGGAAGAGGAAACAGACATGAGTTAAAGCAATCCTAAAATCCGGCTCAGCAGACACTATGAGAGCCTACCACCCTGGAGTGTGGAGTAGGTGAAGATGTTCTTGTACAGGCCCTGATTCTACTCTTTGGGAGACCTCCTTTGACTATTTTATCCATGGCTACTGTCTCTACCCTCTGGGAGCTTCTTCCTTGTCCAACATCTCCTTTGGCCATGTCTGAAATGAGTATTTGGGAGTACTTCCTTCTTACAGACTGCACAGTTTTTACAGGCTGCTTCCTATTGAAACAGGTTGGGAGCCCAAGAGTTGTCTTGCTACTTAAACAATCAAGATTTGTTTTTAATCCAAGCTTGTTTCTTTGGTAATATAGTTCCCTCAAAAGCATAGAATATTTCTGTTCTACTGTATTCATGTTCATCCCATTAGCTAAGTAAACATCCCCAAATTTTTTTTCTAGACATAATTCTCAAATATGCTTTATTTCCTTTTTTCCTCACTCTGAACCTTGCTGTCTCAATTTAATGGCAGTCACCTCAGTGCCATCAATCTTGGTTGGAAAACCACATCCTTAATTTGATCTTTGCCAAATGCTTGGATATAGCGGGTTTTTAAATTTTTTCAGTCTTATTTTCTACTGATTGGGGCTTAGTAATGGTCATCTTTGTTAACTATTTAAGGCCCCAAATAATAGGCTCTGTTACTTTAATTTCTGCTTGCTAAGTGGCCAGTTCTTTCCTGACCTTATCTATCTTTTGAAATATTTTTCAAAAATTAGCCAACAGTAGTCAATACACTACTGAGTTGATTCTTTCCAACTATTTCCTCTAGAGCTATTTGTTCAATAGAGATATCCTCTGCCTCCAAAATATAAGTAGTGACCGTTTTATCAAACCATTTGCTACTATATAACATGGATTGTCATCACTTGTCATTTTTTCAGCCTTTAATATTAGTTTCTTTGCTACCTACCCTGCCTCGCTAAGCCAATGCTGTATAGTTTAGGGTTTTATTATATAGCAGCCCAGTCTTGGTAACAATTTCTGTACTAGTCAAGATATCCTAGCTGCTATAATAACACCAACATCTTAATGAGTTAAATTATAAAGGTTTCTAGCTCATGTCATAGTCAAAGCATGTTAGGGACAAAGTGAAGCTTAGATACTCCCAACTGTAACATAATGGCTTCTGTTATGGGCTTGTGTTCCCCTCACCAAAATTCATTTAAGTACTAACTTCCAGTAACCTCAGAATGTGACCGTATATGGAGACAGGGTCTTTACAGAGTTAAGTTAAAATGAGGTCATGAGGGTGGGCACAATCAAATATGACTATGTCCTTAGAAGAGGAAGAAATTTAGAAACCCATCTACAAGCCAAGGAGAGAGGCCTGGAACAGATTCTTTGCTTAAGGCCCTCAGAAGGAACCAATTCTGCAGACACCTTAATCTTGGACTTCTGGCCTCCAGAACTGTGAAAAACTAAAATCGGTTGTTTTAAACAACCCAGTCCATGGTACTTTCTTATGGCCATCCTAGCAAACTAATATGACTTCCTAGTTGCCAGGTGTCATGCAGCCGGCAAGTGGGAAAAGAGAGAACGTGAGAATCTTGAAGGAGATCTCAGGATCATTGCCTGGAGATTTTAGGGGCTTTGCCTCTATATCATGTCTACCCCCATAGCATTAGCTAGAACTCAGGCACATGAGTGCCTTATTGCAAGAGAGATAAGGAAATATTTTGCTATTTGCCAGAGATAAAAAGGAAATGGGTTTGGTGAGCCCATTAAAGTTTCTCTGCTAGAGTGGCCTAGCTCAAGTTGGGTAGTTTGAATTTGAGGTGGGAATGATTCTCTACTCAGACCAGCAGTTAGTGTAATTTCAGCAGAGAACTGGAGAAGGAAGCAGAGGGAAGAGGTTTTTCCTTCATTTATATATCACTCTCCAGTTGACTTTTCTTAGTTTTTACTCAATTCATTTGGTCCTCAAAATAGCCCACTTAAGTATCCACTGGACAAATATTTGTTGAATTCATTATGCATATTCAACACAAAAGAGACTCTCCCTTAATTTCCCAGTCCACTAGATGTATGGCTGGATAGGTAGGTACATAGTTGTAGGGATATTATTGTACTTATTTTATTTATAAGTAAATACAGTCACAGAGAGATTGACTTGAATAAGTCATATAGTTAATAACTAATAGTCAGTGTCTTTTAAAAAATATGTATGTATACAGTGCCTGGCAGGCATGTAATAAATAGTAGTCATCTCACTCCACCCTTTGCTTTTACATGCAGTGTAGTTTTCACAGATTACACAGGGTAATCAAGTATATTAAAACTGTAAGTGAAAGGTGCATTGTAGAAAGCATGATTATGTTAAATGCCTCTAACTATACATATATCACTTGTTCTGTGGCACCACCATCAAGTGCAAACTCCTCAACCACATGTTCAGACATGACTGCCAAACACTGGCCCTTCCCACCTGAGCTGCCCAGCTGAAAGGACTCTGCTGTTCTCACCATTCATTCTACAACACATGCTATGAAACACCCCATTCTCTTGTGTTTGTTTATGCTATATTTTGCCCATCATGCCTATCTGTCTAAATCCTACCAATTCCTCAAGTCTCTTAGGTGGCCTCCTCATAACTTTCCCTGAATATTTCAGCTGACCTCAAACCTCCATTATCTATCCGAACTCACTATTTATAATACTGTTTTGGCATACCATCCTTAGACTCCCCTTATATAACATTTTTATGCTCAATAGCATTAGAATAAAGCATATTTTTATATTTCTAAACTTCAGGGCATTCAAAATTCATTTTGTGTTTTTAAGTTTGCATGAATCATCTACTCATTTACTTCTTAAAAAGTCATAAGTTGGAAGATCTTTTTTCAATGTGGTGTCTAGATAGGGCCTTCTCTGGTCAAAAATGTGAAATAGGTTGCCTTGTGTGGCCCTTCCAATCTTTTTTTTTTTTGCACTTAAAAAAAGAACCCTATAACATTTTCCTCCCACTGTCAAGGTTGCAGGGCTTCCTTGGCCTCGTAGATCCGCCTGGAAGGACCCCTGTGGCCATAGACATTCTCAGTTTTCCTCATCTCTTTGCCAACAAAACATATCTGTCCCCTCTCCCACCCCCAGGTAGCCAAACTTAATCAGATAAACACATTTCCAGTAAGATACAGAGGCTAAACATGGCAGCAGTTTCATGGTTGCAATTTCATGACATCTAAGATTGTTTGCACAAATTGTAGTCAGTGAGGTAACACTGGAAGTCAGAGGCAGCACGTGAAGAACTTTTGATGTCCCCCCAAAAATGAAACCATATGCTATGCCATGGACAAAACTCTGGTTCTGTAAAATATCATCAGTGTAAAGGGGAAAAATTGATTTGAGTAGTAAAACATCATAAAGCATGGAGTCTACAGAAATAATTTTAATGCAGAGATCTTGTATCCCTATTGTAGCCTTGTTCATTATTAGTTTATGGTTATAGAGCATGATTATAGAGAAGCTGACAAGCTACTTCATACAAAAAGTTCATTGTTGCAAAAACAACAACAAAAGAACTGCTTTGGGACTTAGCATTTAATAAGAGAGACAATAACAAACAGTGCTTTAGAGGACCACCTTCTGTTTAACAGTAAGGTAGCCTAGTAGAAAAATAACGAATAGATTTAAGCATGGAAAGCATCTTCCTTCTTTGCAAGTTTGCTTCTGGTAGGGACACAAACATAATGGTCCAGGCCGGCTCTGACCACCTCTGAGAGAGAGCTGGGAACAGGCAGGCTGTATTTTTAGGTTATGAGCTTCAAGTTCCTGGAGACTATGTCTTGTTGATTCTCTTGGCTCCCTCTTGCACAGTACTACATGCATTTCTGACACTCAAATATCCTTCAGTTCTGATATCGGAAACCTGTCTGTCTTTGTTCATTTATCTCAAGAACAGAAGAGAAAACTTCACCTACACTCAAATATTCCCATACCATTTAAGGTCCACAAGCTGAGAAGTCTTCCCCTACTCCATCATAAAATATTTTATTATGCCAATTATGGGGAACCCAATCACTCAAATAATTCATAGTGAGATGGAAAAAAGTACCTGGAGAATCATGGGGAATAATCATAAAACTAGCCATTCATGGATGTGAATACAATGATATAAACATCTTTCTAATTTCAATAATTCCTTATTTCTGAAAATAAAGGAAATTATTCATTCCTCCCTTTTAACTACAAATATAGATATAAGTGCATTTAAATAGAGGAGTTAGGTTGAGCATAATAACCACCAACTTTCATTATGGATGAGGTCAATTCAAAGAGAGAGAAAAAGACAAAAACTAGTCACGTTTTCTCTCTCATAATAATTTACTATAAATGTATAGTAAATTAAGCTTCACAAAATTTTATTTAATTTTTAAATAAAAATAATTTAAGGTCTTCACTATAAAACAGCAAGATGAAAAAAAAAGTAGGCTATTTATTTAGGGAACACACCTCCCCACTTATAAGTATTTCAAAGCACATCAAAGGATAAATTGTTAATTACAGGACTAAGATGGCATATTGATTACCTGCAAATGTTCTTAGCTCTGTTTTCCTCTATCACACAAAAATGGAGAAAATTTTTATTATTGTTTCCCATTTTAACAACTTTACCACCAACTACTTAATATTAACGTTTGTGAATCTTACAAACAAAACCCTGTAGTCTGCTTTTTTAAAAAAGTCTTTTTAATAGACTTCTTGTGGTTAGAAATTCTTCTTTGCATCATCTTTGCTGTATTACAGAAAAAGGCAATCTCAAATCTTATTATAAATGACAAAAAGTATTTTTAAAAGAAAAAACTAGTTTCAATGATGCTTTTTCAACTCATTGCAATAGAACCTCTCTGATACACTAATGACTATGTTTTTGTACAATTTCTCATTAGTACTTTCATTTGTTCTGTATCTCACCTCTCTAGCCTCAGATATGCTAAAGGAACATGCAGAATCACAAAGAAGCACACCTTTATGCCTTTCTGTGGGGAAGAATGAAGTTCTGTGGCTACGTCTCTGAATGATAATTAGTCAGTTTTGCCTTCCTTGTATTCTCCATCTGACCTGGAATGTTCACTCACAAATAGAAGTGATGAAAACAGGTAGAGAACTGTCATAGGTCCATCTGCCCCCATTTATGGCTGAGTCAATAGGATCTGCTTGTGGCCCCATACATATGTGTGAGGACAGGAGAAAGGAGGAAATGCAAAGAAAGGATTTCTGCAATCCTGGCTATCTGAACACTAAAAGATACCACATACCCACTTCGAACAACTCACTGAAGGTTACTGCAGATCTCTGTGCAAATGAAAACATTAAGCCTAAAAGAGTGGCTTTTCTAGTGCTTCAAATAGACAACCCACATCCTCACAAAGAAAGTAAATTCTCGTTTATTTAAAAAATGTCTTATGTGCTTAGAACCAAAACACTCCTCTAAACAATATCATGTGGTAGAAACTGAAAGGAACAAAGGATGTTTTAGTAACTGGCTCTTGTTGTGTTAAATAAATGCAGCATGAAGTTTACATATTTATGTGGGCGTAATGATGTAATCCAATCTCAGAAAACTCATACAAGATGATGCTGGGTTCTATGCATTCCTGAGCACTGAGATTAACAATGTGCTTCTATAAAACTACACACGTTGTTGGTTAAAAAAATATAATATACTGCCACCTTTATGGGAAAAAAAATGAAGACAAAGACAAGCCATTTGTATAAAATATTTTGATCAGTTCTCTGTTAGCTTAAAATTGAATTACTCAGTTTTCTCCTTCCAGTTTAAGATTATCCAACAAGTTTTCTCCAAGCATTTATAATTCAGGCTGAATCTTGTTTTCATATTCTTATTTCTTTCATCTTACCCTAAAATTTCCTCTGGTTTTTTTTTTTTTTTTTTTTGGTCCTATTGTATTTTGTATAAGCCACTGCAAATCTTCTTTGAACAACAGGGGAAGCACGGCCAATCACATCTCTTTCCCCAGTCCCAAGAAGCAGGGGGACTCAACTCTACCTTATTCAGAGGCTCTGTGCCCAAAGCTCACCTCCCAGCTGCCTCGGGAAAATTGTTCAGCCCTGACAGCAGCTGCACTCTGAACTTCACAGTGTCCGGGAAGAGTCTGGGCAGTAATCCATGTCTGTGCACATTAGAATCACCAGGTCTAAAACTTCGCCTGAGGTACATACAGAACCACATACTGCATGTCAGAGTTGCTACAATTAGACTTATCTCAATTCCGCTTCTTCTTCCAGGTAACTTTAGCTAACCGAATCGTCCCTTCCTATCTCTTCCCCAACACTATTAAACGCCTAAACGGTAGGATTATGGCCCTAACATTCTTTGTACCCCTCTTCGCATTCCCAAGGATTTCATCCAATGTTGTACACATAATAGCTAATGCTTATTAAGCACTTACTGTTTGCCAGGCCCTACTCTCTGCACTTAACATGTATTATTGCATATAATCATTTCAACAGCACTATGAAGTAGCATTGATTTTATCCCCATTTTACAGATGACAGAACTAAGTCACAGAGGTGTTCAAATCCATGTTTGTAAATAGTGGAGCCAGAATTCAAAGCCAGAGTGTACACTCCTAACTGCCAAGCAACACTTTCTCCCACTAAGCACATCACAGATGCTTAATCAAATTACAATATGAGAATAGGTGATTCCAGCAAGCAGGATCATGAAAATGTGGGAAAGCAGTTTAAAGGCCAATTCTTCAAGTAAAAAGAAAAGTATCCTTGATAACTCAGATACTCTGCCTTATATCATCTGTTCAGCCACTGAGCAATGGCATCTCTTGAACCAGACTATGAGCACTGCCCTCACCTAAATGATTGCAGTAACTTCTTATGTGGCCTCTCTGTCTCCAATCTCTCCCTCTTCCAAACCATGTTCTATACTTTCCAAATTGACTATATTAAGGGTTCTTATATAGACCAGATCAGAATAATTTAGTAAAATCATTTATCTCCCTTATTTGTCTCAAAATTCAGCCTCACTGAAGTAGGGACTATATCTTTTTATTTCTGCTAAATTGCTTTTCAAGTAGTAGGCTCTCAAAAATTTTGAAGGTAGTTAAATGAGGGCCTTGTCAGGTTTGGCTACTCTTTGGAACACAGAGTAGAGCAATCCCGATTGGCAAGATATTCTGGGAAGAGGCAGTGGTAGATATATGCACAATTATGCATACATAGGCAGTTTACCTTTGATTCTATATTTTTAGGAATGTGGTCAGCTACAAATAATAGAAAACCCAACCAACAAGCTCAAACCAATAAAAAATTTCTTCTTCTCACATAACAAGATCAAGGGTAGGGCTTCCCTGGTGGCGCAGTGGTTGAGAGTCCGCCTGCCGATGCAGGGGACACGGGTTCGTGCCCCGGTCCGGGAAGATCTCACATGCTGCGGAGCGGCTGGGCCCGTGAGCCGTGGCCGCTGAGCCTGTGGGTCCAGAGCCTGTGCTCCGCAACGGGAGAGGCCACAACGGTGAGAGGCCTGTGTACCGCAAAAAAAAAAAAAAAAGAAAAGAAACCAAAGTCTTAAGCTAGCCTCTGTCAGTGTCTCTCACCACATGCACTGTTGCCATTTGGGTAGGATAGTTCTTTCTTACACGTGACTGACTGCTCATGGAGAGCATTTGCCATCATCCCTGTCTCCTGCTCCAACTGGTTGTAGTAATACAAGTGTCTCTTCCCATTTCCAAATGCCCCGTGAGGAACTCCCAGTTGAGAACAACTGAGTTAAAGATTGGAGCTCCCAGGTAAAATGTGTGAAACCAACAACTAGGGACTGAGTAAGGAACTGAGTTGGGAAAGAGTGTGGAAAGGAAATTTTGAAGTGTAAACAAGACCTTCTCAGAGCCTCTTGAAAAAGATCCTAAATAACTTTTCTTCACTCTTTGCTCTTAAGAAAGAAGAGATCATCTGGGGTCTTTGTCTGACCAACATCACCGCATTCCACAATCCATCAAAGACCACAAATGGAATGAGAACAGGGTGAGTAAAGCAGGTTTGCCACTCAGTTTAGAGAATGGCCAAAAAAGCAGACATTTACACACACACACACTGCACATACACACACACACACATTTGCTCACACAGATGTTTTTTAAAAAACAGTTTTATTGCTAGGTCATCCATACACCATATATTTCACCCCTTTATAGTGTGCAAGTACAGTTTTCAAAGTGGATTTTACTCGTGTCTGGGGAATGAACATGTTGGAGTAGGTGGTCTCTAAGAGCACTTGCAGCTCGGGGATTCTCCAGCTTGCTGAGCTCTGCCACTTGCCCTCCTGATGAGAAGATGGAGGGTCATGGAGAGGAGACTGACTGGCTCTGCAATCAGTGCTGTAGGCAAAGACTCTTCACCTGCTTCAACACTCTTGCACCAAATACTTGGGGAATGTGGTGTCCCTGAGCAATAACCATAACATTTACAAATTGTACTGTCCTGCAAAGAGCTCAAAGCTAATGTCATTACCTTACAGGAGTATTTATTTTCATAATATGCGTTAAGTTGGTAGGGGTTAAGTATCATTATCTTCACTTCAGTAATAATGAAAGTGAAAAGTATTGGTTTAGAGTGGCTTAGTCAAAGTCCCAGCATTCATCACTGGGTTCACTGAACGGAGGTTTCCAGTGAAAGTGCTCTGCTTTTATCTCTTAGGAGAATGAACTTTAATGGCAGTTTTCCACAAAGTTGAAAAGCAAAAATTACAATAGAATACAATTCCTTTGTAAAAGATTCTTGATGTGTTCTTTCTAACTTAATCTTTTGTTACTAACAATGAAGACTTAGCACTTGTGTAGCACTTTTAATCCACAAAGCACTTTTCAAATGTTAACTAATTAAACATCACAAGCACCTTGGAAATGAGAAAGTTCTTGTATTAGACTTATATGCTTCCTCTAACACGTATATTAAATACTTTATTTCAAGTTTATCAGAATATTTGTGACACTGATGAAGAAAATCTCATTTTAACTAATTAATTGTCTTCTTTACAGAATGCAATAGAAAGTGTTATTGAAAGTATTCATTAGATGTTCTGAAATTTTCATTTAAATAGAATAATATAGGGCTTGATGCTCTTAATATATATTTGGTGTGACATATTGTGATTTGAAAGCATAATAAAGTAATATGAATTTGATTGTTTTAAATCAACCCTTGAGAGAGGACAATAAAATCATCAAAATTGTTAATATTTATCAAGCCTCCTCTATGCCAGGCATAATTCTCAATGGTTTACATTTATCAGCTTATGTAGTCTTGCCAACAGCCCTATGATGAAGTATACAATGATCTCCATTTCACAAATGAGGAGACTAAGAGAAGAGAAGTTAAATAATGTGAACAAGGTTAGATAGCTAATAGGGAGCCTAGCCAGGCAGCCTGGCTCCAGAGTCCATGCTCTCAAGATCTAAAGTATACTATTGCAGTCACAACAGAGAGTAAGTTTGTTTTTTGTTTTTTGGGGTTTTTTTTGGCTACGTTGGGTCTTTGTTGCTGTGTGCGGGCTTTCTCTATTTGCGGTGAGCGGGGGCTACTCTTCATTGCGGCGCGCGGGTTTCTCATTTCAGTGGCTTTTCTTGTTGCAGAGCACGGGCTCTAGGTGCGTGGGCTTCAGTAGTTGCAGCATGCGCACTCAGTAGTTGCGGCATGCAGGCCCTAGAGCGCGTGGGCTTCAGTAGTTGCGGCACATGGGCTCAGTAGTTGTGGCTCATGGGATCTAGAGTGCAGGCTCAGTAGTTGTCGCACACAGGCTTATTTGCTCCACGGCATGTGAGATCTTCCCAGACCAGGGATTGAACCCATTTCCCCTGCATTGGCAGGCGGACTCCTAACCACTACACTACTAAGGAAGTCCCTAGAGTAAGTTTTTGAAAAGACCGTAAGTTAAAGTACCATGGACAGTTTCTAAGGTACAATCTCTCCAGGCCTCTAAGAAGTCTTAAACATATTTAATTGTGAATATAGAAAATAAGCTAAAGTTCTGGCACCATCACAGGTTTGGGAAAAACAATGATAGATTTCATATTTTCAGTATGGATATTAATGCTTGATAATTATATTAAAAATATTCTCTGCCACTAACCACAGTTAAATTTTTGAATTTTTAATTTGTCAGTTTGTCTGTTAATAACTTCTAAAACAACTGTTAAACTTAACACTGAGTGGGGAAAAAATGCCGTACGTAAAATTTCTTCTTTAGATATGTAAAGTACCCAAGGATTTGTATGTGTGTGCATGTGCTGCGTGCATGTGTGTGTGCATGTGTGTGTGTGTGTGTGTGTGTGATATAAGGTAAGAACAAGTGAAGTAAAGCCTTTATATTAGGAAGGAACCAAAAATGTAACTAACCTTGGTCAATGTATATTGTTTCAAATATTATAGTAAATTCAGTGAATATTTGATAAGCATTCTCCATGAGCACATTATCTATTAAGTTCTGCTACAAATCTTTAGCAAGGAAAAAGAAAAATATTTATCTGTAATTCAGTATATTAGTGTAAATATCTTTTTCTGTTTTGTTTTTTGGGTCTTTTTGGGTTTTTTTAACATCTTTATTGGAGTATAGTTGCTTTACAATGGTGTGTTAGTTTCTGCTTTATAACAAAGTGAATCAGTTATATGTATACATAAATCCCCATATCCCCACCCTCTTGCATCTCCCTCCGACCCTCCCTATCGCACCCCTCTAGGTGGTCACAAAGCACTGAGCTGATCTCCCTGTGCTATGCACCTGCTTCCCACTAGCTATCTATTTTACATTTGGTAGTATATATATGTCATTGCTACTCTCTCACTTTGTCCCAGCTTACCCTTCCCCCATCTCCGTGTCCTCAAGTCCATTCTCTACATCTGCGTCTGTATTCCTGTCCTGCCCCTAAGTTCATTGGAACCATTTTTTGTTTTTACATTCCATATATATGTGTTAGCATACGGTATTTGTTTTTCTCTTTCTGACTTACTTCACTATGTAGGACAGACTCTAGGTCCATCCACCTCACTACTAATAACTCAATTTCATTTCTTTTTATGGCTAAGTAATATTTCATTGTATATATATGCCACATCTTCTTTATCCATTCATCTGTCAATGGACACTTAGGTTGTTTCCATGTCCTGGCTATTGTAAATAGAGCTGCAATGAACATTGGGGTGCATGTGTCTTTTTTTTTTTTTTTTTTTGCGGTACGCGGGTCTCTCACTGTTGTGGCCTCCCCCGTTGCGGAACATAGGCTCCGGACGCGCACACTCAGCAGCCACGGCTCACGGGCCCAGCTGCTCCACGGCATGTGGGATCTTCCCAGACCGGGGCACGAACCCATGTCCCCCGCATCAGAAGGTGGACTCTCAAGCACTGCACCACCAGGGAGGGCCCATGTGTCTTTTTGAATTATGGTTTTCTCTGAGTATATGCCCAGTAGTGGGATTACTGGGTCATATGGTAGTTCTATTTTTAGTATTTTAAGGAATCTCCATACTGTTCTCCATAGTGGCTGTATCAATTTACATTCCCATCAACAGTGCAAGAGGGTTCCCTTTTCTCCACACCCTCTCCAGCATATATTGTTTCTAGATTTTTTGGTGATGGCCATTCTGACTGGTGTGAGGTGACACCTCATTGTAGTTTTGATTTGCATTTCTCTAATGATTAGTGATGTTGAGCATCCTTTCATGTGTTTGTTGGCAATCTGTATATCTTCTTTGGAGAAATGTCCATTTAGGTCTTCTGCGCATTTTTGGATTGGGTGGTTTGTTTTTTTGATATTGAGCTGTTTGAGCTGCTTGTGTGTTTTGGAGATTAATCCTTTGTCAGTTGCTTTGTTTACAAATATTTTCTCCCATTCTGAGGGTTGTCTTTTTGTCTTGTTTATGGATTCCTTTGCTGTGCAAAAGGTTTTAACTTCCATTAGGTCCCATTTGTTTATTTTTGTATTTATTTCCATTTCTCTAGGAGGTGGGTCAAAGAGGATCTTGCTGTGATTTATGTCATAGAGTGTTCTGCCTGTGTTTTCCTCTAAGAGTTTTATAGTGTCTGGCCTTACATTTAGATCTTTAATCCATTTTGAGTTTATTTTTGAGTATGGAGTTAGGAAGTGTTCTAATTTCATTCTTTTACATGTAGCTGTCCAGTTTTTCCAGCACCACTTATTGAAGAGGCTGTCTTTTCTCCATTGTATATTCTTGCATCCTTTATCAAAGATAAGGTGACCATATGTGTGTGGCTTTGTCTCTGGGCTCTCTATCCTGTTCCATTGATCTATATTTCTGTTTTTGTGCCAGTACCATACTGTCTTGATTACTGTAGCTTTGTAGTCTTGTCTGAAGTCAGGGAGCCTGATTCCTCCAGCTCCATTTTTCTTTCTCAAGGTTGCTTTGGCTATTCAGGATCTTTTGTGTTTCCACACAAATTGTGAAATTTTTTATTCTATTTCTGTGAAAAATGCCAGTGGTAGTTTGATAGGGATTGCATTGAATCTGCAAATTGCTTTGGGTAGTGTAGTGATTTTCACAATGCTGATTCTTCCAATCCAAGAACGTGGTATATCTCTCCATCTGTTTGTATTGTCTTTAATTTCTTCCATCAGTGTCTTATAGTTTTCTGCATACAGGTCCTTTTTCTCCTTAGGTAAGTTTATTCCTAGGTATTTTATTCTTTTTGTTGCAGTGATAAATGGGAGTGTTTCCTTAATTTCTCTTTGAGATTTTTCATCATTAGTGTATAGGAATGCAAGAGATTTCTGTGCATTACTTTCGTATCCTGCAACTTTACCAAATTCATTGATTAGCTCTAGAAATTTTCTGGTAGCATCTTTAGGATTCTCTGTGTATAGTATCATGACATCTGCAAACAGTGACAGTTTTACTTCTTTTCTGATTTGGATTCCTTTTATTTCTTTTCCTTCTCTGATTGCCATGGCTAAAGCTTCCAAAACTATGTTGAATAAGAGTGGTGAGAGTGAGAAACCTTGTCTTGTTCCTGATCTTAGAGGAAATGGTTTTACTTTTTCACCATTGAGAACGATGTTAGCTGTGGATTTGTCATATATGGCCTTTATTATGTTGAGGTAAGTTCCCTCTATGCCTACTTTCTGGAGAGTTTTTATCATAAATGGGTGTTGAATTGTGTTGAAAGCTTTTTCTGCATCTATTAATATTATCATATGATTTTTATCCTTCAATTTGTTAATATGGTGTATCACATTGATTGATTTTCATATATTGAAGAATCCCTGCATTCCTGGGATAAACCCCACTTGATCATGGTGTATGATCCTTTTAATGTGCTGTTGGATTCTGTTTGCTAGTATTTTGTTGAGGATTTTTGCATCTATTCATCAGTGATATTGGTCTGTAGTTTTCTTTTTTGTGACATCTTTGTCTGGTTTTGGTATCAGGGTGATGGTGGCTTCGTAGAATGAGTTTGGGAGTGTTCCTCCCTCTGCTACATTCTGGAAGAGTTTGAGAAGGATAGGTGTTAGCTCTTCTGTAAATGTTTGATAGAATTCACCTGTGAAGCCATCTGGTCCTGGGCTTTTGTTTGCTGGAAGATTTTTAATCAGATTTTCAATTTCAGTGGTTGTGATTGGTCTGTTCATATTTTCTATTTCTTCCTGGTTCAGTCTTGGAAGGTTGTGCTTTTCTAAGAATTTGTCCATTTCTTCCAGGGTGTCCACTTTATTGGCATAGAGTTGCTTGTAGTAATCTCTCATGATCCTTGTATTTCTGCAGGGGCAGTTGTTACTTCTCCTTTTTCATTTCTAATTCTGTTGATTTGATTCTTCTCCCTTTTTTTCTTGATGAGTCTGGCTAATGGTTTATCAGTTTTGTTTATCTTCTCAAAGAACCAGCTTTTAGTTTTATTGATATTTGCTCTTGTTTCCTTCATTTCTTTTTCATTTATTTCTGATTTTATCTTTATGATTCCTTTCCATCTGCTAACTTTGGGTTTTTTTTGTTCTTCTTTCTCTAGTTGCTTTAGGTGTAGGGTTAGGTTGTTTGTTTGAGACGTTTCTTGTTTCTTGAGGTAGGATTGTATTGCTATAAACTTCCCTCTTAGAACTGCTTTTGCTAAATCCCACTGGTTTTTGGTCATCGTGGTTTCATTGCCATTTGTTTCTAGGTCTTTTTTGATTTCCTCTTTGATTTCTTCAGCGATTTCTTGGTTATTTAGTAGCATATTGCTTAGCCTCCATGTGTTTGTATTTTTTACATTTTTCTTCCTGTAATTGATATCTAGTCTCATAGCATTGTGGTCAGAAAAGATACTTGATACGATTACAATTTTCTTAAATTTACCAAGGCTTAAATTTGTGACCCAAGATATGATCTATCCTGGATAATATTCTGTGAGTGCTTGAGAAGAAAGTGTTATCTGCTGTTTTTGAATGGAATGTCCTATAAATATCGATTAAATCTATCTGGTCTATTGTGTTATTTAAAGCTTCTGTTTCCTTATTTATTTTCATTCTGGATGATCTGTCCATTGGTGAAAGTGGGGTGTTAAAATCCCCTACTATTATTGTGTTACTGTCCATTTCCCCTTTTATGGCTCTTAACATTTGCCTTATATATTGAAGTGCTCCTATGTTGGGTGCATAAATATTTACAATTGTTATATCTTCTTCTTGGATTGATCCCTCGATCATTATGTAGTGTCCTTCTTTGTCTCTTGTAATAGTCTTTGTTTTAAAGTCTATTTCGTCTGATATGAGAATTGCTACTCCAGCTTTCTTTTGATTTCCATTTGCATGGAATATCTTTTTCCATCCCCTGACTTTCAGTCTATATGTGTCCCTGAGTCTGAAGTGGGTCTCTTGTAGACAGCATATATATGGGTCTTATTTTTGTATCCATTCAGCCAGTCTATTTCTGTTGGTTGGAGAATATAATCCATTTACATTTAAGGTAATTATCGATATGTATGTTCCTATTACCATTTTCTTAATTGTTTGGGGGTTTTGTAGGTCTTTTCCTTCCCTTGTGTTTCCTGCCTAGAGAAGTTCCTTTAGCATTTGTCGTAAAGCTGGTTTGGTGGTGCTGAATCCTCTTAACTTTTGCTTGTCTCTAAAGGTTTTAATATCTCCATTGAATCTCAATGAGATCCTTGATGGGTAGAGTAATCTTGGTTGTAGTTTTTTCCCTTTCATCACTTTAAATATGTCTTGCCACTCCCTTCTGGCTTGCAGAGTTTCTGCTGAAAGGTCAGCTGTTAACCTGGGGATTCCCTTGTATTTATTTGTTGCTTTTCCCTCTCTGCTTTTAATATTTTTTCTTTGTATTTAATGTTTGATAGTTTGGCATGTTTCTCCTTGAATTTATCCTGAATGGGACTCTCTGCATTTCCTGGACTGGATTGACTATTTCCTTTCCCATGTTAGGGAAGTTTTCAACTATGATCTCTTCACGTATTTTCTCAGACCCTTTCTTTTTCTCTTCTTCTCCTGCAACCCCTATAATTCGAATGTTGGTGTGTTTAATGTTGCCCCAGAGGTCTCTGAGACTGTCCTCAATTCTTTTCATTCTTTTTTCTTTGCTCTGCCCTGAAGTAGTTATTTCCGCTATTTTATCTTCCAGGTCACTAATCAGTTCTTCTGCCTCACTTATTCTGCTATTGATTGCTTCTAGAATATTTTTAATTTCATTTATTGTGTTGTTCATCATTATTTTTTTGCTCTTTAGTTCTTCTAGGTCCTTGTTAAACATTTCTTGTATTTTCTCCATTCTATTTCCCAGATTTTGTATCATCTTTACTGTCATTACTCTGAATTCTTTTTCAGGTAGACTGCCTATTTCCTCTTAATTTGTTTGGTTTGGTTAGTTTTTACCTTGCTCCTTCATCTGCTGCCTATTTCTCTGTCTTCTCATTTTGTTTACTCTGTTTGGGGTCTCTTTTCGCAGGCTGCAGGTTTGTAATTCCCGTTTTTTTTTGGTGTCTGCCCCAAGTGGGTGAGGTTGGTTCAATGGCTTGTGTAGGCTTCCTGGTGGAGGGGATGGTGCCTGTGTTCTGGTGGGTGGGGCTGGATCTTGTCTTTCTGGTGGGCAGGGCTTTTCCAATGTTGCGCTTTGGGGAGTCTGTGAACTTAGTATGATTTTAGGCAGCCTCTCTGTTAATGAGTGGGGCTGTGTTCCTGTCTTGCTAGTTATTTGGCATGGGGCATCCAGCACTGGAGCTTGCTGGCTGTTGGGTGGAGGTGGGTCTTAACGTTAAGATGGAGATCTCTGGGAGAGCTCTCACCGATTGATATTACATGGGGCCAGGAGGTCTCTGGTGGCCCAATGTCCTGATCTCAGCTATCCCACCTCGGAGGCTCGGGTCTGACACCTGCCTGGAGCACCAAGACCCTGTCAGCCACACAGCCACGTACATGGGGATCTTCCTGCCTTTTGGGAAGCCTGAGGTCTTCTGCCAGCATTCAGTAGGGGTTCTGTAGGAGTTGCTCCACATGTAGATGTATTTTTGATATATTTGTGGGGAGGAAGGTGAATCTCTACATCTTACTCCTCCACCATCTTGAAGGTCACTCTGCAGTAGGAGACTCCACTGAAGACGCCAACCTCCTCAAGAGCTAGAGGTGCAGAGGCATATTTTTCAGAGGGTTTTAGCTTGCTTTTTGTTTTTTCTTTTCCGCTTGCTTTTTTTTTTTTTTCTTTTCCTTTGTGCTTTGTCTAGTTTCACTTGTTCACAGGGTGCTTCATGCAGAGGCATGAAGAACAGAGTGCCTAGTGAGAAATGGCTGTGCTAACACCTCAGCTTGGTGGGCCAGGCCATGTTAGTTTAAATATCTTGACAGAAATCTATCATCTTATCTATAATTGAGTATATTAGGACACATATCTTGTTAGAAAAGGAAACGTTCATTTACTGTGATTTAATGTGTCAAGATACATGAATTAACATCTAGGTTGAATCAAAGTTTAGTAACATCCTGTGATAATTTGTCTTATTTTACTGTGAATTAGGTTTATACTTTAGTTCAAATAATGACCTTGAGTAGCTCACTCGTTAAAACACCAAAAAAACTTAAATGATGAATGTAGACTTTTTTTCTCTGTCACCAGTATTATATAACCATGGCTGCATTGTATTATCGGAGTTTTAAAAGTCAACTTTGAGAAAACTACAGTATTCTCACCTCCTTGTGGAACCAGCACAGAGCAAATTATCAAGGCTGTTTTCTGCTTCTCTTTTCTTTCTTCTCTCACCACAACCCCTCAACGCTGCATCTCAGAGGCTAAGAGGCTCAGCCCTAAGAAGCTATGTATGGTCAAAGACATTAGAAAATAACTCACATTTTAAAAACACCTTAGCTATTATATCACTCATTAGGAAGATGTATGCATCATACCCTTTTGTGACTTTTTTCCCTCCTGTTAACCACTCCATCACTTTGTCTGTACTCCTGAAAGTGTAAACGTACTCTCATGACTGTTAAAAGCAACAAAATTAGTCATGGAGCTTACAAATCAACCATGTCGATGATATTTCAAAATTCTTATTAAATTGATGTCAGCTTTATTAGCCCTCTACCTTGAACAACTCATTTCCTTTGCCTCACCAGAAGGACAAATATTGTTAAAGGTATATGTCAAAATAAGAGCAATAAAATTTAGTAATGATTAGAGAGTGCATAGAAAATCACTAAAACCTTTTACACTTACCTTTAAGAATGGAAAGTTTTTCTTTTACTTTCTCTTTGTTTCTGAACT
Organism: Mesoplodon bidens; assembly: GCF_964165515.1. NCBI lineage: Eukaryota > Metazoa > Chordata > Mammalia > Artiodactyla > Ziphiidae > Mesoplodon > Mesoplodon bidens. The sequence goes on along the minus strand of NC_138165.1, from coordinate 48,944,829 downwards.
ACAGTTTCAAGAATGGGAAACCTTGTACCTGATATATGTGTTATGTAAGGCTGACGATGATAACGCCACTCACATGCTCTTATAAATCTTAAGCAGAACTCTCTAACTCAAGATATGGAGCCTAACCATCAAACAAATCTTCCAATTTAGGAGTCAATCATTTTGATAAAAGAACCAAATTTGGTGATGTTAAAAGAATGTTACAATAACAAAGGGAAAATGTGACAAAACAGTAGGGCACACTATATTCTAACTTGTCTCACTGGGGAATTAATGTGCTGTAATGTTTGATCACAATCTAGTTCTTAAGTGAAATGATTGTGTGACAAATGAGCATAACACAAGTGTCACAAGGACTGTCTAGATAGTGAGGGGGTGTTTCATGCCTAAAAAGGACAACATTCTATGTTAATAGTGCCCTGGTAGGAAGAAGTACTTTTAAAAATGTTTATTATATTTTGATTATGAAAGTAGTATTTTCCTATGTATGTCTACATAGTTGAGATTATACTACATATAGAATTATACATGTATTCTATGTGTGTATGTATATAGAAATTTTTTGTCCTGCTTTTTCATCTAGCATTATGTCTTACATTATATTTTCTTAAGAAAGTGTTTTGAAAGTGTAGTTAAGGGATCCTTATTCTGCTACACACCCGAAGTCAGAAGGAAGGGAAAAAAATAGTGAAGAATGGGCAGCCAGCTGAATGTGCCACAGTGCTAAAGCAGAACTTTCATTTATTTAAAAAAAGGTCTTTAAAACCTTATCTTTATTATTGATCACTTGAGCTCTTCACAGGGCATATATAAATAAGGTTGTGGCATGTAGGTGCATTAGTCTTTATGTTGCAGATAAGAGAAAACCCAACTCAAGCTGCTTTAAACAGTGCTTAAGGAGCTGAAATCCAGAGGCAGTTCCAACTTGAGGCGAGGCTGAATTTAGCAGCTTCATGGATTTTACCCGTGAGGCAACTTCTCTCCATCTCCACACTTTACCTTCCTTGCTGTTGCTTTTATTCTCTAGCTCCATGTCTTTGCCCCTAGTGGCCCCATCTGCAGCAACTGCACAGCTGATATCTTAATATCATGCCAGCCAAGAAAAGAAAGACTCCAACAGTCAAATACAAATTTTGGTTCAGGATATTTCTGGTCCAGATTGGATCACATGCCTAACTCTGAACCCAAGGGCCACAAGGAAGAGATACTGATAAGCCAAACAAGGTCCAGTCCAGGCCTGAAAATAGGGTAAGTCCCACCTACCAAACTTTTGGCTAAGAATAGAGAAAGATAGGATGGGAATGAATATTGCCAGAAAAAATAAAATAAAATCATAAAATATGTACTCTGTACCAGCCTATTATTGTTCCACTGTTGTTGGCTCAGATCACACCTTCCTTGATCCATAGTCTTTACAAATAAAATAAGAAATGTGAAAAAATAGTAGATAATTCATAAGTGAACAGCTAAGATAACTAAAAGTATTTGGATTCCTTACCCAAGGAAAGGAAATTTTAAATCTGATCCAACAGACTCCGTAAGAATAGTTGTAAAAAAATATATATATATATATGATATACTTATCACTTCACCATGGCTTAGCATGGCAGAATTAACCTGGCCTCTTACCCAAACATTCTGTCACACATGAGAATAACAACTACAACAAGGGCTAACTTATACTGGCCACTTATTATGTGCCAGACAATGTGCTAAGAGCTTTGTATTCATGCTTTCATTTAGGTTTCACAACTCCATTGGGTGGTAACTATTATATCCTCCTTTTAAAGATGAGGAAATGAAGTTGACTTTCTTCTTCTCCAAGGTCACGGCCTGTAAGTAGTGCAGAATTCTTTCTACATGTCCAAATGATAAGGAACAAAACAATCCTACTGAGCCAGCTGAAGACTCTGAGATGAGGTATCTTTTTCTTTTAAAGAAGATTCTCACTTTTCTTAAGGACATATTCTTGTACTCTTCGAGGATAGCTGCCAAGTCTTATGCTCTTTGAATGCCCCTTCCAGCTATTTCAGGACTATGACCAGAATTGGTACTTATGGACTATGTTAGTAGATGGATTAATCTGACCAAAGAGAGTCTTAAACTATTGTTCAAAACTATCTATCTCATTTATAATAGGCACATTGACCCAAGTGAATTTTAAAGTTTCTTTTACATGCTAAATCTATATGTTCTATCTTTACAATTAAGCCCCTCTGTATCAGTCGAGTGTTCTGTAACAAACTACCCCAGTACTTATGTCATAGAAAGATAAGCATTGATTCTTAGTCACGTATCTGTGGGTCAGCTGGAGTGTCTTTGCTTCAGACTAGACCAGAATTGCTCTCATTCACTGGTCTCATTCAGAGGCCCAGGCTGAAGCAGTGGCTACTTGGAGATGGAGACAGAAGAGAAAGTGGGAAAATCTTAGCATATATGGACACACATGTCAAACCTTTGCTCATATTTCTAACATTCCACTGGCCAAGGTAGTCACATGGCTAAGTTCAACATCAACAGGAGAGGGAAATAAACTTCTCTCTTGGAGATGTTGAAGGGGGAGAGACTAAGTATTATCTGAGCAAAAATCTACTCTACCACAACTCCTCAAATAAAGAATGAGGAGAATAACATGAATTAAGCACATACTCATTTATCCATCAATTTAGAAAAGATTATGGAATAGGTACAATATAGTAATTTTTGACCTAGATGCTGGGACTGCGATAATGAACAATAGTCTAGTGGTAAAACAAATGCTATTTCTTTGTGACTCCTAATAGCAGTCCCATTGACAGATATACTCGTCCCCACTTGATAGCTGAAGAAACTAAGGCATCAGGAGATCAAATAACTTGGTCAAAGACACACAGATAACAAGTGCCAAAGTGCCAAAGGTAGCATGTAAAGCCTGAGTACAAAGCCTGTATTTTTTCAACCTCATCAGTGTTGTTTCCCAATAAGAGAGAAGCTCTCAGATTGCTTTAGAAATGAATAACAAAAAACAGACTGCTTGTGAGTTAGGGTTCCATCAGACAGGCAAAGCCAGTATGAGTGACAGAGAACAAGGAATTCACTACTGTAGGCATTAGCCTTATGCAATCATGGATGTCTGCTGCCTCTAAATCTGGTGCTAAGCCTGAGCATCAGCAGTCAGGAAGAGAAGATGGACATGAAGTATGGCAACCAAGGACAAACTGCATCCTGGGAGGAAAAACTGAAAGTTCACCTAATCAGCACTGCCTCCAGTCCCAGTGATTTGGGCAACTTGTGAGATAAGCCAGCATCCTCTGCTACAGAGCTGTATGTGCCCCCGGCCCAGGATTCTCAGAAGCTGAAGGAGTTCGATGGCAGCTGGAGGTGCTGTGGGCCCAGGAGGTGCTCCTTGCCAACAGCAGGTCTGTGACAATATGCACAAAGTTCAACAGCACCTGCCCTGCAGCAATCCTCTGAGCCTAGAAGTGGCTGCCCTTTGGTGCCAAATCCCACTCAAATTTCTATTGTGGCCACCTCTCACCTGAAACCACACGGGAAGAGAATGTGGGGAAACTGACAGGGGAAAAGCCATCACACCACGTTAGTACTTTTACTGTGAATCAACTGAAAATTGTATTTAAAATAGGAGAGTATGAAATAAAATGATTTGCTAGAACTTTCAAGTGTTCTAGGGCAGAAAACACTGAGAGATGTCAGAGGGTCCATGTCCAGAATCTACTTCCCATGTGGTAACAGATGATGAGTTTATGTATTTAACCCTGACATTTCATACTTAAACAGCCATAACACTTAGTTTTTTTCATCATAATGTCACTCTGATGTATACTATTTTGGTTGTAAGAACTCAAACTAGCTTAAGAAAAAAAGAGGGGATTTATTGGCTCGTATACCTGGAAATTTAAGGATGGCTCTCACTTCAGGCATAGCTAGGTTCAGGGATGCAAATAGTATCATTAGGGTTTATTCACCATCTCTCGGTTATGCTAGTCTCTGCTTCTCTTTGTGTGTAAGGGTCATGTTTTCCTACCCTAAGCAGGCTATCTCCACCTGTCAGAAGACATAACTGCCAGTATCTCCCAAGTGTGCATCCTTACATCTTGAGATGCAAAAAATAAATAAGCCATTTCTCTCCTCCTCCCACCCCCACGCACACACACACATTGATGGTTCCAAATTGCCTTGTCCAGATCATTTGCCCACCGCTTGCATCAAACACTGTAAGACAGAAGGATGAGATACTATGATTGAACAGGCTTGGGTCTCCTGCCCGCTCCCACAGCAGAAGCTGGCAGGACACTGGGGCTGTCATTTCCACCGAAATCCCTAGAATGAAGGAGGAGACACTCCTGAAGTAATCCAGGGGTCATGGCCAGATTAAAATGGTATCTAATGCAAATGTACTTTAAATGAAAGAGCTGTAAGGTCTTTGTTAATTGAGAGATGGAAGATGTTGAAGTTTATGTTATTATTCTTTTCCCTTTTCTAGAAAGCATGACAGTGACATAAAGAAACACCTTTATTAGTTCTTTGATAACAGATGAACTGTAGGAAAAAAAGCACATATTGTCAGTAGAACCAAACGCAGTTTTCCATCAATAGCACTGGCCTGCTGCTATCTCAATGTAAAATACATTCAAAAAATCGCCACCAGATGAACTTTATGGGCAGCTTTAGCTTTAAGGGAAATGAAAGAAATCTAATGTCCAGCAGCTTTCCTGGAATGTTTTGCCTTTGCTTGGAATTTTTTTTTATTAACAAATAATGACGCATGCTGCTGTTACCCATTAGTCATTCACAACTCATATTTTTTAATACCAAAAAAAAGAATCCATAAAAATGGAGAGGCTTCCTAATAATGAAGAATGACCTCTAATTGTAATGGATTGTACTTTGAGGTAAATTGGTAAAAGCTAACTTTTATAGTTTGGCTTAAAATTATCATTTTTCTTAGTGGCTTTGTTTCTGGACAGAATGTTAATCCTTAAGTAATAGCACTGAAATTTGTTCACAACTAAAAGTACCAAAGAATTTCTTCATTCCTTCATTTCTTCACTCTGATTGCGAGCCCACTGTATTGTCATGCACTAAGCTTAGCACTAGGGATACCAGAAAGAATAAGATACGTCCTTGTCCTCAAGAAGCTCAGAGTGGAGGAGAGGAAAGCTCAAGAAACACAGACAGTACTACGAACCGCTGGTATCCAGACAGCTGTGACAGCACAGAGGAACAAACACTTCATTTTGCCTGGGATGTCAGAGAAAGCCTTTTAGATAAAGTTTTTTTTTTTTTTTACATCTTTATTGGAGTATAATTGCTTTACAATGGTGTGTTAGTTTCTGCTTTATAACAAAGTGAATCAGTTATACATACACATATATTCCCATATCTCCTCCCTCTTGCATCTCCCTCCCTCCCACCCTCCCTATCCCACCCCTCTAGGTGGTCACAAAGCACTGAGCTGATCTCCCTGTGCTATGCGGCTGCTTCCCACTAGCTATCTCTTTTACATTTGGCAGTGTATATATGTCCATGCCACTCTCTCACTTTGTCACAGCTTACCCTTCCCCCGCCCCATATCCTCAAGTCCATTCTCTAGTAGGTCTGTGTCTTTATTCCCGTCTTACCCCTAGGTTCTTTTTTTTTTTTTTTTTTTTTTTTGCGGTACGCGGGCCTCTCACTGCTGTGGCCTCTCCCGTTGTGGAGCACAGGCTCCGGACGTGCAGGCTCAGTGACCATGGCTCACGGGCCCAGCCACTCCGCAGCATGTGGGATCCTCCCGGACCGGGGCACAAACCTGTGTCCTCTGCATCGGCAGGCGGACTCCCAACCACTGCACCACCAGGGAAGCCCACCCCTAGGTTCTTCATGACATTTTATTTTTTCTTAGATTCCATATATATGTGTTAGCATGCGGTATTTGTTTTTCTCTTTCTAACTTACTTCACTCTGTATGACAGACTCTAGGTCCATCCACCTCACTACAGATAACTCAATTTCCTTTCTTTTTATGGCTGAGTAATATTCCATTGTATATATGTGCCACATCTTCTTTATCCATTCATCCAGTGATGGACACTTAGGTTGTTTCCATCTCCTGGCTATTGTAAATAGAGCTGCAATGAACATTTTGGTACATGACTCTTTTTGAATTATGGTTTTCTCAGGGTATAGGCCCAGTAGTGGGATTGCTGGGTCATATGGTAGTTCTATTTGTAGTTTTTTTAAGGAACCTCCATACTGTTCTCCATAGTGGCTGTACCAATTTACATTACCACCAGCAGAGCAAGAGTGTTCCCTTTTCTCCACACCCTCTCCAGCATTTATTGTTTCTAGATTTTTTGATGATGGCCATTCTGACTGGTGTGAGATGATATCTCATTGTAGTTTTGATTTGCATTTCTCTAATGATTAATGATGTTGAGCATTCTTTGATGTGTTTGTTGGCAATCTGTATATCTTCTTTGGAGAAATGTCTATTTAGGTCTTCTGCCCAGTTTTGGATTGGGTTGTTTGTTTTTTTGTTATTGAGCTACATGAGCTGCTTATAAATTTTGGAGATTAATGCCTTGTCAGTTGCTTCATTTGCAAATATTTTCTCCCATTCTGAGGGTTGTCTTTTTGTCTTGTTTATAGTTTCCTTTGCTGTACAAAAGCTTTGAAGTTTCATTAGGTCCCATTGTTTATTTTTGTTTTTATTTCCATTTCTCTAAGAGGTGGGTCCAAAAGGATCTTGCTGTGATTTATGTCATAGAGTGTTCTGCTTATGTTTTCCTCTAAGAGTTTGATAGTTTCTGGCCTTACATTTAGGTCTTTAATCCATTTTGAGTTTATTTTTGTGTATGGTTTTAAGGAGTGTTCTAATTTCATACTTTTACATGTACCTGTCCAGTTTTCCCAGCACCACTTACTGAAGAGGCTGTCCTTTCTCCACTGTACATTCCTGCCTCCCTTATCAAAGATAAGGTAACCATATGTGCATGGGTTTATCTCTGGGCTTTCTATCCTGTTCCATTGATCTATATTTCTGTTTTTGTGCCAGTACCATACTGTCTTGATTACTGTAGCTTTGTAGTAGTGTCTGAAGTCAGGGAGCCTAATTCCTCCAGCTCTGTTTTTCGTTCTAAGATTGCTTTGGCTATTTGGGGTCTTTGTGTTTCCATACAAATTGTGAAATTTTTTGTTCTATTTCTGTGAAAAATGCCAGTGGTAGTTTGATACGGATTGCATTGAATCTGTAGATTGCTTTGGGTAGTAGAGTCATTTTCACAATGTTGGTTCCTCCAATCCAAGAACATGGTATATCTCTCCATCTATTTGTATCATCTTTAATTTCTTTCATCAGTGTCTTATAATTTTCTGCATACAGGTCTTTTGTCTCCTTAGATAGGTTTATTCCTAGATATTTTATTATTTTTTTTCAATGGTAAATGGGAGTGTTTTCTTGATTTCACTTTCAGATTTTTCATCATTAATGTATAGGAGATCTTGATAGAGAAACAATAATTTTCTAATCAGAGACCCTAGAAAATGGTATTCCAGGAAGAAAGACAGCACCCACTGTTATAGGACATTGTGGATGAACTATATCACAGTGGAGGGGATATCCAGGAAGCTGACAGGGAGTGAGAACAGAGAGAATGGGATGGAAATAATATGTCATGTCAAGGAGTTTGGAAAGATAACTCTGGAAGCAGGGAGAAGGGCAATGACAAAGGAGAGAGACTGATTACACAGAGACCTTATGGAGGTTACAGAGAAGCCTGACATGGGGCTAAACTAGACACCCTGTAATGTTCAAATGGAAATGAGTAGTAATGGATTGAATGAAGGAGCTAAGGAGGAGGGAGGAATCAGAATTCCTTTCATGTGTACAGTTTAGGAGACTAGCTGGATGGAGATACCATTAAAGATACTACAGGAAATAGACAAAACAGATGTGAGGGTAGAGAGGAGGACAGGGAGGATTAAGAGAGAGAACAGAGCTGTGATCGCCTATGCTATGAGACGTTAATCTGTGTTTTAGTACAATAGCTACATAAAATAATCTAGTTTACCCATAATATATTCTTTAGTATATTTTAATGTCCCACTTAAACATATTCGTCATGTCAATACACCTTATTAAATAACAGTATGGACCAAGTCATCTGTTTCTCCCAATACTATACTAGGGGTATAATGTTTTGAGTAGCAGTAATCTCATATATGTTTAGTATTCTATCTTCATGAGTATATTACAGATGATTTGGGGAAAAAATACCATCTCCATGTGACTACACAATACTTTGAGACACACACAAAAAATGTTTCTGACCACAACTAGTGATCTTTTTATAAAAGCCAAGAGCTGATACACTTCGTATTTCCTGACCTTCACTTTTCATGTGGAGATATTTTCATCTATTGGAATATAACAGTGTTAAACCTTTTCAAATTATGTCTTTTCATTTAACTCGAAAAGCGTGAGAACTACAGATTCTTATGGATTAGGGGTAAACTATTCACCAGAAACAATAATACTAACAAGTTGTTGAATACACATAGCACATAGCATTTTTCAATGATATTCTAAGAAACTTGCTTACTACTATATTACAAAACTTTCACAGTGATCTTAGATAGGCATTAAAATGAATTACAAGAAAGGGAGCTGAGTTTTTTCACATCAAATATTCGGGTGGAGGAAGGTTGGTTGTCTAGTCTTATTTCACACTGAGTCTTTTTCATATACTTTTCTTAATGCATTCAAAGGTTGTTAAAGTTTCTTGTATAAAAATATGATTGATAGTTAGTGACAGTAATTGCATTTTAGCAAAAGTGACCATTATAGTAATTTTCTTCAAGGAAGAGAAATCTAACTAAAGTAGCTAGTTACTTCCTAAGACATTAACTTTGAAAATTTTTAACATAAAAATACTTGATAAGGGAAGTACAAATTGAAGAACATAAAATGACATGCAATATTTATAAAACTACCTCCATTAGGTGGTTCTCAATTTTATGTAGCTGTTATTCACAAATTAAGTGAAACAAAACATAGGAAAAAGCTAAAATTTTCTATACTAGTGGGCCAATTAAACTAAGTCCTCATTTAAAGCCTTTTAAAAATGACTCTCAAATAGCTCTTATTTTCATTTCTAAACTATAGAAGGTAATGATTTTTTTGAAACTGAGAATATTTATTCATATCATGCCCTTAGAAGATTGAATCAAATAACACCTAAAGATAATATGATTACAAAGAAAAAAGAAAAAACAATTATACATGTGCATAGGCAAGGTAATGCTGTATATAGTAACACTTGTACACGTTAAATGACAAATGAAACAGCATTAGCATTTAATTTCATGTATTCCACTGCACACCTGAATATTAATTAGCAACTAAAACAGGAAATGTGTGATACTGCATGTATTGATAAAATCTCAGTTCCATATTCTTCAGACACCAGCAATTTAACACGCATTGCATACTGGGAAAAGCTACTTTATCATCTTCATGGTTTCCTTTCTAAAATTCCTTTTCATTATTATTGAGAGCAATATACTAATTTCAAAATCAATCAGAGGTGGCTGAAATGTTGGCTAAATCTGGAATTGCATTTTCTAATATTTATTGTTAATAATGTGTAGACAGTCACTGCAGAGTATAAAGCAAGAAGCCTCAAATTCAGTATGCAAATAGATGAACAGTAATTCAAGGTAACCTAAGTCAACTGAGTTAACTCAAATTTTTCATTTTTAGGGGCCACAGAGGACACTGGTGCTTTGTTTCTGCCCCGCCTTAGCCCTGTTTTTGAAATGGCCCCTGCGAAAGAAAGATTTATTTTGAAGGCTGAGACGGAGGAAAAGGAATTTCAGCTTCATGATTTTTCCCTGGCTGCCTCTATTCATCTCTCTCCATCTCCATTCCTTTGCTAGCCTCTATATTTAAATTGGCCCTTGCACTACCATTTGATTTATTTTTCAGTTATTCTTAGGGAAGAGAATTTTATTCACAAAGCTATATTTCTTTGAGTTAATACTTTCCTTTATTTTTTCCACTATTCCCCATAGATTACAGATCCTCTCCCATTTGTTTGTACCATTTTGTCAGTCAACTGCATCTATAATACAAGTTAGTTCTTATTATGTACGGCACGGAATGCAGTTGGGGAAATTGCAGGTGTGTGTGTGTGTGTGTGTGTGTGTGTGAATACACGTGTCTATTTGCTTCTGAGTTGTATTCTAAAATAAGGATTCAGTATGAAATTGACGACAGTAGTCTTTCATCAAAGTCCTATTTCCTTAAAGCCTGCCTCGTGTCTCATTTATTAACAGAACACAAAGGTAAAAGGTAATTACAAAATAATTACACTAGTGGACATCAAAATAAGATGTTTCAAAGAGAAGGACCTAATAAATATCTGCTAAGAAAGTTCCAGGGACTATATCAGTTAGGATGCTTCTAGTTACAAACAACAGAAAAACCAACTCAAACTTGCAGAAACAATAAAGCAAATTTATTGGCCCAAATAACTAATAGTTCAAAGGATGGGAGAGATTCAGGTGCAAATGACCAGAGTTCCAAATGATTTGGCTGCAGTTGTGTAGTTCTTCCTTCTTTGATTGTTGGCTCTGTCCTTAGGGTAGCTTCTTTCCAGGTTGTAAAATTTCAGCTCACAACAACCAGGGTTCTTTCCCCTTCACATCTCCCGAGAAAGGGCATGTTCTCCCCCAGCCAAAGAATAAAAGTCCTGAGCTTCATTTTGATTGGCCCAATTTGGGCCACTCTTGAATCACCTGTAGTGGCAAGAAGGAAAGACCAACCCCAAGGCATATGCCTGGCACACACTGATACATCTCCATAGGTTTTTAAAATATTGAAGTGCTTCTAAACCAGGTGATAAGAAGCCAATGCTCTAAGTCTCCCAGATGTTCTTCACTGCATCAGCCTGAATCCCTCTGATCCCTCTTTATCCAGCAAGTAAGAAGTTAACATCTGCAAAGCAGGGATCCATTTGGACCCTGCTCCAGCAATGCAGCAGGCATCTCTTCTGTTTGGATGGATCATGCCTTCATTGTTAAACATGAATATATTCCCATCCTGCAACTGGGGGTAGGATCAGTTCCATTGTATTAGTTTCCTAGGGCTGCCATAACAAAGTTCCAGAAACTGGGTGACTTAAGACAACAAAAATTTGTTCTCTTATCATCCTGAAGGCTGGAAGTCCAAAATCATGCTCTCTCCAAAGACTCTAAGAAAGAATCCCTCCTTGCTTCTTCTAGCTTCTGGTGGTTGCTGGCAGTCCTTGGTGTTCCATGGTTTGTGGCAGCATAACTCCAATCTCTGCCTCTGTCTTCGAATGGTGATTTTCTATGGGTCTGTGTCTAAATTTCCCTCTTCTTATAATGACACCAATTACTGGATTAGGGACCACCCTAATCCAGCATGACCTCATCTTAACTTGATTATATCTACAAAGATCCTATTTCCACATAAGTCACATTCTATATGTTCCAGGTGGACATGAATTTGGGGGGACACTATTCAACCCAGCACCCCCCCCCACCAAGTGGGATGACTGCTCTGTGATGGGAAAGCATTAAAGTGATATTGGGGAAGTTGCCACAGTGTCCACTCTAGATGCTGGACCCTCTGGGCCTTAGCTCTCTTCAGGTACCTGGTTATAGTCTACAGCAGTATAGTTGACCTGGCATTTCAGACTTTATTTGTACTTTCTGAGCTGGCTCTTATACTGCCTAATCTCATTTTCAACTCTAAGGCCTAAGTCCATGGACTTCAAAAATTCATGTGGAGTAGGGGTCTGGCAGAGTCCTTAAGTCCACATTGCCAGTCCAAGCATTATCAATAGAGTGAATAAACAATATATCTCACTTATGTTTTCAAATGCTTGTAGCTGTGATTAATTTTTTAAAATTCACTTAAAATCTTCCTGTATTTATAATACCTCTTTGTCATTATGTATGTTCTCTATCAACAGATAATAAATGCAACTACTATTGTACTTTAGCACACAGGCCTTTATTAGAAGGACCATGAGTAAATTGGGATACGTCTGACTGCTGTCACAAAGGCCAAGAAACAATAGCTCAAACAAATAGACATTGATTTCTTTCTCTTGTAAGAGCTAGAGCATAAGCAGTCCAGGGCTTATATAGCAGCTCTGTGGTCTTGAGGACCTAGACACTTACTACTTTGTTCTACCATTCTCAAGTCATGGCTTTCATCCCTGGTCTAAGATGGCTTTTGCAGCTCTCACCAGTGTGGCTGCATTCTGCTCACATACCATTTTTCGGACCCTAAAACATATGGCCAAAAAGTAGCAGCAAGAGTGACTGGGAAATATGGTCTTTATCTGAGCAGGCTTGTGCTCAGCTAAATGTTGAGAGTTCTATTACTAAAGAAAGAGGAGAAAATCAATATTAGGGAACAGTTAGCAGTCCTTGACAAAAAATACATGCATTTAGGAGAAAGTAATGGATATTTACAAATGATTGGCATATTCCTAATAGATTATGATGTTTGTTCTAAGATAATTTTCAGTATAACTTTACACATCCTGAATATTATAATTTTGTGACATGTTTTCTGTAGACTCTACCTCATCTTACTGACTCTACTTATATAGTTAAACTAAATATGTTCACGAGGTGTCTGTAGTGAGAAAGTTTTAGAGTCATAAAGAGAATGGTTGCAAATATTGAGGTTAACAAGAAACAGTATATGGAAGGAGAAAAATTACAATTTAGAGAGTGACTATTTTGCTAGAATGAGAATTTTAACTATCTCTAGTGACAAGTTATCCAATTACAGATCTTCCTCAGCTTACAATGGGGTTATGTCCCAATAAACCCATCATATATTGAAAATATCATAAATCGAAAATGCATTAATACACCTACTGATCATCATAACTTAGCCTACCCTAACTTAAACGTGGTCAGAACACTTGCATTAGCCTACAGTTCAGCAAAATCATCTAACACAAAGCCTATTTTATAATTAAGTGTTGAATATCTCATGTAATTTATTGAACACTATACTGAAAGTGAAAAAATGGTTCTATGGGTACCGAATGGTCATAAGTGTATCAGTTGTTTCCCCTCTTGATTGTGTGGCTGACTGGGAGCAACAGCTAACTGCCCAGCATCAGGAGGGAAGATCATACCATATATCCCTAGCCTGGGAAAAGATCAAAATTCAAAATTTGAAGTATAGTTTCTACTGAATGCATGTCCTTCTCACCATCGTAAAAGTAGAAAAATTCTAAGTCAAACAATTGTAAGTTGAGGACCATCTGTACAACTAATGAGAAGAAAAGTTTGAAAACAAACTACACAGTGCCATAGCCAAGTGAGACTTTGTATAGCTTAAACCTCGTACCCAGCTTAGAAGCAGACTTCTCATATGGGAAGAGGCATGTCAAGGCCTTTATAAATACTGAATAACAAATATAAGCAGAGCTTTATCAAAACAAAATAATCAAATAGGACAATGATGCCAAATAAAGGAAGAAAGGGGAAAATAAGGTGAGCTTTTTTTTAAAGAATTAACATTGAAGGAGTGGGAATATATCATTCAATTCATGATTATTCAAAGTTCTTAATGGTGCCAAAATTCTCATAATCCTCTGACTTTTCCCAGAACCTTATTATAAACTTTCTTATGGAGATAAGTGTACTGAATGGTTTCATTTTGTCTCTCCATCCACTCTCCGTCCTTCCTGACCTGATCTGTGCCCCAGGAGGCTGACTTGTATGGACCACATCACTGGATTTGCTTGCCCTCTGATTTCCCGCTGCATCCTGCCAATGAGAGGTTCCAACAGGACATCAGGAAATGGAAGGATGGTGAGGTTGAGTATTTATTCTTCTGCTTCCCTCCATGCCAGACTGCAGGTTAGCAGTGCCTGCGTTCCTCTGCTGAAGGCCACAGCTACTGTCAGCTGATCCTCTCCTGCAGCTGCAGCACAGCTGCCTTCCCTGCTCCCTGGGCCTATAGAAGGTCTAGCCAGGCCCCTCTTGCCAGTTCAACTCTACCTACACCTTTACAGATAGTTCATTCATTAAGTTCTCCTCAATTGCTCCTTCCAAGTGAGCCATCTGTTTCAGGGATACTGAGTGATAAAATAAGGAAGAAATGACTCACTCACTGAAAAACTAGTCCTACTAATCCAGTGGATAATAGGCCATTCTCAATTTTGAAATTCTCTCCTTTCTACAAATTCATATTCTCTTTAGAAACCTGCACCAAGGCTTGTCTCTAACATAAACCATTTCTAAACCAGCTGCATGGTTCTACTTCCTAGAAACACTGGCCATCACTTTCCAGTCCTGTTCATTACCCCACTTTTCTACTTTTGGTGTATTTATAAGCCATTTCTAAATTTACTGATGCTTGCTGTAGACTTTTTTTTTTAGGGGTTTTAGTATCTCCAGTGTGGAGATGACTTTTAAAAATCTACTTTCTGTACAAATTCCCTGACCATTTCTAGTATTATATGCTTCTTAAGCAAGAGATATGCAATGTTTGTTATTCCAGGAAGCCAATACCTCACTCTCTTAGGGTTTGAATTGGGAAGCAAGGTGGAATATAGATAATTTTCCTCAAAATATATTCCCCTACACTTTCACTACAAGCAACATATTTACAAATCAGATAGTTCCTCCTTATCTCCAGCACCTCTTAATGCTAGAGGGGCCCAGGACTTCATCTCTTGTCTACATACACTCTTCCCCTGGTAGCTCTCATCTAGTCCCATGACTTTATAGGCCAAGTGAACATTTCTACTTCTAAGCCTAATAGGCGTTTTAATCTTAAATTTTTCCAATCCAAACTTCTGATCTCCATATTTACCTCCATTCCAAATGTGTTAATGTTGCAGTTTTTCCCTCTCAGTGACTAGCAACTCCAATTTCCTGGGCCAAAAATTTTGGAGTCACCTTTTACTTATCCTTTTTTCGCCACTCCCTACAATAATCCTTCAAGAAGTCATATCAACCCTATATGCAAAAATACATCCAGATTCTAATTACTTCTCACTGCCTCCTCTGCTACCTACCACTCTGGTCCAGGCCCCTGCAATTCACTGTAACAGCCTCCTCACTGGTCTCCCCTGCCTCTGCCTTAGTCCTTCTAATAGTCTTTTCTCAACAGAGCAGCCTGAGTGCTTTCTTTTAAAATCTTAGATCATGTCGTTTTTCTGTTCAAACCTCTCTACTGGATCCACTTTCACTCAGAGTGACACCAAAAGTCCTTACATATAGCCTAGAAGGTTCCTCATGATATAGCCTCTGCTATCTGACCACATCTCCTACTTCACTCTAGACACACTGACCTCCTTGCTTCAGGATAATGTACCTACCATCCCCTTATGGACCTTAAACAATAGACCGCTGGTTATTTCTCCAGCAAAAATGGGTTTATTCAGGATCAACAAAGAATAGCAATTCAGGGTCTGCAACTGTGGTGAGCCACATGCAAGTCCCCCCAAGAAGGAGAGAAGAACTCTTTTATAGGAGGGAAAAGGAAGTTGGGAGGGCTATAGTAACAAAGAGTCCATTGGAGGAATTGAGATTTTGAAGTTATAGTGGCTTTTCATTGAATGAGTTGTGACAGTCTTTCCTTGGCTGAGCTCTTGCCAGGCAAAAGGAAGTTTTCCTCTTCCTGTTGGGCTCTGCTATCATGGTAGGGCATGAGAGCACCCCCTTGACATTTAAAATAGAAAACTGTGTTTTAATTGAGCTTACTGTTTATTAACTTTTACACCCTCTTCCCCTAGGTAGATACACAGCTTACTCTCTAACCTCCTTTAAGTCTCCACTCAAGCATTACCTGCTCAGGGCATAAGCCCCTTTCCAATGTAGTTATCATCATTTGACATATATTTTGCATGTTTATTTTGTTTATTGTCTGTCTTCCCCATAAGAATGCAAAATCTTATATAAATTTAATATTTGTTAAATATTCACCACATATTCCCACCTCTTAAACCTGTGCCTGGCATAAAGACAGTGTACAACAAATATTTGATGAATGAATGAAGGTATATATACATATATTTATTTTTTAAACATAAATCCTTTCACAAAAATAAATAAGCATTAGAATACCTCAAATAAATTTTTTAAAATCTCATGTGTACAGAGTGTTACTCATGTGTTAGGCTCTGGGTAGTACTTTACAAGTGTGATGTCAGTGAATTTTCATAGCAGATCCTATGTGCAATCACATGAGACCTGTGGTCTTATTATAATAAGACCAATTCTTATTACAACCAACTTACATGTGAGATGTAATATAACTAGTTTAAGAAGTGAAAAATCAGTACATGGGGAATACAGGTTCAGACCCTGACATGTCTGACTCCAGAGGCCATTCTCTTCCTAATATGTCTAAAACATGCCTCTTTAAACTTAGAAAGAAAGTTACCACCAGCAACAGCAACAAAAAAGATTAAACCAAACCTTAATTTTAAAAGGGGCAACTAAATGCCTGACTAGGATTCCAAGTGTGTGAAACTTATAAATCCCAGCTTTTCAAAGGAAAAACACCGAGTAGATCAGGCAAAAGGCTGACCAGAGATTAGAAAGGCAGAACTGCACACTCAAACAAATGAAGAGATTGCAGTTAGAGAAACTTCTCTGAAAACTCCATCTTCACTTCCCTGTTGTGGTCATTACTGAAGCAGCAACAGCCAAAATGAAGTTCAATCCCTTTGTGACTTGTGACCAGAGCAAGAACCATAAAAAAGCATTTCAACTCACTTTCCCACTTTCGCAGGAAGAGTATGTCTTTCCCTCTTTCCAAAGAGCTGAGACAGAAGTACAATGTCCAACCCATGTCCATCTGAAAGGATGATGACGTTCAGGTTGTGTGAGGACACTACAAAGGTCAGCAAATTGGCAAAGCAGTTCAAGTTTACAGGAAGAAATGTATCATCTACACTGGACGTGTGCAGCAGGAGAAGCCAGTGGCACAACTGTCCATGTGGTCATTCAACCCAGCAAGGTGATTATCACCAGGCTAAAAGTGAACAAAGGTTGCAAAAAGATCTCTGGATGAAAAGCCAACTCTTGCCAAGTAGGAGAGGAAAAGGGCCTAAAAAGGGAAGAAACAATTGAGAAGATGTGGGAATAAAGTAATTTATATACAACCTTCATTAATACCTGCTAAAATGAAGAAAAAAAAAAACCCAACTCCCTAACCCTACCAGCTGCCCCATACTCCCACTGTGCAAAAGGATGAGAAATTGTTTCAAGTTCTTGCTTGTTGATTTGCTATCAGTTTGGGCCAGAAGACTGAGATAATCAAAGACTTCCAGGAATAAAATTAGGGACCTTTTTATTAAACTGTTCTCTTATTTTGGTCTATCATAAAATAGTAGAGAAGGCCTTCCTTTGCCCTTCTGCTGGCCATGTGAAGAAACATGGGCTTGGTTCTACCTCTGCTTTCTCCAAGTCTTTTTCTTTTCTCTGAAACATGCACTATGTTTGAAAACCACTATGTTTTAAAAATAATGCAGAAAAAGACAAAGAGAGGGTAAAAGTCATAGCACACCCCAGAGACAAGGAAATGTTCTTGAGAAGCATTTGCACATAGGTACCTGAAACTTTTCAAAACCACATCAATAAAAAAAAAGGTTACATGAATGACTTTTGAATATTGAAGCTTAAGTATATTAGCAAATCAAAAGGCCTGTGAAATAAGTGAAAACATTTTCTAACATCCCGTATAGTCTCTACATAAACAGATTCTAAAGAGACATTTATATAAGTAATTCACACTTGAAACCAAAAGAAGCCCCCTATTTTTTCTTTTTAACATATTTATTGAAGTATAATTGCTTTACAATGGTGTGTTAGTTTCTGCTTTATAACAAAGTGAGTCAGTTATACATATACATATGTTCCCATATCTCTTCCCTCTTGCGTCTCTCTCCCTCCCACCCTCCCTATCCCACCCCTCTAGGTGGTCACAAAGCACCGAGCTGATCTCCCTGTGCTATGCGGCTGCTTCCCACTAGCTATCTGTTTTATGTTTGGTAGTGTATATATGTCCATGCCACTCTCTCACTTTGTCACAGCTTACCCTTCCCCCTCCCCATATCCTCAGGTCCATTCTCTAGTAGGTCTGTGTCTTTATTCCCGTCTTACCCCTAGGTTCTTCATGACTTTTTTTTTCTTAGATTCCATATATATGTGTTAGCATACGGTATTTATTTTTCTCTTTCTGACTTACTTCGCTCTGTATGACAGACTCTAGGTCCATCCACCTCACTACAAATAACTCAATTTCGTTTCTTTTTATGGCTGTGTAATATTCCATTGTATATATGTGCCACATCTTCTTTATCCATTCATACGATGATGGACACTTAGGTTGTTTCCATCTCCTGGCTATTGTAAATAGAGCTGCAATGAACATTTTGGTACATGACTCTTTTTGAATTATGGTTTTCTCAGGGTATATGCCCAGTAGTGGGATTGCTGGGTCGTATGGTAGTTCTATTTGTAGTTTTTAAGGAACCTCCATACTGTTCTCCATAGTGGCTGTATCAATTTACATTCCCACCAGCAGTGCAGGAGTGTTCCCTTTTCTCCACACCCTCTCCAGCATTTATTGTTTCTAGATTTTTTGATGATGGCTGTTCTGACTGGTGTGAGATGATATCTCATTGTAGTTTTGATTTGCATGATGAGAGTATTCCAAGTGCCAGCATCTCTCAGTGCACACAGAATAGTGACTTAAGATGTCAGTTCTTCATGTTATTTGTTCTGAAGTTTCACTGGTTTTATTTTAGAAGTAATGTCTCAGAGAAAACTGAAATTTATATAAAACTTATTTAGAATTTTAAAAGCATTTTATATCTTGGCTTTATTTTTAGAGAATTTTGTAGATGAGAGGTAAAATATTGAGATTCAACCAAAGCAGAAACAAGCCAATAAAGTTGAATTTACTAGACCAAATCAGGATTTCAGTACCAACAGGTAAAAATCTACACATTCACAGTCTTTGGTTCCTCTATTGCACATCTTTTATATTCATTGGCATACAGCCCAGTATGATATGATTGTGTATATTTTTTCTAATATGGACAACTTGTGATGTACCTCAAATGAGAAGATTCTTCAACACACCAAATTTCATGTTATTATGGCTAGCTCAGTACTAAGACTTGGGTGACAGCTGCAGCTCTCCAGAAACTAGCACTAAAAGGTGCTAATATCCTAGCAAGCACTTTAAGAAGACCTTAGGTTGTATATATCTAATCTAAGGTTGAACATTGTATATACAAAAAGAAAAGTTGGCAGGAATTCAGCAACCAGAAGTCTGTGTTTCCTAGCAAGAGACAGTTGGACAACTCCTCTAAAAGATAGCAAGCTATTACTCAAAAGTCAAACATTTGCTTCTCCATTTACTAGTGAAAATTGCATTCTGTTATCAAATAAAATAAGTGTTATTATTAAAAATTACATGCCCATCACTAAATGGTTGAGTTCACCTACATATTTGGGTTAACATGTCAAACAAAGAAAACAGGCTTGGCCACAAAGTCAATGAAAGTCGAATAAAAGGCCAAACTAAACAAATGAGACACCATGCCCTGAAGGTCAACAGAGGATATCATTGTTAGGTGAGGAGGGTTTAGTAACTTCAGCAAGGAGGATTTTCTGTGCCCATCACAAACCAAGCAACTCATTTAAGCTACTTAACCACAAATTCTACTGCAAGACTGATGGACAGTTAGTTGCATACAACTGGATTTTTTTCTTTGCCATATTGTATTAAACTCCATTGAAACTTACATGGATATCCTAGAGATATCTTTGAAATTTTTGGTAATAACAATGGTGGTAACAAATAGGTAGTTTTATATTCGTTAATTTTTCAATACAAGTTATATTTACATGTAACATGTGATGACAATTATGATAACTGAGATTAAGATAATAATGGGAGCTTCCCTGGTGGCACAGTGGTTGAGAGTCTGCCTGCCGATGCAGAAGACGCGAGTTCGTGCCCCGGTCCGGGAAGATCCCACATGCCACGTAGCGGTGGGGCTCGTGAGCCATGGCCGCTGAGCCTGCGTGTCCGGAGCCTGTGCTCCACAACGGGAGAGGCCACAACAGTGAGAGGCCCACGTACCGCAAAAAACAAAAACAAAAACAAAAAAACAAAACAAAACAAAAAGATAATAATGAATTATTTGTTTGAAAACAATCCTTATTCCAGTAAATTCTTCCTAAAATGATTCTACAGCTTTTGAATACTGGGCATTACCTGGTCTGGTCTAGAGTATCAAAGAGTCCATAATATGTCCATATTTGTCATTCTTGAGATTTGTCAGAAGGAACTTCCATGCACTAAACTAAAAAGCACAATTTCTCCTCCTCCACAGCATCCATTAGGATTCATACAGCTAAGTATTAAGATTACATACCTAGAAAACTCAAGAGATTCAACCAAAAATCTATTTAGCAAGGTAGTGGGGCACAAAATTAATACACAAAAGACAACAAACGGCATGAATATATAATGGATTCAAGTACTCATTTAAAAAAGAAAAAAGATGAAAGGCGCATTAATAAACTTAATAAGAAATGTTAAAACACTACTGGAAAACATATAAGAAATTTTGTACAAAGGGAAGATGTACCTAGTTGGTAAATACCAAAAAGATGTCAATTCTTTCTGAGTTAATTTATAATTTCCACATGAGCCCAATAAGAAAAATATTGACAGTGGGGTTTTTGGAATAAGGCAAAGTGATCATAAAGTTTATATGGAAAAATAATTAATCAAAAATAGGCAACAAAACTGAGGGGAAAAAGGGGTAATGAGGGCAAATTAGCACTATCAGATATTAAAACATAAAAACCTGGACACTTAAATAGTGTGGTGCTGGTTCATCATTAGATAAAATGACTAATAGAATATTATACAAAGTCCAGAAATAATTCCAAGTGCATACCGCAATTCAATATATGAAAAATATAGCATTTCAAATCAGCGGTGAAGAGGTAAACACCTCAATAAATGATGGCAGACTACCTGTGGAGAAAAGATGTTGGATTCGTACCACATACCATACTCTAGTACAACCAGGATACATTTCAAGTGAATGAAAGATGTTCATACAAAATAGAGCATATAAGTATTAGAAGAAGTCACAGGAAGTTCCTTTTTAGTATTTCAGTGGAGAAGGTCCTTATGACTGAAAATCTAGAATGCATGAAAGAAAATAATAAATTTAATGACATATAAAACTATAAACAAAGTCAAAAGGTAAGTTACAAACTGGGAAACTCATTACAGATGAATTCTAATCTCCCTAACATATGAGAAACTACTAGATACCAATAAAAGACCGACCATATAATAAAAAGATAGGCAGAGATATATAATTCAAGTCATAGAAAGAAAATCTAAATGGCCTGTAAACATAAGTAGATGATCAAGTCCACTCGTAAGAAAAGAAATACATATTAAAACTACACTGATATTATCACCTTTCAGATTGGCAATGGTCTAAGAGCTTGATAATACATTTTATTGCTTATAGGAAAACAGGCCCTTTCTTACATTAGGGAGAGTTGAAATTGGTACAACTCTGATGAAAGAAAATTTTGAAGTGTTTATTGAAACTGCATATACCCATTGACTCACAATTGCACTTCTAGGAATTTATCCTACAGATATATTTGCCCACATGTGAAATGACATTATGTGTAACATTATCCAGGCCTGTATTGCTTGAAATAAAAACTAGAAACAACTCACATGCTCATCAATAGGAGAATGGTTAAAAAGTCATTGAACATTCACAGTGTAAAGTACTGCACAGTGACTTTAAAAAAGTGAGGATCTCTCTAGTATTGATCATTAATATGTAGATGTATTGTTAAAAGCAAAAAAAAAAAGTAATCGATAAAACAGGATATGTTGTATGCTACTTTTTAAAAAAGATGTATAAAGAAACTCTCCAAGAACATATAAGCAAATAATAACTGATTATGGCACTCTCTGTATGTGTGTGTGTGAGAGCTATGTAAATGGTGGACAGGGTGAGAGCAAAACTTTTCACTTTTTCACTTTGTTCCTTTTTACATATTTTGAAAATTTTGAGCTATGTGAACATATGACATTTTAGGGTACAGGACAGGGAAAGACTGTGCCACCCCAGAGAATCTGTTCCGTTAGGGCCCTAGTCATAAGCAACCATTTGCTTCTGGGGAGAGTGAAAGGTCAGTTAAAACTATCTTCTAGCAACAGTAACCAAATGTGACTACATCAAACTAAAAAACTTTTGCACAGCAAAAGAAACCATGAACAAAACAAAAAGGCAACCTATTGAATGGGAGAAGATAATTGCAAATGATATATCCTATAAGGGATTGATATCCAAAATATATACAGAACTGCTACAGCTCAATATAAAAAAAAACAATTGAAAAATGGGCAGAGGACCTGAATAAACATTTTTCCAAAGAAGACAGACAGATGGTCAACAGGCACATGAAAAGATACTCAGCATTACTAATAATCAGGGAAATACACATGAAACCTACAATGAGATATCACTTCACACCTTCACACTGCACTCATCAGAATGGCTATTATCAAAAAGACAACAAATAACAATTATTGGGGAGGATGTGAAGAAAAGGGAGCCCTCATGCACTATTGGTGGGAATGTAAGTTAGTGTGGCCTCTATGGAAAACAGTACTGAGTTGTATTAAAAATATGACTATCATATGATCCAGCAATTCCAGCTCTTTGTATTTATCTGAAGAAAACAAAAACACTAATTCAAAAAGATATGTACTCCCATGTTCATTGCAGCATTGTTTACCATAGCCAAGATATGGAAACAACCTAAGTGTTCACCAGTAGATGAATGGATAAAGAAGATGTGGTATATATACAATGGAATACTACTCAACAGTAAAAAAGAAAGAATTCATGCCATTTGCGATAACTAGGATAGACCTAGAGGGTATTATTCTAGTTGAAGTTAAGTCAGACACAGTAAGACAAATACTGTATAATTTCACTTATATGTGGAATTTAAAAACAAAACAAAAGAACAAAACAGAAACAGACTCATATATACAGAAAAAAACCTATGGTTGCCAGAGGAGAGGGGGCAAAGGATGGGTGAAATAGGTCAGAGGGATTAATAGGTATAAACTTCTTGTTATAAAATAAATAAGTTATGGGGATGTAATGTACAGCATAGGGAATATAGTCAATGATATTATAATAACTTTGTACGGTGACAGTTGGTTACTAGACTTACGGTGATCATTTCATGATATATAAAAATATGGAATCACTGTGTATACCTGAAACTAATATAATATTATATGTCAATTATGATTCAATTAAAAAAACCAAAAACCCACCAAATCAATAAGTAAATAAATAAAACTATCTGCTTCATTGCCAGTGGACTCTTTCTACTAAAAAGTACAACGTCAAAGCTACACTTTGGAAAGAGAACTAAGTAGAATACACTTTTTACTTATTTTTGTTCCTTTACCTGAGAGTAAGGGAATTATGCCCAAATAGAATGTGTGCTCCTTTAAATCTTTCTCTTCTTTTTAATCTTTTCTAAACATACCAAAAAAAAAAAAAACCCACCAAAATAGACCATTCTGTATTTTCCTTCTCTTAGTCTGCCCAGGCTGCTATAACGAAATGCCACAGACTGGGTAGCTTATAAACAACAGAAATTTATTTCTCATAGTTCTGGAGCCTGGAAGTCCGAGATCAGGGTGCCAGCCTGGCTGATCAAGGGCCCTTTTTGGGTCACAGACTTGACATTGTATCCTCACATGGTGGAAGAGGCTAAGGATATCTCTGGAACCTCTTTTATAAGGATACTAATGCCATTCATGAGGGCTCCACCCTCATGACTTAAGACCTCCCATACAGTCCACCTCCTAATACAGTCACCTTTGAGGGTTAGGATTTCAACATATGGATTTGTGGGGGACACACACATTCAGACCATAGCATTCTTCAGAACATACTTTACACCTTTTAAATCTTATTTTGTAAGCTAAAATTTTCTCTACTTTTGTTGATTGTGCCATTAATCTTGGAGACTCCTCCATTTTGTATACAGAATTTTAAAGTTTTTTTTAAAGATCCATATGGATACATTGTTTTAGTGCAAGTCCATCAAATGAAAAGCATAGTGGAAGAATTATCTTTCAAACTGAATTTATGGGAGTTTCTTTGTACTTAAACCTCACCTTCTATTTGTCACCTCTGATTCCACACCCTGTTTTCAGACTAACATTTTACGAACTTTCAAGGTTACTTCTCTCTGGGCCCTAGGATATTAGCAAACCACCTAATTCAGTTCACTATGAGTCTAACAGTATGCTCTGAATTCTTTTATCTCATCAATAAAGATATGAAGGAAACTATCCTCATGACAGGTTTCCACTAAATATCATTTGATTCACTGTCATCATGTGAATCACTGGAAACACAGTGATGGCTAACTACTCTTTGTAGCTTTGTCAGATTCTTCCATTACCTAGAGGTGGTATAAACCAGACTACTTTAGCTCTTTGAAAACTTCTTCCCTCTTATTGATGAGATGCTGCAGCTGTTAATACTTCCTCATAAATAGATATCCCCAGACCCTAACCTGCCTAGATTGAAACTGATTCTATCTTTTGTCCAGATGTTTCATTGAAGAATACATTGTAGGGTAACTATGACAACACTAGTGTGATAAAAGAAAAGCAAACTCCAATAATCTAGAATTCCCTTCAGCCATTGTTTCAAGGGAGAATTTATAAGACACTCTATGTTGCAACTTGCTTTATGTGGTAAAGATAATATAAAAGAGATATCCCTTTGTATTCAGTTCATTTGTTTTTCTTTTTTTCCTGTGTTTTAGTTTGGTTTCAGGACCAGATTTAGAATAAAAAACAGATTGGTCATTGGGGATAATAATCTTTGAGAAAGCAATTTTAATATTATACAGTGGCCAAAAATATATTTAAAAAATAACTGATAATTGTAGAAATTGGGTGATGGATACCTGAGAGTTCAATATAGTATTCCTCTACTTTGGTATATTTTGAACATTTTCTATAACAAAAAAATTAAAATAAGTAAAGCTTAAAGTACATTCTCAATCTCTTTTACCGTGGTGCATCTTATCAGATATCCTCTAAATTACCCTTGGCATCATCCCCCAAACTGGATCTATGTCCAGAGAGAGAGATTAAAGTATAATTGAGGTGAAATGTACTATTACTTTACGGTATTTAATAATTTGATGAGAAAAGTAGAGAGGTCATAGCAAAGTGGTGGTAATCCCTGAATGCTGGAAACTGGGGCCCACTCAGGTAGGTCATTGATATTGTTTGTATATGTTTAGAGGAAGAAAGAGGGGAACATAGTGTGGATTACACAGGGGTGCTAGGAAGAAATAAGGTTTTAAGAAACTCTAGGTTCAGATGGTAAAGAACATGAAAAAAGAAGGTGAAGAACAAACTCAGGAAGGGCTGATAATGAAAAGCTGAGCTCAGGCAATCTCTGCATATTATCACACATCCAGAATAAAGGAAGGAAGCCTGATCACAGTATTTCTGTGGGTTTGATCCCAGTGACCCTGGACAGACTGAACATTCAGATGCCTACAAGAACTTCAGCTTTAGCCTGAAACTGATCCAGGCAGAAAAGGACCCTGCACCTTCAACGATATGGTTTTCCAAAAAGGTTTATCTGCCCTCAGCTTGAGAATGGGGGTAGACTGAACTAGAAAGAAAAGGCAGTGATTTCAAGGGTTTGGACTCAAGGAGAGAGCAGAAAATGAAAGAACTGAGATTGCTTAAGAGAGACGGCTTACTGTTTTCAGGCTGTACTGAGCTAATGAAGCAATATCTTAACCAGTAACTCACTTCATCTATCTATAGTTTTTTCCTAAACTTGTCCAAAAGGATACTAATATCAGACATGGAACTGAACAGATTGTATATACTGTATTTTGGTAGATATAATGGGAAAGGTATGCTCCAGAGAGGGAAAAGGTTATCAGGCTGTAGAGAGATAATTGGAGGAGAAATCTCTCCCCTCCCTTGCATTTTTAAGTGATTGAGAAGGTAACTTTTTTGCTCAAAATGAGGGGCAGAGAAAATCCAGCTAAAGTTGATTTCTGTTTGGGATCTGAGAGTGGCATTTCATCAGCCATTTGGAACTTAATTGCCACAGCATACATAAATTTCTATAGCCCCTTATTCTCTTTATAAATAGCACTTTCTCACTTGTGTGCTATTGTTCATTTGCCTGAAAAGCAAATTAAGGCTTTCTAGTAGCTATCCACAAATGCATAGCAGCTTTGTAGGTCCTGCTTTATTTATTATTCTCATTTGTGATTTCAGAATTTATGTTGAGAATATACTTATTAAACTAGCCAAAGTTAGCTGGCATGCCTATTACTTAAGAAAACATGATTAAATTCTTAGTCATCTTCACAAATCTAATGACCTTTAATGGGGACAAATGCAGATTAAATACCCTAAATAAAAGAAATAGATGTTAGAAATTTACATAAATAGGCAGAATATTATCTGGTAATCATGATATAACTGAAACAATAAAAATAATAACAAAACCTTTATATTGATCACTGACCAGGTCTTAATCAGAGTACTGTTTTCTAGAATAAAACTTCATAGCATAGATAGAATGACAAAACTTCATAGCATAGATAGAATGACAATTACTTCTCCCTTTCTTCCTGACAGGGAGAAGTTCAACCAATATATGAATGTTTAGTAAATGACAGGAGGAAAGCCTAAATGAAGTAGGGAAAAGATCATTAATGTGAGGATAGATCTTAATATTCCTCAAATATCTAGAAATGAATCATAGATTGTGATCAATCATTCTATGTTTG
Organism: Mesoplodon bidens; assembly: GCF_964165515.1. Taxonomy (NCBI): domain Eukaryota; kingdom Metazoa; phylum Chordata; class Mammalia; order Artiodactyla; family Ziphiidae; genus Mesoplodon; species Mesoplodon bidens. Next base: position 48,917,898 of record NC_138165.1, on the reverse strand, counting down.
AGTAGAAGGCTGAAAAAGAGCAGGCTGCAGAAACAGAGACTTAGTATAATCATGGGACAACTTCCTTATTGTAAAAAGTATGTGATATTTTAATGAATTAGCATTGTGAAATCTCATCATAAGGTATGTTTAAGCTGAATGACAAATACCCTTGTATCTCACAGAGAGACTTAAAAGAGGAGGTTTAAAATTCTGTCTATTCCTAGAATCCTGGGATTACCTAAAGAATCAAGGATTAATATCATCTTTTAAGAATGATTTAATAGAGAATTCTAAAACCTTGGGCACCCATCTAATATTGATAAGTTGGTGACTATCAATATTCTAAAAAAATGTAAGTGTGGTAAAGAAGCATAATCATCTAATAATAATACATGAAAAGTATCCATTTTTACTCTGCTATTCACAAATTCTGACTCTACACCTGAGTCTACTCAAGGGAAAATATAACATTTGACCTGCAACTTCAAGAATTGTACAGATGATAAGATATGTGAAAGCAACTTAAGAACTATAGAGCATTGCAGACATATAGGCTTCTGTTATTAGTATAAACAAGAGTATTAAAAACAAATCATTCCTATATCTCAGTGGCACATATATGAATCTCTTAACTCTGAATATGAAACCTTTTATTCTTTGCATAAAACTCTGCAAGGGAATCTATATCTAAGAATTAAAGAAGGGCCTGAGGTTAACCATTTACTTTTATTTATTTTTTAAGTTTTTATGAGAGTATAAATTCATACAGTAAAGTTCACAAAGTGTATTGCTCAGAGAATTTTAGTAAATGAATACACCCATGTAACCACCATCCAAGTCAAGATAATAAAGAACAATATGAACATCCTAGGATATTTCCTCATGCCTCATTCCAGTTAACTATCCCAAAGATAACCACTATTCTGAATTTAATCACTATAGACTTATTTTAACTGTTTTGGAAGTTCATATAAATGAAATCATATGGTATGTACTCTTTGTGTCTGGCTTCCTTGGCTCAACCTTATTTCTGTGAGAGTCATAGTTGTGGTTGTATGAAGCAGTTGTTCATTATTTTTGTTGCTGTATATTATTTCACTTTAAGAATACAGAAGCACTTTTGGAATGGCACTTTGAAAATCTCCTCTCCTATAAAAGCAATGAGAACACTATTAAAAATTGTCAAAATCAAATTCTTCAGACGTCTGGAAATAAACCAAAGATTTACAGAAATCTGAAGGGCATTTATTCAAGAAAAACAATTGAATTTTGATAAAACAGTGAGCTTTGTGACATTTTAACTTGCCCTATTTTGATTTCCCTCTCCCCAGATCCAAGGTAGCCTTGAAAATAAGCAGCCTCACACCATAGTAGCTGTGAAAAGCACCCTAGTAGACACTGAAGAGGGCAGAATGGATTTGGAACTCCCCGAAGTCCTCAGTCAATTGTCACTATTTGACCTGTCTGGAAGCTTCCTGGAAAAGCCCCATTCATGAGGCTTGTCTTTATTTTACCTAACCCAGAGTTTGCTTGATGAGGAGAGCTCTATCCCCAGGGCACTGTCAAAAACATTCAGCAGCAATTGTTTAACATCATAGCTGTTTAAAACAGAGATACCATTTGAGAAAAATAAGTGGCTTGCCAAAAAATGTAAAAGGGAACTATGGAAAATAGATGTCCATAGTGGGCTTTGGAAAGCTCCAGCATATTCCTGGGTATCTAGAAGGCCACATGCATGTGCACGACTGTGTGCATGCCCCAGAAAGACCAGGGAAGGCCCTATTCTCTCACCACTAGCACAACCAGAGGCCCGGTGCAAATAGGAAATGAAGGCTAAGGCAGACATAAAATGCCAGAGCACTGAAGGCATGCCCCAACACAAACACACACAGATCCTCTTGGAAAAATCTTGGACACATTGTTTCAACACACTTAAAGAGATTAACTTGGGAATGATAACAACAACAAACACCAACAACAATAAACCCTGGAAGGAGGGGATTTTAATTTATGAAGTTAACACATTATATTATATAAAACTCCAGTTTCAACAACAGCAAAACAAATTACAAGACTTGCTAGGACAGGAAAGTATGGCCAATACACAGGGGAAAAAAGCAGTTAATGGAAACTACCTCTGAGGAATCTCAGATGTAAATCTTACTAGGCAAAGAATTTAAATCAGCTACCGTAAACATGTTTAAAGAATGAAAGGAAATCATAGCTAAAGAATTAAAGTATGAGAAAGATGGCTCATCAAATAGAGACTTTCACAAAAAGATAGAAATTACATATATATATATATATATATATATATATATATATATATACCAATTAGAAAATTTGGAATTGAAAAATACAATAAACAAAATGAAAATTTCACCAGAGGGGCTCAAGGTCAGATTTGAGCTGACAGAATAAGAATGGGCAAACTTGAAGATAGGTCAAATAGAAATTGTCCAGTCTGAGAAACAGAAATTTTTTTCTTAATGAAGAAAAATGGACAGAGCCTCAGAGATCTGTGGAACACCATCAATAATACCAACATATGCATAATAGGAGTCTCAGAAGAAGAGAGAAAGAGATACAAAAAATATTTAAAGAAACAATGACCAGGGCTTCCCTGGTGGCGCAGTGGTTGAGAATCTGCCTGCTAATGCAGGGGACACAGGTTCGAGCCCTGGGCTGGGAGGATCCCATGTGCCGCAGAGCAACTAGGCCCATGAGCCACAACTACTGAGCCTGTGCGTCTGGAGCCTGTGCTCCACAACAAGAGAGGCCGCGATAGTGAGAGGCCCGCGCACTGCGATGAAGAGTGGCCCCCACTTGCCACAACTAGAGAAAGCCCTAGCACAGAAACGAAGACCCAACACAGCAAAAATAAATAAATAAACTCCTACCCCCAACATCTTCTTAAAAAAAAAAAAAAGAAACAATGACCAAACCTTTTCCAAATTTGATACAAAATATTAATCTATAGGTCCAGGAAGCTCAACAAACCCAAAGTGTGTTAAACATAAAGAGATTAACCCATTTACACAGACAAATCATATTGTCAAACTGTCAAAAAACAAAGATTAAAAATGTATTTTTGTAATGCTTTTATTTCGCTGTATGAATTAAAAGATATACACATAAATTATAAAACCACATTGATGGACTTAATATATACAAATATAATTTGTATGACAATAATAGCACAAAAGTTGGGGTGGGAAAATGAACTATAGTGGAGCAAAGTTTTTATACATTATTGAAATTAAGTTGGTAATAATCTGAAGTAGATTGTTTTAAGTTAGTATGCTAATTGTAATTCCCAGGGCAACCACTAAAAAAAAACAAAACAAACAAAAAAACCCCTCAAAATAATGTAATAGAATAAACAACAAGGGAATTAAAGTAGTACACTAGGAAATATCTAACAAAAAAGAATACAGAAAGGGAAAAAAGGCATAAGACAGAACACAAAAAACAAAAAGGTAAATGAAATCCTACCTTACCAGTAATTGCATTAAATGTGAATGAATTAAGCATTTGAATCAAGATAGATATCAGCAAAATGAATTTTTAAAAAATGATCCAACTATATGCTGTCTATAAAAGACATGTGTGATTCAAAGAATAAAAAGGTTGAAAGTAAAAGAATAGGAAAAAAATCTCTTTGGTTACTGTAACCAAACAGACCTAGTAACCAAAAGAGACCTAGAGTGGCTATACTAATATCCAACAAAGTAGATTTTAAGACAAAAACAGTTACTAGAGACAAAGAAGGGCATTTTATAATAATAAATGAGTCAATCCCCCAGAATGGCATAACAATTTTAAATATATATGCACCTCACAGCAGAGTTCCAAAATACATGAAGAAAAAACTTGTGGAATTCAAGAAAGAAACAGACAATTCAAAAACAACAGTTTGACAGAAGTAGAGTTACAGATGTAGAAAACAAACTTATGGCTACCAGAGGATGGGGGGGAAGGGTAAATTGGGAGATTGGGATTGACATATACACACTACTATATATAAAACAGATAACTAATAAGAACCTGCTGTATAGCACAGGGAACTCTACTCAATACTCTGTAATGGCCTATATGGGAAAAGAATCTTAAAAAAAAAAAAGAGTGGATGTGTAGATGTGTGTGACTGATTCACTTTGCTCTATGCCTGAAACTGGCACAGCATTGTAAATCAACTATACTCCAATAAAAAATTTAAAAAAAAACAACAGTTTGAGACAGTGATATCCTACTTTCAATAATGGAGAGAGAAGATCAACAAGAAAATTGAAAAGTACATGACAGTATAAGACAACTAGGCCTAAAATACATCTGTAGAACACTCCACCCAACAACAGCAGAATTCACATTCTTCTCAAGTGCACGTGGAATAATTCTCTAGGATAGACCATATGTTAGGTCATAAAAGAAGCCACAATAAATTTAAAATGATTGAAATCATATAATATGTGTCCTTTGGCCACAATGTAATAATATTAAAAATCAATAATAGAAGGAAATTTGAGAAGCTCATAAATATGTGAAAATTGAACAACATACTCCTAAATAATAAATGGATCAAAAAATCGCAAGGAAAATTAAAATATACTTTGAGATGAATGAAAATGAAAACACAACATGCTAAAACTTATGGCATACAGTAAAAGAAGTGCTCAGAGAAAAATTTACAGTTATAAATGCCTAGATTAAAAAAGAAGAAATATCTCAAATAGCCAAAACTTCCATCTTAAGAAACTAGAAAAAGAAGAGCAAACTAAATCCAAAACAAGCAGGAAGGAAAAACAAAGATTAGAGAGGAAATAAATAAAGTAGGGAAAAAATAGAGAAAAAACAACAAAACTAAAGATCGATTATTTGAAAATATCAAAAAATTGGCAATCCTTTAGCTAGATTGATCAAAACAAAAAAAGAGAAAAAGAACTGAGAAAGAAGACTCAAATTACTAAAATTAGAAATGAAAAATGGGCCATTTGTACCAATCTTACAGAAATAGGAAAGATTATAATGGAATGCTATGAACACTGTATGTCAACAAATTAGACAACCAAGATGAAATGAACAAAGTATTAATACTAGAAAGACAGAAACTACTGAAACATTTTTATCTGTAATATCATTATTTACATATTTAAGACTTTATTATTATGTAAGTTATATTAAAATTTAAGTTTATAATCTTGTTGATCCCTTTATCATTATGAAGCACTCATTTTTTTCTCTAGTAATACTTTTTGCCCTAGAGTTTCTTTGCCTGGTATAAGTATAATTACATTGTTTTCTTTTGGTTATTATTTCATATTATATTTTTCATAACTATTACTTTATACATGTAAGAGTCCTTATATTTCAGGTGTATCTCATAAGGTGCATACAGTTGGTTATTGTTTTTCTGTCCACTTTGACCATCTTTTTCATTTAATTGGAGTATTAATCCAACTAAGTGTAATTATTGCTGTATTTGGATTTAAATCTACCTTCTTACTATATGTTTCCTACTATACCATCTTCTTTTAGATTAATCAAGTGTTTATTATTCCATTTGCCACATCTATTAGATTATTAGTTATATATTTTTTATTTTGTTGGTTATCATCAATAAGAGATTCCAACATTCATCCTTTGCTTGTTACAGTCTACCTTAAATTAGTACATTTACACTTCTCCGATAACACTTTTAGTGTTGTCATCTATTTTAATCCTGCATATATATATATATATATATATATATATATATTTTTTTTTTTTTTTTTTTTTTTTTTTTTTTTGCGGTACGCAGGCCTCTCACTGTTGTGGCCTCTCCCGTTGCGTAGCACAGGCTCTGGACGCGCAGGCTCAGCAGCCATGGCTCATGGGCCCAGCTGCTCCGCGGCATGTGGGATCTTCCTGGACCAGGGCACGAACCTATGTCCCCTGCATCAGCAGGTGGACTCTCAACCACTGCGCCACCAGGGAAGCCCCTGCATATATTTTAAATCCTGCATATATTTTAAATCCTATAATGCATTACTACTATTATTTGTATAGATTTACTAATTTACCCTTCCCTGTGTTCTTAATTTTTTTCCTGCAGTTCCATGTGTAAACCTGAAAAAAATTCCTTTAGATTTTTTTTTACTATAGATCTGTTAGCAGCAAATTCTCTCTGCTTTTGTTTGTCTGAAAGTGTATTTATTTCACATTCTTTTCTGATGGATATTTTGTGAGTGTAGAATTTGGGGTTGGGAATTACGTTCTTTCAGAACTTTAAAGATGACATTCCATTGTCTTCTGGATTCCATAGTTTGTATCGAAAAGTCAGACTTAAATCTTATTTTTGCTCCTTTGAAAGTAATGTATACCTATATTTTTTCTCTGACTACTTTCAACATTTATTTTTATCATTGTCTTTCAGATGTTTGATTATGATGCTCTAGGTATAGCTTCCTTGTATTTCTCCTGTGGTGTTGTGGAGCTTCTTGAATTTATGACTTCCTGTCTTTCATCAGTTTTCTAAAATTAGTTGCCAATAGTATTTGAAATGTTGCTTTTGTTCAATTCATGCACTTCTATCCTTCTGGGACTCCAAGTACAGGTATATCAGACTTCTAAACTCTTTTCCACATAGCTCTTATTCTCCTGTATTTTCTACCTCTTTCAATCTCTATATTTAAATTTGAATAATTTTGACAGCCTTCTCTCTTAGTTCACTATCCTTCTCTCTAATGTGCCTAATCCACTAAAAACTCATCTTTCAATTTGTTTTAGTTCTTGTAATTTCTTGTTCTAGCATTTCCATTTGGTCCTGTTTTTTATATACTTGGTAATTTTTAAATTGTATGCTGAACATTGTGTGTAAAAAAATTGCAGACTCTACATAAAGTTATCTTTTTCCAGAAAGGATTTAATATGCCCCAGTCATGTAATGTATGGACTTATTACATTACTCCAGTGGATGCTGGATTTCAGACTTTTAGCATCATCAATTTCCAGTTTGTTCTAACTCTTAAAGCATAGCCTTTAATTTTTAAGGAGTAGACTTCTTGGGTTCTCTTATGAAATCCCGAGGTGTTTACTCGGGCTCTTGCACCTTGATGGTCTCTAAATTTTCATCTTTGTCTCCCAAGGTCTCCAAGACTGCCAAAAATCTCTGCTCACTCTTTAACCTCCAAGCTGTTCCTCTGCATTTTACCCTGCACGGTTTAAGAGTCAGCACATGCCGTAAGGGGAAATCACACAGAAGTCTGGGCTTCCTCCTCTCTAATTTTTTCAACTTCTGGATCTTAGTCTTTCAAATCCTAATTACCCTGTTACACTCAAGCTTTAACATCTGTTTCCCTACTCCAGTGAGACTGCTATAAGCCCAGGATGACACTTTCTTAGCCTGTATTACCCATGCCATGAATCTGCAAATATATAAGTGAACATTTGAGGTGAATGTGGAGCTCAATTTATTATAGTTTTCTCTTCTCTGGGATCTTGGTCCCTCCAGTGCTGGCTTCCTTAGTTCCTGTCTAGTGACTTCAAACCATTGTTGTATATACTTTTAAGTAGTTGTTCTCAATAGGAGAGTTAAAGTAGTATAAGCTATTCTATCATAGCCAGAAGTGGAAGTTGAACCATTTACTTTCAATTTGCAATTTTCCTTAATCTCTACTTTCAACATAGTCTTATTTGTGGCTTTAAAACTGCAGAGTTAAAATTGAGTCAGAAAAATTATGTACCTGGGTGGACTTGAAGTAAGAAAAATGAGTCAGGAAAGCATCTATTCAAATATTAAATAAAATTTGTACAGTTGCTTTTTTTCTATGATTAGCCTAAATCACAAAGGGAAAATGGATTCCTGAATTATGTAGGTGTTTATCTAATATTGAAGATTCACTCTTCTCTGTATCGCAGGTCGAATGTCAGTGCTGAAAAATAAAATCAAAACATCTTTCTGGTTTTACAAGTACAAAATTTAGTGCCTTTTAATGACATATATTTTGCACTACTTTTTGAATATATAATGTATATTTCCTCCTTACAAAAAGATGAGATTGACAGTTTGGTGGGTAATTTTTTTTTTTTTTTTTAAGTGAGAGAAGTAGTTCTCTCTACTATGTAGCATAGGTCTTCTGGATGGAACATGCTCCACTTAGAGCTTTGTTTCCTGCTTGGAGGGACAATTAATATGCCTACTACTTGAGAAACAGCATGGCTCATTGGACTAAGCTTTGAGTCAGTAGTTCGGAGTTATAATCCTACTTCTGCTACTGATTCAATTTGTGCCCCTGGGCAAGCCATTTAACATTTGTATTTGTTCACCTGAAAAATGGGATAAAATTATCACTTATTTGCTAGAGTAGCTAGTAATAACTGATTTTGAATATGAAGAAGTGCATATATTTTGACCAGTTAAGATTACTACAAACATTCCTACAATTAAGTTTCCCCTAAAGCCTCAGTACTGCTTTGATTAAAATTCTTCTGATCTAAGTTAAAATGAAGCACAATAAAGTGCAGTTAAGTGTTTTACCTAATTTGCATGCTTAAACAGGTAGGAAAATCCAGTGTAGTTTAGCCTGATGAAACAAATTATTTTTAAAATAGAGAGGAGAATAATCTTTCTTTCCCCCACTGTTTTTTTTAATTGTAAGAAGTATTATATATTATACACATGTACTATTCCCTATTGCCAAATTGCAAAAATTCACATTTACACACAATAATAACAATAAACTCACATCTATCCTTTTCCTTTTCTTATTTATAATTCTTCAGAAATAGAGTTTTAATAATAATTATTCTTAAATTTTATGATAATTTTATCTCAGCGTGGATTGTTTTAAATGCTCTAACCATATTACAAAAGGGAAATATCAGATCACTCCTTTGCCTGGTGCTTTATCTTACTTTGCAGAGTCTATGCTTCTGATAAAAATATGAAAATTGAATTTTTTTGTATACAGAGAAATTTAAAATGTACTTGTACTTTGGAAAGGTGTCATTGAAAAGGAAGCCTTAAAAAGAATGCTTTTAAATACTTAATAAATTATCCTCAATTTATTTCATAAATTTGAATTTAATATAAAATAGAAGGCAATGAATTGTCTATCTTTACCATGTGCCACCTTTTAACTGGTTCTAATATATTTGTAGTTTTTCTGAGACTCAGTTTTTTTTTCTTATTATGAAATGGTAACAATATTATCAAGGCTACCTGCTTCATAAAGTTGTAATGAAAATTAAGTAAGAATGTGTATGAAAACACATTAAAAACCATTGATCTTGTTAGAGATAATGTTGAAGAATGCTGTCATCGAACAGCCTTCACGTAACATTCCTGAATTCTTGAAGTCTTAATGTTTTACTTTCCAGCCTAATCTTTGTCCCCATTCTAGGTGGTTTCAATATCCTTGCAAATGACCCATCCAGCTCCCTGGAGGCTTTGATATCCAACTTTTTCATCTCTTCATTGCCAGTGACCATTTTCTTCTATCACTGCAGTGGTAAATCCCTGGCCACTGTCGTCACCAGATATGACTCCCCTCCACACATTGAATTCTATTCTTAGATTATCTCTCCTATTCTTCTCGCTCACTTGCTTAAATATCTGCCTGGAAGCAAGGATTCCTCTGAATGGTGTCAGCCTTCTAATCCATTACACGTATCACTTCTTTCTATCCACAACAGCCTCTTCTATGCTATACTTTCTTCTTATGAGACTCAAATTCCATTATTCCTTGTCCCAATGACTCCCATACAACTACCATAACTTCCTTGTTCCTCTCTTCCTCAAATCCAACCATTGAAGAACTCATTCATCTGCCTTCTCTGTGGTGCCAATAACTATGTGTTCTGGGAAATAACCACACACAGCTGGGCAGACTGGAGTTGTCATAAACATGATCTCCAACCTCAAATGGGTGCTCAAGTCTGGCAATTCTACTATAATGCTTCTCTCTCCAACCTCAATCAGGACTATTTTGTAACTTTTTATCATGCCCCTTCCACTTTAAGCTGAAAACCTTGCTTTATATTTCAGGGAATTTAGAGCTCTCACCTGAGAATATCATCACCCTCCAGTGTCAAGTTGTACAAACTCACTGGCTTCTGCTTGCCCTTTCTTCTTCCTGCCTGCCTCAATATGGCTTCTGCTGAAACTGCTGTCAAGGAGAGCAGTTCTCTCCATGATGCCACATGCAGTGGACCCTTATATTTTTACTCTTCAATTTACTTATGTCTCTATAGATTTCAATACTGTTCCTAGTTCCCTTTTACAAAAGACTTTCATGTATGACATCTGTCTCTCTCTTGGTTTTTATCTCATCTCTTTGGCTTTTTCATTACTTTTTCATCCCCTTTCCTGGCTTTTAATCCTTTACTTGCTAAATTTCTTTTCTCTGTCCACTCTTTATTTAGATGCTCTAATTCATTTCCATGGCCTTAAATACCATTTGTGTGCTGACTGTTCCCAAATTTGTATCTGTGAGACTGCATGTTCTTCCAAACTTCAGTCACCTACATCCAATTGCTTGCTCTACATCTCCATTTGGATGTCTCACAGGTGTCTCAAATCTAACATTTTCAAAATTGAAATCTTTCACTATTTATCTCTTTACTCCCTTCCCTATCATATATCTCTCCCCCTAAATCTTGCCCAACTCAACAAATGAAACTACCTCTGCTCCTTTGCTCAAGAAAAAAAGTAGGAGTCATCCAATTCGTCGGCAAATCCTGTTGATTCTGCTTCCAAAATATATCTTGAATCTGCCTGCTTCTTTCCATAATAGTTCGTGGTACCATAATGTCTTGCCTGACTTACTGCAACATCCTTCTAACTAGCTCTCTGCTTTCTTTGGTAATTTCTTGCAACCTGTTCTCTATACAAGAGCAAGAGTGATCTTTTCAACATAAACCAGACCATGTAACTCCCTTACTTAAAATCCTCCAATGGCTGGACACTTCACTTTGAATAAAATACAAGAACTTTACTTTGGCCTATAAGATCTTGCAGTCTGGGGCCTCTATCCCTCTGTCTCCTTATTCATACCACTCTTTCACTGCCAGAAGAGCCTCCTTTCAATTTCTTCAACGTATCGTAGGTTTTGTACATACTGTTCCTTCTTAACTAGCTCCTCTCATAGCTATCTCTTTTTCATCTTGTAGGTTTCAGTTTAAATGCCACTTCCTTAGTCAGTCCTTCCTGAATCATTCTCTTATATAAGCCCCTTTTTCCTATCCAGTACTACCATTCTTATTCTTTATCTCAACATCCTGTCAATTTTTAGAAATAATCCTTCCCATTTGACAATTATTTGTTTACGTGCTATTTTTCTGTCTTCCTTATGATACTGTAAGCTCAGTGAGGGCAGAGACTATATACATTTCATTTATCACTATACAATCCTAGCACAAATCTTGTAGCTAATAATTACTTGTCAAATAAATGAATATCACAGATGAAGATGGACAATGTAATGAAAATGACTGATTCTTATGCAGTCTTGCATTATAGAATATTTTAGGACTATAGCATCAAAGCTTTATTTAATATTTCAAGCATTTGTCAAAATGGTTGAAGGGCACTGTTTTCGAGAAAGAGTGTTGGGTATATAGCCTATTCTCTACTTCAGTGCCTCTCAAACTGTATCTGGCAAATTTCCAATCTATGAGACTTTTGTAAAATACAATAACATTGAATTACTAAAAACATGAACTATAAATAAAAACAAAATATAAGCTCACTTATTTTTATTATTACCTTCAATTGTAGTAAAATTATTCTGTCAAGTTTCTACAAAAATTAAACAGTTGTTGTCAATGTCTGTACTAGTCTCATTGAAGATCAATAACAAAGAGTTTGAGGTTAACACTAGTTTGAGAACTGCACTTTGAGCAGTTTTGGTTTACTCCAACTTGAATGTCTTAAGTCATTGGCATTGGGTTAGGTAGGGTACCTCAAAGTCTCAACTATTCTTTGTTATAGAAAGAATAGTTGAAAACTATCAGAAATAAAATAGTTAGAATACCAAGCAATAAAATAGTTGTAGCATTTATAAAAGTTATAAAATTTAGAAATAAAATAGTTAGAAAACTATTAGAAATAAGATAGAAAACTAAGTCCCTGTGGTCATGAGTATAAATTGGAGGATGGGCAAAAAAAAAACAAACAACCTTCCCTGAATTAAGCCTGTTCTATTTCCCACATACTTACTGGATTTTGAACAAGTTGCTAGCGGGAGAAAAAGTCAAATGTTACCCTTGGGATGTTACAGAAAAACCAGTTGGTTGTTGAGATTTTATTGCTAGCTGGGTTGGTAGAGCCTTGTAATCAAAGTGCTGGATACATTATTTCCATCACAGCTAGTTTCTCTGAACTCTTCTAACTCACTTTCCTGACCTAAAATATTCTGTCTTAATGTTTTATCCCTTAGCCATTCCCACATCCTTATAACAGTACCGAAAGCTAGGATATAGGGAGTTTTCTTCCCACCTTGAGCATTTAGGGTGTGAAGGATATTCATGGACGATACGCTGATTATTATCTGCCTTCCTTTGACTTACCAAGTTACTAAATTTCTTCCCCTTATATTATGCCTTACAGCTTAGGTATATAAGAAATTCATTACTTATGCAACTTCAGGAATGTCCATGTTATCTGAACATAGGAGTAGATTTTTACAGTAGCTGAAAGCAGCAGAAATACTTTAAAATCCTTCATCTAAGAGGAATTCAACATCCCTCATACTCCAAAGGGATTTTGTCACCTTCCTGAAGATGAAGGAAGAGAGATTTGGCATGTCTTGTTTATTTGTGGCTGTTGGTATATCCAAAGGCAGGTGAATACCTTAAGGTGAATTTCCTCATGATATATGGCATACTATCCAATCTCAAAGGCAAGGTCAATTCCAGCCCAGTTCAATTCCAGCCCTACCTTGGAGCTGAAGATTTAAACTTAATCTATACATTTTTGAGCCATGTGAATTTCAAGCATAGGAAGAAATCAACTTTTGTTCTGGAAGCAGTCTATGATACTCATTTACCTCTGTTTCCTCATCCAGCTAACACACACTTGAATCTCTAGAGTAAATTGGCTTCTCGAGAGTCTTCCAACTGGTAATAACTGGAAGTTCAGTTGAACTTCTGTCAAGACTCTGGACTTGAAATTCTGGCATTGGGACTTCCCTGGTGGCACAGTGATTAAGAATCCGCCTTCCAATGCAGGGGACGTGGGTTCGATCCCTGGTCGGGGAACTAAGATCCCACATACTGTGGGGCAACTAAGCCCATGAGCCGCAACTACTGAGCCTGCGTGCTCTAGAGCCTGAGTGCCACAACTAGAGAGAAACCCATGTGCCACAACAAAGATACTGTGTGCCGCAACTAAGGCCCGACGCAGCCAATTAAAAAAAAAAAAAAAGGACTTCCCTGGTGCACAGTGGTTAAGAATCCTCCTGCCAATGCAGGGGACACGGGTTCAGTCCCTGGTCCCGGAAGATCCCACATGCCATGGAGCAACCGAGCCTGTGCGCCATAACTACTGAGCCTGCGCTCTAGAACCCGCAAGCCACAACTACTGAGCCACGTGCCACAGCTACTGAAGCCCACGTGCCTAGAGCCCGTGCTCTGCAACGAGAAGCCACTGCAATGAGAAGCTCGCACACCGCAGCGAAGAGTAGACCCCTCGCGGCAACTAGAGAAAGCCCACGCACAGCAACAGACCCAATGCAGCCAAAAATAAATAAATGTATTTTTAAAAAATGTTAAATAGAAATTCTGGCATTGGAGTGGCTACAAGGCTAGGTATCAGGTTTGGGGACTGAGTGATGTTAGCTAAAGCTGTTTAACACATAACTGTCTAATGCTCAGGCAGACCAGAATTCCTTTCATGTTTCCTTTTCCTTTCCTTTCCTTCCTTCCTAAATCCAGTTTGTACAGCTTGCATTGTGTTAGGGAGGTGTTGGATTCGTAGATAAGAAAAAGTGATTATAGAAAATAGGAAGGAAAGAGGGGCAGTAGGGTTAGCTGCAGCTACCTCTATCTTCTTTTTAAGCTTTGGAATTCAAGTGGGAATTAGTCACATACTCTCATGTCTTATTCTGTTAAATTTTTTTTGAATTCTTTTTTTCTACTTACAAACTAAGTATTTCTAAAAATGAAAGAAACTAGCCACAATGGGTTTCTGGTTCATGTGAACTGGGGAATATTCAATATTAAGTTAGCTTGTTGATCTAATTAATATAGGCATGTCTTTAGAATCATCAACATTAAGTATAATACTTCTATTTTACCTAGGTTTAAAAAAAATTTTTTTTGAAATATAGTTGATTTACAATGTCGTGTTAGTTTCAGGTGTACAGCAAAGTGATTCACACACACACACACACACAGGTTATTACAAGATACTGAGTTTAGTTCCCTGTACTACACAGTAGGTGTCTGTTGGTTATCTATTTTATATACAGTAAATATTTTTGAATTTTTTAAAAATGCAGAGGGTGGGAGTGAACACAGATTCAGGAACAAAATGGATAGTTACTGTTACTGGATATTAATAACTTGTACCATGGAGTTATTTTAACTATTAGAGAATAGTCTAGTGAAGACTTTGACTTGTTGCTCTTCTTTCATATTACAGAAAAATATTTTTCATATTCTCTTCCGTTCTTATACTGGAAATTTGGGTGGTAAGATAAGGAATATATTTTCAAGTTTTAGTCCTATTGCTGGTTATTCCAGTTATTCCACTTGCTCTGGTTTCACAATTCAAGAAAGATTGAAGCGATGCAGAGATAAGACAACAGTGGGGCCTGATTCAGGGCATAACTAACATCAAATTCCTGAATGCACTAAATAAAATACACTCTTCTCCTCCAGAAATGTCAGGGAATGGAAGATTTATATTTATTCCTTGACCAGCTCATAAAGTCCAGAGAACTACATAATATGAGATTACATTTAGACACCTTGAAGACCAACTAGGGACTTTTCTTAACTGTTGCACAATATCATTCAAATTCTGAGCACCACGACTTGGGAACTGGAAATCTTGGAGAGAGCTTAAAGAGCCACAATGATCACTAATAACCTTGACAAGCTGTAGAAATGGCCAGATAATTACAGGATGAACTTAATAGAAATACACAGTAATTTACAGGAAGAGAAAAATTAGACACTATAAGTACAAGGGAGAAGGTTTGGCTTTGTGGGAATCAGTAAACCATAAGCAAAACATGAATTAGCCATATAGTCCAGATGTTTTATTTTTTATTAATAAAACCCCAAAACTTGTAGATTACATGTGAGAATATTGTATTTAAGAAACAGGCAGTTATCCCCTAGTCACTTATACAGTTATTTATTAAGCACCTATCATATCAGGCTAGACATTCTTAGGGCTGGCATAAAACGGGGAAGAAGACGTAAGACCCCCATCTTCACGGAGCTCGCTAAAGTGTGGTAAATAACAAAGCTAGTACCTTTAATACTCTCTTCAGTTTGTATTCTGTAGTCAACTCGAGTACAGCAAATACTGTGAGCTCCCTGAGGCAGAGATCCTACTTTTACATTTTGGATCCCATTCCATGCCTAGCAGCATCTTTTAAGCAATCAACTTGGATTAAGGGGTAAAAATTAGCCCTAAAAGAACTAAAATTTGAAAGAGTAAACACTTGTCTGATCATCAGATATGTCGATCGAAATCTGCAGGTTTCCTCTTCAGCGCGTTTTAAATATTTGAGAACCTATTACATGCAGAACAATTCTCAACACAATGCTTTGTGTACAAAAGGGAAGGTGGGAATGGATTCATATTGCACATCATGATAATTGCTGTGGAAATCCTGCCCGGGTGGACAGCCGATCCTCCGCGGGTTATTTTTCCCCCTTTCTTTTCTCTTTTAGCCGAAAGACAAAACGCTTAAAGCAGAAGCCACAGGGGTGGGACACACCGCTAGGACTGGGGGTACAAACACCAGCTCCTACAGCTCGGCAGGCGCGGAGGACCGACTCCCACCTCCGGCTTCCCGGCGCCCGGGATTTCAGAGCGGACGAGGCGTCCCCCCAGAGGAAAGACAAGGCGCCGCAGACGCCCCCCCCGCCCCCCGGGGGGAGTCACCAGTCACCCGCCCCGCCCCGGGGTCCTGTTCCTCTTGGGCTCCCCCTGACCATTCGGGCGTGCGCTCCGCAGAGAGGCCAGTGGAGCACGATTAGGAAACCAGGCACTCGAGACCCCAACAGCATTTACTTGCCACCCACTGGAGCCCCACCGCCCAGCAGGCCAAGCAGGCCGAACCACGAGGCCTCGCGGTATCGAGCCTCCGCCCGCCCCGCCTCCTCGCCCTCCTGCCGGCCCCGCCCTCGCTCCCTCACCCCTCCCCCGCTCCCGCCTAGCTTCCCCGACAATCTCCTCGCGCTCCCGGCCCGGCACGCGCGCTGCGCCCGGCCGCCGCTGCCACCGCCGCAGCCGCCGCTGCTGCGGAGCGTTCCTCCGCGGTGCCTGGCTTCCAGCTTCGGGCCGGAACCGGAAGTTTAGGGGGCGGGGCCGGCGGAGGCCAGGGAACCGAAAACGCGGCCGAGCCCGGAGCCCGGAGCCGGAGCCAGATCCTGGACCAGAACTTGGCCGCCGCTTGCACTGCCGCCGCCTCCCGCCTCTCCTTCCCCGCGTCGCCGCCGCCTCGGCCGCCACCGCCGCGAGCTCAACCGCCAGTGGTCCGGCGGACTTTGGGTGTCCGGGCTGAAGGTCGGTCCGGACGTCGGACCCAGCTCGGTTCCCGGACTGTCCGGGCGGCAGCGGACGCCGCAGCCGCCGCCTCTTCGTCGCCTCAGCCTGGCGTTTTGTTCCGAGAGACCCGAGAGGCGAGCGGAGCTGACAGTGATTTTGACAGTGATTTAAACCCGCTTTTGTTGTTGTTGGCTTTTCGTTGTTTGGTTTTGTGTGTTGTGCTTGTGTGTGGCGGTTTTTCCCCTGTGGTGCATTTTTTTTAAAATTGTTGTGCTCGCTGTTTTTATTTTTCATTTTTTTTCCTCTTTTTTTGACCCCGTGAACGCTTTTTTGGTCGGGGCTTCCGAATATGTTTTATGACGGTTGATTTTACACCAGGAGGTTTGTTTCCGAGGAAGACCCAGGGAACTGGATATCTAGCGAGAACTTCCTACGGCTTCCCCGGCGCCTCGGGAAAATGGGAGCTGCTGCAAAGTTGGCGTTTGCCGTCTTTCTTATCTCTTGTTCTTCAGGTAGGTGCATGGAGCGCGGCGCGGCGGGGCTGCTGCCGCTGCCGCTGCCGGCGGCTGCGGTTGTTGTCGGGTCGACGAGCTTCAGCTGAGCCTGGGGAGGTTTCCCCCCACCCCGAGCCCCTCGGCGGCCGCCCCCCAGGGCTGATTATGATCTGGAAATCTCCATGAATTTTCCTCGTTTTGAGTTAGGCTGGTAAGAGTGACTGCTCTGTTGTTGTGGAAGTGAGAAAGTCATGGTTTGTGGCCGTAACACTGGATGACAGCGCTGGTTGGGTTGCAATTAAGCCGCAAATACCACAAGTGACAATTTATGCAAAGGTTTGAGACCCGAAAGGCGTATTCCAAAATGTCCTTTAGTGTGGCATCCTCCAAAATAAAGGTGGTTTTTTTTTGTTGTTGTTGTTGTTTGTGTTTTAACGTCTTTTAATTAGTGCTTCAGTGACTATCACAACAGAGATCAAGTCAGCTGCTACTTAATTTTGACCGTGAGAAACAATGCATTATATCAGCAATTTCATCTTGGTCTCCCCTCACGTTTTCTTCAACTTCAGTGTCCAGCAGTGTTAAAAATAGTTGTAGTTGTTGTTGTTGGAGTATTAGCAATAACCCAGTGCAGAAGAGATATGCCGCTGTGTGTTGGTAATGTGCTGGCTTTCAACCACCATTTATGTGCTCTTTTCTGGCAGAGATTTTGCTTACCTACGGAATACTTATTTTAAACGCGTTGTATTGAAGCATTGTTTTCGGTTTAGAACAGCCCATTTGAAATTGTTCACACTGTCAGATACACTATAGTCTTCCAGGGTTGGAAGAATAATCTGGCCCATTTATATTAGAAATTTTGATTTTGTGAGAACGTTCTGTGGTTGCAACCAGTGGTTGGAAAACTAGTCTTTTGTATTTGAAATTCTGTAAATGAATACAGCATCTAGCTCAGAGGTGTGCAAATGTACCTAAGAGGAGAGTTAGTTTGATAGAAGAAACAATTTTAAAGTGGCAGTGGATCTATTTATCCTAAAATTCAATATTCAGTTACTAGGTTGTGAGACAGAATTATAGGGGGACAACGAATTGACAGGTTTCGTGGCCATGTCTTTATCTCGTTTGCCACAGGGAAATTAGAGGGTGGTAGTCTTTTCTTTGTGTACCTCTGTGGTGTGTGTGTTTGTGTGTGTGTCCGTGTCCACCCATCCTCCCTGCCCCCCTTTTTAATAGAATCTTTTGTAATGTATAGAATTTTGCTGAATGGTACATTTCCTTGTGGTTAATAAATGGATAAAGTCTAGTCTTATGTCTGTAGTGGTATTGATCAGTTCCGGGTGGGCTGAATGTGTTGTGAAATGGCGATCATTGCCAGAGATTAACCAACAGAATCATGTCTGTTTAAATGGAAGAAAGAACATGCTTAAGGCAGGCTGACAGTTCTTTTTGTGCACGGTTTGGGGAGGAAGATAAACAATGGTGTCTCTGAAATGAATGAATACTGGATAACATTAAACCTCTTCCTTTGTGACATAACTTAACCATGTAGTTTTAATTTTTCCTGTACTACTCTTCCTCCTCTGGCCCTATATGTTCTGGTTGGTGAACTCCTCTTGTTCTCATCCCTTTTTCTGATCTTCTGCCCTTGAGGAGGAGGGGCATCATGGCCACTGACCAAGGAATTGTGGACATTATTCCCTCCCAGACCCACCTGAGTCACACTAATTGGTGAAGGAGGCTGTTCTTGAGCAGTCTCAAGGTATTCTCGAAAAGAAGGCTGTCGCTACAATTCTTACAGCTTCCTCTGCTTGGCTTGGGAATAAAAAGAATTGAGCATTAGTTTCTTGTAGGATTATTTTCACTGAGTCAGGAGGTTAATAGCTAAAATTTTGAAATAAAGTAATTTTGTTGCTGGAGAGCACATAGATATTGCACTTACATTAAGTATCGTTGCATAGTTTTTTTTAAAATAAACAATCCTAGTTGAACTAAAATATAATTCTGTTGAAGATAATTGAAATAAATCTTAAAGACTTTCATCCATATTTATACATGAGGATTTTTATTAAAGTATCTGATTTTTTAAAGGGCTTTTGTTATGCATCAAATGCACTCTAAAAAAGAATTTTTATGTTTTTTTTTTCCGAATTTATTTTTCTATGTAATATGTAATCTGACCTGCTGGAAGCATGAGGATGGCTATTTTTATGAGAATTAAAAAATTTTTCTGAAGTTGTAATTTTTTTTGTTTATGGGTATTTGATTTTTTTAAAAATCAGGTGAAGAACAGTAGTAAAGAGCAGTTTTATTTCAGATGTTTAGGATGGATGTTTACTCTTTTCTTTAGTATTTTGTGGACTTTGATTTTTCATTTTCCATCCCATGGTATGTATACTGGAGACTGATTATGTAGACTATTCCTCTAGGATATGGCTAAGTGTATAAATCACTCCTCTCATTCTGGGGGAAACATTTTTGAGTTTTTCCCTCATGCTGAAATGCCTTCACATTCCCTTTGATTTTGAATTTTTTCATTACTCTTATCCTTCCTCAGGTTCTGTTTCAAAACACCAATCTACTTCTTAGTTGTTTTGTTTTTAAAGCATTATGGTTAGTTTGTATCATCCTCCAAATTTGTTAAAATGTGAGGATGAGTTTAATATTTGCTCTGGGACTTAGGTTTATCATATCTAGAGTGATGCAGCTATTGTGGTATTTGAGTTGCATTGAATAAGTTGAGAATTCTCTTGGTTTCTGTGGGAACTGGAACAGTCTGGTCCATATATTTGATGAAATAAGAAATGGAAATACAGTAATTTTGTGCATTTTCTTCAGTTCAGCTAGGCAGTACTGTGGGTGTATGTGTGCACGGATGTGTGTGTATGTGTGGTTGAGGGGTCACTGGCAGTACAGTGAATCTTCTGGGACTCTTCTGAACTTTGACTAACAAGTGATAGATATTACATGCTTTGTTTTCAAAGGCAGAATCTCTCAAATATAGTCTGTGATCAAATTCAAATATAATATCTTGGAACATTAAGACCAGAAGAAAAACAAAACAACACACTCTCCCTCAATTCATTTTTTTCTGTTTATGATAAGACAGTAGTTCTCAAGCTTGGGTGACTTTTGCTCCCCAGCCCTGCAGCTCTCCCCCAGGGGCCATTTAGAGACGTATTCGGTTGTCACAACTGCGTGGGAGGAGGGGAGGGTGTGCTACTGGTATCTAGTGGATAGAGGATGGGATGCTGGCTAATCATCCTATGATGTACAGGACAGCCTTCCACAACAAAGAATTATCTGGCTCAGAATGTCAGTAATGTTCAGGTTGAGAAGCCCTATCCTAAACTCTTAATTTTCAAAAGCATTAGTGTATTAGTAAAAGGTCTCTGCTCCCCCTCACACAGTTAGTCATCTAAATTTTACAGGTACATGGTATCGATGATCTCCAGCTGACCTTGTATTTATTGAGAATTTTCATTATCTTGTAAAATTAGAATGATTAGAAAAATAGGCTATAGGTATACACATTATTTGATCCTATTATGCTTTAATAAAAATATTTTGCTGACTGTTTTGAATAAACTTTCTCCAGTCACTTGTTATAATGGAGTACTTATGAAGACGGCATATTCATGGATGTGATGAATGATTGGTCAAGGTATCAAGTTTAATTATATTTGTTTTGATTCAGTAGTTTCTTTGCAATAATACTCTTTAAGAATATTTCCTTTTATCCTTATTGAAATTACTGTGAGTGATGTGGTGGCAGCAGGTGTGTGGGGGTGGGGGAGGGAAGGAAGGAGAAGAAGGAGAGAGGGAGAGGGAGAGAGAGAGAGATTAATATGGTATCTGAAAGTTTTGTAAATTTTGTATGGAAGAAATATCTTCACTATTATATTTTACCTGAATGGAAAAACTGAATTTACGCCTTGAGTTTTGTTTTTTTTTAAGAGTATTTCCTTTACCTAGCAAACTTTAATTTTAAGAAACTTTTAAAGTAATTTCTTAATTACATAATTTTCTTGAGAATCATTATCTGGGTTTTGGTTACCATTAGACTCATTTAGGCTATACTGCTAAGTAATATTCTATGATCTATTGCAGACCCTTGTCCTTTTTGAGGTTAAAATTTGACCATAATTAAAAAGTGCTTACCTTGTTTTGAACTCTGGTTTTAAGGAAGTTAACCCAGCCAGCCAGGATAAGAATTACAGTGAAATACTTAAAATAAGTAGCACTAACCAATAGAGAGGAAAAATTCTGAAGTTGCTCCCACAGAAAAGTATACAAGTAAGTCTCATACTTCCTTTGTAACACATCTCCCCAGACATATCTCTGGTACTAACTGACATTTTCACCTTTTGTGTCCATCAGACTCATTGTTTCATGAGAAGTAAAGCATAACTAAACCAAATGAGATTTTAATAATCTTTAAATTGTCTCTTTAGATTCTAAAACTATTTTGTTGCTTTTTTAGTTTTGTCATAATTCTTATTTCTCATTGTTGGTATCTCATAAATCTGTGATTTAAATTTGTCTTTTCATGCTCCCTAATGTTCATGCTCCCTATCATGGTGCCCCTCAGTAAGTTAGGTAAGGTTGGCAACATTTGATATTGAGGTCACTAGCACTCCTCAGTTTTAGTCCATATTCTGTAACTCATCATTTCTTCCATTCCCTTTCATTGTGATTCCCTTTCTACTTTCTTCTCTTCTTTATCTTCTCTGTCCCTTCTGTACTTCCCTCCGTATACTGTAGGCTGCTTGCTTGTGGAACCCACTTGTTCCTTAGTCTCAGGGATGGCTCAGGAGGGCTCACCCTTGGTTTAAATCTAAAGGGATTGAATTTAGAATGCTTGAGAATTGACCAGATAGTCTTTTCTACTGTTCTTTCATTTGTTGGTTTCTGGGATACCGCACACACTTGGGACTGGTGTTACTCTCTTGGAAACAAATGGCTTGAACTTTACATTGCTCTGATTCATATCCCTTTTTAATATTCTGTTTTTCTTTAACTCTTGCTGCTTTCAAAAAGTCTATCTCTGATTATTATTCATTCATCACTTCCGTTTAAGCCAAAATTTGACCAGACCAGAGAGTATATTTATTGCCACAGCTGGGACCACATTAGACTTCCTCTGTGGTGTATTTAATTGTTAGGTTATAATAGTCATGTCTAGACAGAACATTGATTTCAAATTGACTATTGAACATGAAAGTTCCAGGAATAGTATATAGAGGAAGGAGAAGGAGAAGTCAAGAAGGTGAGAAAACTGCAGATAGCAATTGACTTTCCGTCATTCTCCAACTGTTCTGTTAGTCACTTTCATACACGCAACACATCTAGTGGTTACGCTTTGTTTAATAAAGGGGCCTAAAGGGAATGTGCTGTTGTTCCTGAGGTTGGATTTCTTAAACTATTAGTATGGTGACTTAAGGGGAAAAATGGGAAGTTCTTAAGTGGTTGTGGTGGTCAGTAGACTTGGGTTCTGGTGCCAGCACTACCACTGTACAGCTCATCTATCATTTCTCTTACCTGAATTATTGTAGTATCTTTCTAGCTATGACTAGCTAAGTTCCCTGCCACTAATTCCTCTTCCAATCCAACCACATACCTGCCAGACTGACCTCATTAAAAAATAAGTCTGAATATGTCACTCCTGCTTAAAACCTTTCATGGACTGTGAGTCACCTTTAACATAAAATCTGAAGTCTTAGAAGGGCATACAAGGTCCTTCTTCATTTAGATCCTGCCTGTTTTCTCTAACCTCTTGGTATAGAGGATAAGAGTATAGGCTCTGGAGTTAGACTTTCTTGCTTTTACATCCTCGCTTCACAACTTAACCTTAGGCAGATCACTTCACCTTTTGTGCTTCAGTTTTGTCATCTACAAAATGGGGATATTAATAGTGCCTACCTCACATAGTGGTTTGAAGATTAAATGTCAGATAAATTCTAGGTATTCTGCTGTGGATCTTCCTCAGCATGAGTCCTATATTCCAGATATACAAACTCAACTTGCAGTTTCCTGAATGTGTCCTCTTTTATTGTATATTAGTATGGTACTTTTGTACATGTTATTTCTTTCTTCTTTACCTGGCTAACTCCTTGTGTTTAAGACTGAGAAGTACCACCTCTTTAAAAACAACAGTTCTCTGCCACTCAGCACAAATTGAGTTAGTTGATTTCTATTCTTTATAAATGACCTTGATTTCAGTAATTAATGTAAATGTTTACTTGCATATATACAGTATAGACTCTGAGCTCTTTGAAGACATCTTCTCTTTATCCACAAACCCACTCCTAAAACCTGGTACACAATACGTGCTTAGCAAATGCTTACTGAATAAATGAAGTGACATTTTTTCATTTCTGGGCCTGAGTTTCTTTTGTGTATTAAAGCAATAAACTTGGATTAGGTGATCTCTGAACTTTGTTCCTACTCTAAAAGCTTTATGATTCTGTAGTTCTAAGGATATAGTTTAATAGTGACATTTTATTAAGAAAAAGTGATTTTGCTGGTTGTTTTTTGAGTATCCTTAAGTTCTGCCCCCTTTTTTTAATGCCGTGTCTCGGTTCCTTAGACTAAATCTTTTAATATAATTTGAATTGTATAGATTTAGAAGACATAGTAGAGTGCTTCAAATTCAGTGGCTTTCAGCTTTTTTGACCATAACCCACAATAAGAAATACACGTTGTCGTGACTCATTTCCCATATACATAAATATGTATGTGTATTTATCAGAAATAGAAGTTTCATGAACTTATTGTGTGCAGGACACTTTTGTTTGTTTTTATATTCTATTTCATTAACAAATTTTTGATTATGACCCATTAAGTAATTCAGTGACCCACTAATGGGTTCTAAACTCCTAAAAAATACTGGCTTTATTCTTTCCACCCAGTCCACTGAGTAGAGAAGGAAGCTGCCTACGTAAATATGTGCAATAAAAAATATGCGCAGTGAAAAATATGCTCATTATTTAATCTGCAATGGAGAACTTGTGCCTAGGTGCAGAATATAGGGAAAACTGGTCCCAAGGGAGAATATGGACCTACCCTGACTGAGCTCGTATCTCTCCTGGACTAACTGGATGACTTATGCACATACAGAGGTGCTAAAACAAAATTAGATTGTAATTTGAACAGTTCAGATTTTTTCATTTAGGAAAGGCTTGTTGGAGGAGATAGGTCCCAATAATAGGAAAAAAAAAATGTCTTGGCAGGAGGTTAAGTATCTTAATATGAGGGATTAGGAACAAAATGGAATGAGGAATACCAGAAAGCATTTGTGAGTAAACTTGACTATGGATGGAAGGCAAGTTGAAATGGAGGAATTTTTGACTAAATCTGAGGAACAGATTTCTGTGATGAAAAAGTGTTTATAACCGCTTGAAGTAGAACAGTCTCAGTCGAGAGGGTTAAATCCAGATGAAAAGTAATTAAAACCAAGAGGAGGTACGCGGGTCGATGTTGGAGACCCTGATAGATGTCCCAAATACTTATAGTATGTGGACTATAAAATAGAAAAACAGCCTGAAGATTAAGGTAGGATGGTAGCACTACTAAGTAAAATTGGTAAAGAAATAACATGCCAGAAGAAAATAGGAAGCACTTTCATAACTAAAGAAATTCTACAGATAGAGATGAATTTAGAATATTAAGCATGAATGAAAATATAAACAAAGATTTGGGAAAATAAGAGTTCATAAAAAACATGAGAGCATATAATATTCTTTAACACACATACACTGTATGGTGGATATGTCTCCATTGTGAGGTTGAGTTAATTCTAAGCTCTAGTAGCTCAGTGTGTTTTTTGTGTTTAAATAATGGTCAGATTCCAGTAATTGCAGTGATTGCTCATACTGGTCATTCAGATTATATTCTTTGAAACCTGTGTGAGGCATTTTCTTCACAGTAAATTATACTGTTTTATAAAAGTAGTTTTAGAAACTTTTCTGAAGTTGGTATATGTGATTCAGACCTGAATCCTAAACCTTTTCAATACCATTCTTTTGGACTAGATAAAAGTATTTTTTTCTTTGGCTGACTATCAGTAGCTGTAATCATATTAGGAATCATTATATTCTCTAATGTTGCTGAAGAAAAATAAATGTAAAGCAATGAGATAATTATTAGGAGGACTCGGGGGGATTGCCTTTTTAAAATGAATCGTCTTTACATATCATAGTAATAAGGCTATCTTATCTAAAACTTTTGAGAAAGGATTTTTTCCTACTTATGATTACTAACTATATTTTATAGAAATGAGACCTCTACTGGGAAAAATCTGTTGGTCTTCACATCTTTATGATATATTGTAAATCAAGCTTGCTCCAAGTCATTATTTCCAGAGGAAGAGGCATGGGCAAGTTATCAGATGTTGGTAAATTTCTAAAATGCTGAGATTAATTTTTTCAAATTTGTAAACCAAGATGTAGTAAATGAAATAATATGCCACATAACACAGTAGCTGGTTCCTAGTAGATCTTACATACATGTCAGTTTTTAACTTATCTTTAAAAACGTAATATGTAAAACATTTAAATATACAGATTCAGTTCTTGGGAGGTTTTAAAAATTTGCTAGTAAATTACTTATAAGTTAATATGAAATAATATTCTGACTAAACGATTCAGCCAAAGAAAATATCAATAACGCTGCCAAATAGGTGCCAGGAAACATCTAGAACATTCAGCTATCATAGTTCTTTTACAAAGTTCTTTAAGGTCTCATTGTTCTAGCATGCGTTAAAAGGAAACGTTGGCATTAAACCTTCATCTTTATGTATTTGTTGGAATTTAAAGTATTTCTCATAGGAAATTTCACCTAAACCTTAAGTGTTTTAAAACTTTTCATGTAAAATCTTGAAAGATTCTCAAGTCAGTTTTGGGGTACCAGTACCAGCTACCAGCCACAAGCTTCGTAAACACGATCACTGGAGTTTTGAGATCAATATTTTGAATGTGATATAATATTTTGGACTAAAACTTAAGAGTCTCTCATTTAAATTCCTGCTTTCCTACTGACTCTTCTTTGACCTTGGTAACCATGCAGACTTTACTCATCACTAACTTAAAGAGGATGAAATAAGTATTCATTCATTTAACAAATAAATATTGAACTACATGCTAGGGGTACTGCTAGGTGGTTGGGATGTAGCAGTGAACAAGACAGACATGAAAATGCCCTCACAGAGCTTACAGTCATAAAGTAAGTAGTCAAATGAATAAAATAATTACAAATTGTCATATGTGCTCTGACAGGGTTCTGAGAGGGTAACTCTTTATTTGCCTCACGTCACCTCTCACAGTCTCTAATTATTCAGTTTATTTATCTACCTATTTATCATCTGTTCTTTCCACTACTAGAGTGTAAATTCTGTGAGAGAGAGTTTCTCACTTATTCATCACAGTACCCCCAGGTCATGGCACGGTTTCTGGCACAGAGTAGAAGCTCAGTAAATATTTGGCTGGCTGCCTGAAGAAATGAATGCAAGGATGGGACTGGAGAGATAGATAGGGACAAGATCCTGCAAGGCTTTTGATCTAAGCTGGGAAAGAGAATAAAATCCAAAGGGCAATGGAAAGCAAAGAGCTTTAAGGAGGAGCTTGACCTGGGTTATGTGTTAAGATCACTGGCAGCTATCTGGAAAATATATTGGAGGTGTGTAGGAGTGAGGAGGTGAGACCAGTTAGGAGACTGTTACATCAACCTAAGCTAGAGAGACTCTCTAAGATCCTTTCTAGCTTTGTATTCTAGAACTTGCCTACACTTACCAGTCTTCCTCTCTTATTTTACTAGTTACCCCATTTTTTCCCCTACTTATTATTACTTAAGAAAAATGGATAGCTTATTGTGGATATGAGAACTGAATATGTCTCAAAAAAAAAAAAACCTCAAAAACAGATAAAACACAGACCAGAGGTTATTGAATTTTTGTGGCAAATGCCTATCTTTAGATTCCATGCACCTGCTAATTTATATTCTTACTAACCATTCCTATTTCTCTCTGAAACTTTGGCTTTACTTCTTTTCAAATGCCTATTTAAAAAAATAATGTCACTTTATTGTTTTAACATGTAATATACGGTATTGTTGATATGGCTGAAGATTTGGAAGCGAAAACTCAGCATATTTTGTATCTTAATTCTTAGGAATTTGATATCTTTATGGGTTATCAAGGTTTTACAATAAAGACTGAAAGGATAAATAGTTAATACTGTGGGCTATTATTTTTACTCAGGGCTATCGCCTCTGTTAAGTAGTTAGCTTGAATATTTTTATCTGAAAGATTTCAAGCCTCTACTGTTAGTGGGAGGGGGAGGTGGTGCTTGGCACAGGGAAATCAACTATATTGGCAGAAGTTCAGCAGCATCATCTTTGACTAGGGAAAAACTGCATTATTACACAGAGATAAAGCCAGAAGAGACGTTAAACTTTACTGAATTTAGCAATATAATAGTGGCTGCCTCTTTTCATTTGGTTTCATTTAGTTTCTTTCGTTTTGGAAGTAGGTAAACCTAACTGCCCGTCTTTGGTTAGCCAATCTTCTTCTCTAAAGAAGTGTAGCTTCACCCTGTAAATATTACAGGCCATTTTATTTATTATGACCTTAAAGTAGTTCTAGAAGAAGAACTGGTCCCTAGGCTTTGTGCTACTTGGTAGTGGAGTTTCATACATACAAGGTTAGTGAGTAGAATTTGCTAATTAATTTTTTTTTAAGCTAAGAGTTGAAATTAACTTCTGTAAGTACATTTTAAAATGGTTTGGGGAGAAATGAGAAGTCAAAGCTAAAAGAAAATGATAAAAAATGAGTAAGGGCAGTTGCAAGATATTAATTATTCAAGATGAGCATGGTAATAGTAAAGCAATTTGATTAGTAGGCATTCAGAAGAAGAATAAAATCCCTTTCTAAATGACCATCCTTTTATTCTCTATAAATATTGCATAATAAATCTTTCCAGGTAACCTTTTAAAATATTCTGTTCTTTAGTTCTTTAGAGATACATAATACCAGTTTGGGTGTTGAATTAGGAAATTAATTGCTAATTTAATTGTTTGTTAAAATGTAAATAGAGATTGCCTATTAGCTGAGAGGGCTAGAAATAATAGAAGCAATTAAATTAGTAGGGTTTAACTGCTGAGAGGACCTAACAAACTATCAGGTACTATTTTCTCTATTAACTGTCTCTGTCAGAATCATTTTTATGAAGAATATACTACTCAAACTGAAGAATAAAATAAAATTAAAAGCTTAGGGTCAGAGAAGAATATTGTTACATATTTTTTCTTTTTGAATCAGTGAAGGGTAGTTTTGGTCTTTTATCTACAGATGTTTCACCGTTGTAGCCCAAGAATAGCCCTACATCAAGATTTGTAATTCTTAGTCTAGCAACATATATTTAGCAACCCTGATTAAGCAGTATTTTTATAATTGATATCTAGTCTTATTTCCATGATACGGAAAGAAATCAGCTAAGAGAGCATAAGAGTAGATGAGACTAGTCTGTTATAAGATTATAGACTTTTCCACCTTTGGAACATGTGGTTACCCAGCAAGGACTAGTTACAGAAATAGAAGCTAATCTTTTTTTTTTTTTTTTTTTTTTTTTACATTTTCAACTTTATTAGATAATGCCAAAGGAAATTTCTTCTTTTTCATAATCATAATAACTTTATAATAATCATAAACTTCATAGTAGAGTTACAGAAGAGAAAAGATTGATAGGGTTAAGTCTACTTTGTGTCCACACTTTTTTTTTCTGCTTTATAACAAATTTAATCAGTTATAGATATACATATGTTCCCATATCCCCTCCCTTTTGCATCTCCCTCCCACCCTCCCCATCCCACCCCTCCAGGCGGTCACAAAGCACCGAGCTGATCTCCCTGTGCTATGGGGCTCGGCTGTAGAAGCTAATCTTGTTGGTACAAGCGTAGCTGTTGCTTGCAAAGAATGGTTTTCTCAAAAACAAACAAATAGCAGTAGGTCCTTCATTTCAGATTCAGTGAAAGTAGTTAATTATGCAGTTTGGGGGCAGGTATAGTAGAAACAACAAATATTCTGTAGGGAGAAAACTTATGTGTTGGGTCTTTCTTTACCATGGTGTGATATACCATGTGAACTTGAGAAAATTCCATAACCTTAGTTTATTCATCTGTAAAATGGAGTTTATAATACTGCCTCACAAGATTACAGTGAGGATCAAAGACTGCATGCACAGACATAAGCACACTCATACATGTGTGTGTATATATATACACACACATACATACATATGAAGCTTTTAAAACTTCATAATGTTATTCAAAATATTTGTAATAAATGATTTTTTTCAAGGAGAGCAATAGGAGAGGTTCAAGTGAACTGTAATAACACTTTTAATTCAGAATTTGTGATTCTTCATCAGTAGACATTTATCTTTACCCTGTGAATAAAGGAATTAATTCTGTGAACCACTGAATATAAAATCTTAGAAGAATGTCTATTCCTTACAGTGACCCATAGCTCCTACAAACAAATCAACTGTTTCTTATTCCTCCAAACTTTTTTTCCCACTTGCCTTCCATTAATACTTAGGAGGGGGACCATATCTGACTTATGCACTGTAGTTTCCCCAGTGTTTGACACATAATAGGTGCTTAACAAGTATTTGTGAATGAATATTGAATGCTTTCAAGTGCTTAGGATAGAGTCCACAGACTTTTTTGTAAAGGGCCAGATAGTAAATATTTTAGTCAGTCTCTTTTGGAGCTACTCAGCTCTGCCAGTTGTAACACAAAAGCAGTCATAGACAATACGTAAATGAGTCAGTGTGACTGCGTTCCAATAAAACTTTATTTATAGATACTGGAATTTGAATTTCATATAATTTTCATGTGTCACAAAATAGTATATTCTTTTTTTCAACCATTTGAAAATGTAAAAACCATTGTTCAGCATCTGTACAGCTGCAAACTGGATTTGACCCATGGGCAATAGTTTACCAACCCCTGGCATAGTGCATTGTATAAGTAGCACCCTCCTCCAACTTAGAAATAAATATATTATTTTCCAAAAACTTTGTGTGGAACCTGGGAAGCATTTTCTTATAGGATGATCATCATCTGTGTTGGTTACGTTCCCAGACCAATCTACAAGCCTGTTTTACCTCCAGTGTTCTGTATTCCAGCAATACAACTTTATCCCTAGGAATAACACTGTGTCTGAGGGAAAATGGATTTAGTATTCCTTCTCAGACCAGAAGAAACACAGACTCTCCCCAGCACTATCAGAATTTCCTTCTTCCCTGATCTCTCATTTCAAGTACCCTGCTCCCTGGGGCTTCAGTAGGGTGGTATGGTGACAGGACTAAAAAGCGCTTTGTGTATGTGATTAGGGAGGAGAAAGGTGGTCGGGAGAGAAGAATGAAAGAAAATAGAAAATATCAGGATGAATCACACACGGTAGGGGTAGTACTGTTTTGTGAAACCTCAGTTAGGTGTGTGATTGTATGTATACATGTACTGGTTCACAGTGAAAAATGTATTTCTTACTGTGATTTGTAGTCAGAACGTTTAAAAGCCTGTGGTTCTAAGGGTTTGAGATACTGATCCTGAGATCTTTTTTCCCCTCTTACTGCATATGAGAGCCAAATGAAAAATATAAAGGAAGCCTCTTGACCACTTGGGACAGTGTGTTTCCGGTAGAGTTACCTTATGAGGTAGTTAACCTGTCTTACAGGTGAGAAAACAGGGTCGTACAGCTAATAAGCATCATAATTGAGATTCAAACAGATTCTTACCTTATTTAAGAATATGTGCTTGAGCTTCCCTGGTGGCGCAGTGGTTGAGAGTCCGCCTGCCGATGCAGGGGACACGGGTTTGTGCCCCGGTCCGGGAAGATCCCACATGCCGCGGAGCGGCTGGGCCCGTGAGCCGTGGCCACTGAGCCTGTGCGTCCGGAGCGTGTGCTCTGCAATGGGAGAGGCCACAGCAGTAAGAGGCCCGCGTACCGCAAAAAAAAAAAAAAAAATGTGCTTGATACCTTATACCATGTTGTTTTCCCTGTAGGGAAAGAAGCCATGTATGACTTGCGTTGTGTTTCAGAGGATGAAAGACATCCCAATTGGTGACAGCTCACCAGATTTCTTGAGACATTGGCTTAAGTATTAGGACAGGGCCACTGGAAGAAAATGGTTAGGAACTCTATATGAAGAATGACATGATGTGTTAGAAAAGAAGGGGCTCTGTCATTTTACCTTTAATTTTTCTTAGTTCTCCTCTGTACTACTGTCCCTGCTCCTTCATACCTCACCACCAACATGGACTGTTAATTCATACTAGAAACAGCAAGGAAGGGTTTGAGGATGAGGTTTAGTGAGGAAGAGTAATATAATCTTGTCTTTAGCTGAACGGAGAATGAGGAGGGAAACCCAAGTAGCTGGGCCACCTGGCCACCCAGGTGAATTGGCTGTTCCCAAGTGGCAGTGTGTAAGTGGGTGTAGGTAGAAAAGGACCTGCTATTAATTGTGATATAAGCCGAAGTCTTGGCTTTGGAGACTTGTAGCTTTGATATGCTAATTGAAAATAGTTCTTTTTTAGTTATTAAAGGAAAGCCTCTCTTAAGCAATACTTGGTTAGTCTAGACTTAGTTACCCATTTTAGGTACTTAAAAATCAGAAGCCATGTTCAAGACATCTCTTTCTCGTATGTATTAAGTTAGCAAGTATGGTGAAAACAAATTGATGCTGATTCTGATTTCTAACTTGATTTGGAACTGTCTTGGGAAGAAGTAGATTGATAGGAAGGCTGTTGTTCTTAACTAGAAAAGTAATAAAACGATAGCAGACAGATACCTGGTTAATTGAATGGAAAGATGACAGATACTTGTAAAATGTGTTTATCTTTCTCAAGCTAAGTTGAGATTCTTGATTTTGCAATGGGAATTACTAATTCATATAGAAAAAGTTTCAACTAGTAATATCTGAAGACTTGGACTTAATATCTTTTAGCCCAATCTCTTACGCCTGTGGTACTGCTTACCATGTTCTGCATTATAATTGCTTGTGAATGTGTCTGTCTTCCAGCTGACCTGGAGTTCTTTTAGACTCATTCATTATAGTGCTAAGTTAGTATTTGATGTAGGTTAAGAGCATTGGAGCCAGAGTGACTGGTGATGTATCTTGGCTCCATTATTTTCTGTCTCTGTGACCTAGGGCAAGTTATTTAACCTTTCTCATCTGGAAAATGGAAATAATAATGGTACTTACTTTATACAGTTGTTATAAAGTGTAAGTGAGTTAATATATCTAAAGTGCATTGAATGATATCTGGCATGTAGTAGGCATTCTGAATACTCAATAAAAATATTACTCGAAAGATAAAACACAGACTGGGAGAAAATATTTGCAATATTTGATAAAGGATTGTTATCCAAAATAAACAAAGAACTCTTAAGACTCAACAAGAAGAAAGTGAACAACCCGATTAAAAAATGGGCCAAAGATACCTCAGATACCTCACCAAAGAAGATATGCAGATGGTAAATAAGCATATGAAAAGATGCTCTACATCATATGTCATCAGGGAAATGCAAGTTAAAACAACTAGGTACCACTACACTATTAGAATGGCCAAAATCTGGAACACTGACACCACCAACTGCTAGCAAGGATGTGGAACAACAGGAACTCTCATTCATTTCTGGTGGGAATGCAAAATGGTATAGCTACTTTGGAAGACAGTTTGGTGGTTTCTTACAAAACTAAAAATCCTCTTACCATATGATCCAGCAATCATGCTTTTTGGTATTTACTCAAAGGAATTGAAAACATTTTCACACAAAAACCTATACACAGATGTTTATAGCAGCTTTATTCCTAATTGCCAAAACTTGGAAGAACCAAAATGTCCTTCAGTAGGTTAATCGATAAATAAACTGTGGTACCTCCAGACAATTATATATTTTTCAGCACTAAAAAGAAATGAGCTGTCAAGTCATGAGAAGACATGGAGGAACCTTAAATGCATATTACTAAGAGCCAGTCTGAAAAGGCTATGTACTGTATGATTACAACTATATGACATCTGGAAAAGGAAAAATTATGGAGACAGTAAAATGATCAGTGGTTGCCAGGGATCGGGTGGGAGAAAAGGGATGAATAGGCAGAGAACAGTATTTTTAGAGCAGTAAAAATACTCTGTGTGATTTTATAGTGATGGGTATATGTCATTATACATTTGTCTGAACCCATAGAATGTACATCACCAAAAGTGAACCCTAAGGTAAACTATGGAATTTGGGTAATTGTGATGTATCAGTGTAGGTTGGTCCTTGGTAACAAATGTAACACTCTGGTGAGTGATGTTGATAATGAGGGAGGCCATGCATGTGTGGGGTCAGGGGTGTATATGGGAAATTTCTGCACCTTCCTTTAAATTTTATTGTGAACCTAAAACTGCTCTTAAAAAAAAAGGCTTTAAAAAAATAGTTGCTAATGCTGCTTGTTGTTTCTGTCTAGCACAGTGCCTAGCTTTAAACTGTTTATTGAATATGAATGAGTACAATATAGTGAATCTAAAACTGAGGGCATTCTCGTATATTTAGTGAGAAACTGACCTTTGGCAGATGGCCATGCTGTTTTGTTTAGGATACAGTACTGTTTGTTTTATTTACAACATTTAAATTTATTTATATATTTATTGGACTCTGGTTTAATTCTAAAACATCAGCTGGTATCCAGGGAAGAATACAGTTGGCTCTCCCTGGGTTCCCCATCCATGGATTCAACCAATTGGGGATCAGAAATATTTGGGGAAAAAATTCCAGAAAGTGCCAAATTTGCTGCACATTGGCAGCTATTTCCATCGCATTTGCATTGCATGAGGTATTATGAGTAGTCTAGAGATGATTTAAAGTATACATGAGAATGTACAGGTTACATGCAAATACTGCATCATTTTATAGAAGGGACTTGAACATCCTCTGGTTTTGGTATCCTTGGGAGAGGTGGGTGGGGAAGGTGTCCTGGAATCAGTCTCCCTTGGATACCCAAGGACGACTGCACTAACATTTCCAGTTATGTAATTTGGTGGTATTGTTTTATATAGAAATATGGGGAGATCTTTTCAGAAAACTATAGAGTGGAGTAGTGCATCACTCAGTAGTATCAATATATTCACAAATGAGAGGACCTCAAAATCTTTTTTCCAAAGTGGGATAAAGACAAAAGGGAGCGAAACTGAGTTATTTGTAGTGAGGTGGATGGACCTAGAGTCTGTCATACAGAGTGAAGTAAGTCAAAGAGAAAAACAAATACCGTATGCTAACACATATATATGGAATCTAAAGAACAAACAAAAAAATGGTGATGAAGAACGTAGGGGCAAGACGGGAATAAAGCCGAAGACCTACTAGAGAATGGACTTGAGGACATGGGGAGGGGGAAGGGCAAGCTGGGAGAAAGTGAGAGAGTAGCACTGACATATATACACCACCAAATGTAAAATAGATAGCTGGTGGGAAGCTGCTGCATAGCACAGGGAGATCAGCTTGGTGCTTTGTGACCACCTAGAGGGGTGGGATAAGGAGGGTGGGAGGGAGGGAGATGCAACAGGGAAGAGATATGGGGATATGTGTATATGTATAACTGATTCACTTTGTTATACAGCAGAAACTAACACACCATTGTAAAGCAATTATACTCCAATAAAGATGTCAAAAAAAAAAAAGACAAAAGGGAGTGGGTGTGTTAGGGGAATAACTGTAACTTCCAAAAGTGTATGTAGTTTTATTTTCTCAATATTTGGATATCATCACTTCTGGGAGGGTAGGGTAACTTCTTTTTATTAATGCTTTATAGTTTTCTAAGTGATTTCATGTATGTTCCTATTTGATCCTGTGTGAACCTATTTGAGATAGGTTTCATGTTGTTTTGTTTGTTTGTTTGTTTGTTTTAGCTCAGACTCTAAGATAATAGAATTAGTCTGAAGTCACTAACCAGTGGAGCTAGAACTTAAACCCTAATTTTTAAGTTCTGTGTTCTTTTATAAAAGTAAAGACCAACTTTTGCCTCATTATCCTCTGCTGTCTCCCACCCTAGGGAAGGAAGTGTTTGCAGCCATTTATACTAGAGGTAGTTGCTTTGCAGATAATCCTTATACCACATTTTAAGAAATTCATGCTTGGCGCTGGGCAAGGCGGGAGCCAGAAGTAGCAATACAGCAGTAGGAAGCACTAAAATGAGCTCTAATTCCAGGGCAGAGGTTGTTTTGCTCTTGCTTGGATAGCTTGATGGCAATCATAAATCCACATATGTTAATTATTGCTGAAGGAAATTTGTAGGTAAATCCTGCCTTTGATTGCTTCAGAAGTGCTTTTCTTAATCACTTTTTGCTCTTGATGAAGAATGGTTAAAATTGTTTTCCTAATGGGCCATTATTAGGTTAAGGCCCATTACACATGTGCCACAATTTTACATTATTACATTTCTTTGGTCAAAATTGGAACTGGCAAGTTATATCACAGCTCAATCATTACGTAAAACAATGATGTTATTAATTATTACCATTTGTTAAAACAGCCATTATTAATAGTCACCGCTTATTGCATGCTCTGGGCTAAGTGCTTTTAAGTTTTAGTGATAATGTGTGTGACTCACCCTACAAGATTAAGTATTATCCCCATTTTATAGGTGAAGAAACTGAGATTCAGCGATTTGCCTAAGATACCTAACTAAATAAGTAGCAGAGCCAGTGTATGTAGCCTAGATCTGCAGGGATTAAATCTATTATTCTATTGAATCACATATTCTAAAATGTGTATTAAAACAGGAGTTACCAATTCCAGTGCAATGCGACTTTCTTTGAACCTGTTCTGCCAGGCTTCCCTCCCCCATTCCCACTCTGACAGCAGCTGCTATTTGTGGTACTCCTCAAATCCTATGATGTAGTAAAAAATGCTGAATTATCAAATTGAATTGTTGATAATATATCATGGGTACTGTAGCTGATATAGCAGAACTTTCTCCACCTCTTAAATGAAAGTAATTGTTTGTCCACAGCTGTTTAAAGACTGAGAAACAGAAGTTGTTCCTTTTGGTTATACAGTGAGCCAGAATCAGAACTAGGTCAGAATTCATTTGCTCTGATCACCACTTGAGTAATTAGTGAATCAAATGATCAAAGTAAATGCATCTTTTAAAAATGATTATCGTTGATTCAGAGAGGTTGAATTAATTGAAATTTGCTCATGTAGAACAAGACAAATCCAAGGTTCTTTTTGACTCATATTTGGAAAAGAATTTAATGATAGTGGTTGTTAATTGCTTACTTGGTGCCTGTTACCTATGATTGGTGGGTGAAGAAGAACATGTTAGATAGACAAGAATGAGTGGTTCTGGCATTTGGATTTGTGATTCCCTTGCCTGCATTCATATTAAGACAGATTGGTAGGGACTTCGCTGGTGGCACAGTGGTTAAGAATCCGCCTGCCAATGCAGGGGACACGGGTTCGAGCCCTGGTCTGGGAAGATCCCACACGCCGTGGAGCAACTGAGCCTGTGCGCCACAACTACTGAGCCTGCGCTCTAGAGCCCGCAAGCCACGACTGCTGAGCCTGCGTGCTGCAACTACTGAAGCCCACGTGCCTAGAGCCCGTGCTCCGCAACAAGAGAAGCCACTGCAATGAGCCCACACACCGCAATGAGAAGCCCGCACAGCACAATGAAGAGTAGCCCCCGCTCGCCGCAACTAGAGAAAGCCCGCACAATGAAGACCTAACGCAGCCAAAAATTTAAATAAATTAATTTTTAAAAAAAGATTTAACACACATGTTGTTTATCAAATCCAAGGACTTCAGTTTTCTATTACTATAACTTTTAAATTATAAATCAGCTTGCAGAAAACTGAAAGATGATGAAGAGAATAGAAAGAAGAGGAAGTCCCTCATTTCTGTGTTTCTTAGGCTAGGAATAATGAATAAAAGGTGGCAAATGAGTAGTAGAAACTAATAAATCCATAGGGATTTGATTTGAATTTAAGTGACTGAATTTATAGAAAAACTTTAATATTGTTGTATCCTGAATCCATGTAGCTATAACTGAAACCATCTGTCATTTAAGGGGTACCTACTGTGTGCTCATTATTATGCCAATTACTATGGAGGTTACAAAAGGAATATGAAGTCTTTGATTGTCTAAGAAACTAGTCACTTTGGAGTGATAAACCTTACACTCTAAACATAATACACATTCTGAAACTGAAAATGTAATATAAAAACATTTCATATGTTAATTATTAAAATTAATGGTGTTAGGCACTAACAGACATTTCTTTCTCTATTTGGGGGGAGGGGAGGCTTTGGTTATCTTTTAGGACTTCGCTAGGTGAGGGATGCCTTTCAGGTTCTACTTGGTCTAGTCTTCTTGAGTCCTTCTGGGCTTTGTTTTTTCTGAATTTATTGCCGCTAAAATAAAAGCACCATTTGGATGGGGATTATGGCCCTCATGTTTATCACTGCATCCCTAGTGTCCAGTGCTTAATAAATATTTATTGAATATGTTAATGTGAAGGAGTCTTTCTTTTTCTTCTCACTGTCTTGAAAAGTTTCTATCCTACCTTCTGTTTTCTTTGTTATCCTAAAGTACGTGAAATAATTCCCTCAAAGATTAATGATTTTCTAATTGCCTAATCTAAAGGATTCTTGTTATCTGTATTCGGTTACTACTTGACTTTCTTGTAACTTTGATGCTATTGTCTAGCTGTTCCTTCTTGAAATTCTTTTGTCCCTTTAAACTCTCTCAGTGTTTCTGACTACAGCTCCTCACCACGTCAGTTTTTCAATCTGCCCATCCTTTTAGTTTTGCATTCCTCAGAGTTCAACCTTATGGAATTCTTAGTCCATATAACCTTCCCTGCTGAAGTAATCCCATTTCTCTTCTTTATTTTTTAACTAAATGTAGGTATCCATAGTTATATCTCTAACTTTGATCTTCCTCTTGAGCTCCAGACTTATTTATTAGCCATCCAGTAAACAATAAGCATATGTCAGAACTGGGAATATAGAGATGAGTAAGACACAGTCTTTACTATAGAGGACACACAGCTTAGTTGGAGGAGAATGATTAGTAAACTAGAAATTATGCAGCACATTATGTCAATATTAGAGTGCCTGGGACTGTAGAAAAAGATAGCCTGGGGCTTTCCTGGTGGCGCAGTGGCTGAGAGTCCGCCTGTCGATGCAGGGGACACGGGGGCACGGGTTCGTGCCCCGGTCCGGGAAGATCCCACATGCCGCGGAGCAGCCGGGCCCGTGAGCCGTGGCCGCTGAGCCTGCGCGTCCAGAGCCTGTGCTCCGCAACGGGAGAGGCCACAACAGTGAGAGGCCCGCGTACCGCAAAAAAAAAAAAAAAAAATAGCCTGATTCAGTTTGGAGGGAGTCAGGTAATGTTTTCCCTCAGTGATGCTTGAGGTGATAGAAGGATGATTAGAATTTTATCAGGTGAATAAAGTGGAAAGACTATTTTACATTGTCTTGTCAAGTCTGGTGGATGTGCTTCCTGGTGGTAAGACAGCCAGTATGGAAACCTCAAGGTCTAAGGACATAAAGCCTCAGGGCAGAGAGTGAGAATTGTCCAGTGGAGCCAATGTCAATACCAGCAAAATGGTACGAAGTATTAAGTCCAGAGGGAGAGAGGTGACTGTAAGAACAGGAAAGTCAATTACAGAATCCATTACTGCTCAGTCAAAAGCAGTGTGTGTAAGGAAATGATTTAGGCTAAGGCTCTGAAAGTGATGTGTGCTAGATTTGCCCTTTTCTGTGATACCTGTTGTATATTATAATAGTGGTCATAGTAAATTAATGCAGAGCTTCTCAGACTTTAATAGGCATATGAATCACTTGGAGATAATGTTAAAAATGCAGATGTTGATTCATTGTGTCTGGAGTGGGGCCTGAGGTTCTACCTTTCTAACAGGCTCCCAGTGATGCCATGCTGTTGGTCCCTGTACTTCGAGTAGAAAGGGACTAAAGGAACTGAGAGTGGCCAGACAGATGCAGAGGAAACGACTTATATGGGGCATGAATAATTATTACATGTCAGATTTGAGGAACTGGAATTAGTTCGTGAGACCTAGATCATAAGCCATATTATGGGGCATGGAACAGTGATGGGTGAGTGCAGAGGTGAGCAGGGATCAGGACTTGATTTTCGAAGGAGTGTTAACTTCATGTTGAAGGCTGTGGAAGGGCCATTTTGAGCCAGAGAGTGCTTCGTCAGGTTAGTGCTATTTAGCATAAAGAGATGCCTTAAGTCTTCAACAGGGTGAGCGAGGTCAAAGTACTTGTGGCTCATCCTGATAAAGTAGTTGATGATATAGGTCTAAGCTGGAGAAAGATTTGAGTCTTTGGGCAGTAGATTTACAGGCGTGAAATCAACTTGGCAGAAGAAGAAGAAAAAAGAAAACCAAAGATCAAATGCTTTGAAATGCTGATTTTTTCAGAGTAGGGGGAGAGGACAAGGAAGAGCTTGTAGAGGAGAACCAGCTGTGGCCAGAAAGGTAGAAGGAAGACTCGTGTCATTGTAAGAAATCTAGATGGAGGGAATATTTGATGGTGCCAGAGAGATTAAATAAGATAGAGCCTGAAAAGTCACCACTAAATTTGTAAATTTGGAGATTATTTGTAACTTTAGCAAGGACATTTCAGTGGAATGGTGGAGACAAAAACCATGTTGTAGAAGATGGGGAGTGAATTGTGAATAAGGAAGTAGATTTGGTGGTGGCCGATTACTTTTTAGGAAATGTTGGCTGAGAAGGGATGTAAAGAGATGGAAGAAAGCTAAAGTTGAGATGTTTATGTGCTTGAGGAGTTGGTTCAGGAGAGAGCTAATAGAAAGGGAAAGATTAAAATGTAAACCTCTTGGAGCCAGAAACTTGGGTGCCACCTTCAATGCTTCTTAGTGTTCTGCCAAATCCAAGAAATTACTAAATCCTGTAAATTTTACCTTCTGGATATTTGTTGAATCTATTCTTGTTTTTCCATTCCCATCACCAGTGTGTTAGTTTTACCCTTACCATTCCTTGCCTAGACTCTTCAATGGACCTTTCTCCCTCCCACTTCCAAACAAAGCAAACAAAAAAGCACCAGGGAAAAAGAAAACCTGTCTTCTATACTCTTTGCTAGAAACCATGGAGACTGTAGATACTGAGCTCTATCATGAATGTGGAGATCTGACCCTGACACTCAACAGCTTAAATCCCCCCCACCGACTTCTCATCACCTACATAGGATGAAGGTCAAGCTTTTTAACATGACATATAGTACCCTCTGGGACTGTTCATTTCCAACTTAATTTCCTGCCATCACTGCCTCCCACTTTGATCCTATAACACTAAAAAAAAACTCCTAATCTCTCCCCTCTCCCCACATACTTGTTTTTTGCCTCCAGACTCTACTCATTTTGTACTTCCTGCAGTTCCTGTGGGGCCATTCTTTCCTAGGCAGACTGTTAGGTACTCCTTTCCATATTCCCATAGTATCTTATTCATCCACTTATTGTTATACTCCCTACATTATTGACATTTTCTCCAGTTTTCTCTGTTCACATAAGATCTGTAAGGGATTCGTCTCTGAAATCTAGGTGCCTGACTCAGTGCTGGTAGAGTTGGTGCTCAGCTCGTGTTCATTGATTAGTTGTAATCAGCATTGTATGTGGAGGTAGTGGCATTTGGACCTGGGAAGAATGGTAGTATTTCAACAAGTGGCCTTTGATGGAGAAGATTCAATTCAGAGTGGCCAGCATGTGTAAGAGCATTGAGGTGGTAAATATGATAATACTTATAGATAGGCTGAACACTTCTTTTAGACAGGAGAGAAAAGGTAGAAAATGTAATGGGAGATATGGTTAGAAAAATAAATTCAGTACAAATGAGATGGAGCCTTGGATGCTATGATTTAAGATTTTAATTTTCATTTTTCCCCCATAACAACCCTTGTAGATTGTTAAACTGAGAAGTTACACCAACTCTTGAATTTTGAGGAAAGGCTCTATTTCTTCTTGAAGTATCAATGTGAAATAACCTGTTTATTTTGTGCAAAGTTTTAGAAATGTCTGGGTTTTTTTGTTTGTTTTGTTTTAGTTCCTTTCCTAAAGATTATAAGATGCTGTCCTTTATGAATATATCAGTACTTTCTGTTATTTTAATATTTTTAAAAACAATCCTGATAACCACTATGTTT
This sequence comes from Mesoplodon bidens, assembly GCF_964165515.1. Taxonomy (NCBI): domain Eukaryota; kingdom Metazoa; phylum Chordata; class Mammalia; order Artiodactyla; family Ziphiidae; genus Mesoplodon; species Mesoplodon bidens. The sequence goes on along the minus strand of NC_138165.1, from coordinate 48,876,488 downwards.
TTTTCCCCTCAGCGAGATTATCATTCAATAAAGGGTGTGCCCTTTATTGTGCTCCTGTAGAGAAAACAGAAAGCCGTGGCCTGTGCTTATGCTCTAGTTGAGGAGAGAATTTTATATATAAATCAACAGTAAATGTTACAATATAGTTTATATTTAAATGTTAAGTTGCATGAGAAACCAGCTGAATGACAGTTGGGTAAGTAAGAAATCCAAGACCAAGAAAAATCATCAAAAGGTAAAGGTATCCTGGAGAGCTTCGTAAAGAAAATGGGACTTCAGTGAGCCTTGAAAGATGAATGAAAATTTAGATAGATGGGAAGGTGGTTGCTGTGAGGTTGAGAGTTGGGGGAGGAAAGGTGAAGGTAGGGACAGGAGCTCAGATGGGGGGGGACAGTGAGGTAGCATACTTGGGTTGAGTGGGATATGGATGTGCTTGGGGTGTAGGAGAGCGTGGGTGTGGGGGTGTGAGGCTTGTGGGCACACGTGAGGAGACAGCATGTGAGGGCGTGTGGGGGTGTGTAAGAGGAAGGGGAGTGGGCGGGTGTGGTGGGGTATGAGAGAGGAGGGTGTGTGAGGAGACGTGTGTAGGGGTGTGAGAGGGTGGGGGTGTGAGGGTGTGTTTTGAGGGAATGCGTGTGGGTGTGAGAGGAGGGTGTGTGTGGAGGGCGTGAGAGGAGGGTGTGTGTGGAGGGTGTGAGTGTGAGTTCTCTTCAAAGCAAAGAGAAAAATTTTTTACTGGAGTGAAAAATGTCTGAAGTACAAGGAAAGCTTCAATATTCAGACATGCCTGTTAGTCATTGTGGTCCTCTCATGTAGGATAGCATCAAGTTAAGTGTTGGCCTATTTCTTCCTCCTTTTAATATTCTACCTGGTGATCTCTGTTACTTCTTTAATCAAAAATGTACTTTTAATCTCAAGTAACTCTACCTACCTGCTTTTTTTGAATTAGTCTTTGAGTAAAGTATACCTTGCCAGAGTGCTGAATTTAACAAGTCACTTTTGATTTTTCTTGTTCAAGCATTTACAACTTGAGAGCAGGTGTCACACTTTATAAAGTTCTTTGGCCTATCCTAGTACCCTGTGGGCTGCCTAGGACAGAGATTTACCCTTTACACTTTCAGGCCTGCTGACCTGTCACTATGCAGGGACTCTGATACTATAGGTAATTATCCTACACCTTTTAGTTGCAAGAACTGTTTTCCCTGACTTTTTTCATTTATTTCTCCTGTTAATCCATTCACTCTATTGTGAAGCCCCCACTTCTTCCTTCTTTCCTTTTTCATTATTTCTCAGTATAGACTGCTTTCTGCATGTGTGCCATTCTTTTCCTTGAGTACCCTCTTCCTTTGACAGATATCTTTACTTTCCAAATATAGCTAGAATCTTTTTCATAAACTGCTTCTTCTGTGAAGCCTTTTCTAATTAATCCTTTTTATCCCTTTAGGTCTTCACATTCCTCATGTACTTTGTTTGCAATGAAGCAAAAATATTATTTTAAATAATTTCTAAATTTTTGGTATATCTGATATTCAGAATGGATTACAGATTCCCCAAGGGCAGAAAGGGACTATTTTATTTCTTTTGGTGTGTTTTCATAACACTGCTTACTCGGAGCACTTAGATATGGGTATTGTCTGATGTTCGGAACTCCCCTCCTGTGCCCAGAGCGCATATGTGGAAAGGTGTTTCCCCTGCAATGTCGCAACTTCTAACTCTTACACTTGTGGATTTTTATGATATTAAGAATTTGTTAGGAAGACATTTTCTCTTTCCTTTTGGTCACTGTTGAGTAAATGCCAACAAGCTAGTACATTATTACTAAATTAATTGTTAATTACCTTCTGCTAATCACTTTCTTTCATTTTAATACCTAAATTCTAAGGACCTGAAGGGACATCAAGAAATAATTTAATTTGGTCTGCTTTTTAAGTCAGAGTTTTATTTAAATAAAGAGTTTTGTATCTTATCCTTCATAGGAAATTTTGCACAACATCTATCCTAGGTGCCTGTGCATTTATGTATATATAGTGTATTTAATTATAAATAAAATTTTAAAGCTGATGTATCAGTATTTTTTGAAAGAAAACAAAAAGGTTAAAAGCTGTGCTATCTGCTTCAGGTAAGTCCTAGCAAGAAAAAGTGTGGAACAGCTGCTTTTAAGCCTTGTACTATCTTTTTGGTTTCAGTGGAATTGAGCAGATATGTATTGAAAAACTCATTTTATAAATATTCTGAGGACTGAGTCCCCTACTTAACCATCTGTTAAGATTTCATTTTAAAGACAAACTTGCCTCCTGCTTTTTGGGATCATCTTAAAACACTGCTCACATTGCCATCTTCTTGCTCTTCTTCAAGATGATGTCTTGTTTATTTTTCTGCTCATTCTCTTCTCTTGTTACTTCCCATTAACATTCCTTGTGACTTGATTTTGTTTGTTTGTTGGCCTTTGGCCTGAGTAGGAGAGAAACAATTTAAGTAGCTGTTGTATTAGGAATTCTTACTGGTGAAGATTGCTAGCTCTCTGATGCAAGTTTTTTTTTTTAATCCCAAGTAGTGGCAAACCTGATCACATACTTTACATTTCCTCCTTTGAATCAGCATTGGAAACATAGAGCCCATGGTTTGGTGTGTACATATTCTACCCAGTAAAATTTAAATGATTGACAGTTAGCTTCTTTTTTTTTTTTTTTTTTTTTTTTGCCGTACGTGGGCCTCTCACTGTTGTGGCCTCTCCCGTTGCGGAGCACAGGCTCCGGACGCGCAGGCCCAGCGGCCATGGCTCACGGGCCCAGCCGCTCCGCGGCATGTGGGATCTTCCCAGACCGGGGCACGAACCCGTGTCCCCTGCATCGGCAGGCGGACTCTCAACCACTGCGCCACCAGGGAGGCCCGACAGTTAACTTCTTAAATGTGTCCTGCCTACCAGTTTTGCACCTATCAAAAAGGAGTCATACGTTATTTCTCCACATTGAACACATTATGTAAAGCCCAATTAAAAGTAAAATATGCCTTGATGTAAAAAGCTTCTTATTGTATTTAATGGAAAGTTGGATTCCATGGATATTCAATATGTTAAGTAGTTGATTTAAAGCATTGGTAGCCTACATTGTGTTCTGCTTTATATTTTCAGAGTATTTCTCAAGAGAAACCTCTATCTTTTGTTTCTTTATCAGTCTGACATTAACAGATGGCCATGGTTTTTCATCTGATCTTTTGGTTTATCACTGCCACTTCTGAAAATTCAGGAAACTTGTCATTGATGCATCTCTTGGCTTATACAATTAAAGAAGTGTTGGTATGACTTCTTCCTTTGACAGAATTGCTACCAGGTGACCATGGTAGGAATCTGAGTCACCTACTACTATCTCCAGGTCATCTGGTTGAGTAGGATTTGTGACAGATGTTGTTAAATGCATCCTTTCTGAAAGTAATAATGATTTTCTTTCCTAATAACATATACTTTAACTCCCAAAATCTTCTTCATCTGGTTTTATGTATAGATATTTTAGTGATAGAAGTTATACTTGTCTTTTTATTGTTTCTAGGATTTTCCTTTTTCCTTTGTTAGAGGTAGCCATTGTGTCACCTTCTTGGGGGCACCTTTTATGTACAAAGGAGAAAAAACAATGAGAAAAATTCCAGAGAATAATTTCCAAGTATAAGAGAGGACTACTTTTAGAATAGGCAGGGTGTTTTATGTGCCTCTGAGTAGCTCATTTACTTGACACCTAGCTTGTAGTTCCCACTTTGGAGACATCCATGGTAGCTTCATTTCCAGATGGTGTTCCTTAAAATGTGCATGTATATTATTTGTGATAAAGCATTGTTTTGGATTTTTTAATGGGGTGAACTAATTGTTATAGCTTTTAGGAGATGACTGAACAGATAGAGTGAGTATGTTCTAAGAAGATCACATATGGCATGTGTTACAGTGAGGGCATTGGGCCAATCAAGCTCAGGATGGTGGAGTGTCTGGAGCAGTGCTGCAAAAGAAATATAATGCAAGCCATACTGTGAGCATATAAATTATACGAAAATATAATTTTAGATTTTCTAGTAACCACATTAAAAAATGTTAAAAAAAGGTGAGATTAATTTTAATAATATACTTCATTTAATACATTTTATTAGAAATATTATTTCAACATGTAATCAGTATGAAAATTATTAAATTTTTTTGCACTAAGTCTTTGAAATCCAGTGTATATTTTACACTGATGGCACGTGTTAATTCAGATTAGCCATCTTTCTAGTGCCCAGTCACCACACATGGCTAGTGGCTACTGTATTGGACAACTCAGGTGTCGTAGAGTGTTTGCTGAATCTCTAAGATAGACTTGGTGCAGGTAATTTTGTATGAAATGGTTTGTAATTTCAGGAGGGAGTCAGATTGAGAAACTGGTGTGAAACAACTTTGGTAGATGGTGGGAAACCAGCTGGAAGATGAAAACAGCAGAGATTCAAAAGAAGATGAAAATAGGAAATGGCAGGACTTGACAATGGCCAGTATTCTATAAGAAGAACAAAATAATTGATTATTACTTTAAGGAAAACAACTTTCCCAACTAAGGGCTTTTTAGCCTAGGCTATGTCATAGTTTGGAGGAAAGCAGTAGTTACTCATAACGGCACCCAAGAAGAACCACTGAGATCAACAGGCAAAATTGATTGCAGAGAAATAGTGTGGGTGGCAGGGAGGCAGGGGAGGATGATTTACACTAATATAGTAGAGAGGAAGGGTCTGAGGTAAATGATTGATTTTTATGAAATAGGAACTGGACCAAGTTCTTGGTGACTTAAGAGCAAATGAAAGATTATGCAGAATACTATATCAATATTTATTGCTTAAGCAGTGAATAAGAGGACCCTAGGGATAGGGACATTGGCCACAGTATGTAAGTGAGATTAAGAGCTCATACTTTCAATTTTGGTCCAGTCCTGTCCTGACCATTTAACTTTACATTCCTTGGTGAGGTAAAACCACCCAAGCCTCAGTTTCTTCATCCATAAAATGGGCAGAAATAGCATCTACTTCATAGAATTACATGGATTGAATAAGATTATGTATTCAGTGACTTTGGCCAGTATGACACATCCTCCTGTTATTCCTCTTAGTTTGGAACATCCAGAGGGAGGAAAAAGAGGTACTATAGTGTTTTCTTGGAATACATGCTTATGCCACATCTTCTGAGCTATTACTCCTCAAAGCAGTTTTCAGAGTTTAGGTCGGTAACAGTTGATGAAAATTTCTTTATGCGTAATTCCTATTAAGTGAAGAAAGACTTTCTAAGTCTTGTTTTGTGAATTGTTTGGATAGTGAAAAAAAGAACAGAAATCTGGAATTGAGTCACAGCTCCACCACAGCACCACCACAGTGACCACTTTATCTTTCTGGGACTCAATTGGAATTGAATTGATTAGTGTTTCTCCAACTCTGGTTTGAGCACCTCACAGCATTAGAATCTCCTTGAGTACTGGATAAAAATGCAGTTTCTTGATCCCCACTGTAGACCTACTGAGTCAGTCTCTGAGAGTAGAGCCAAGGAAGTTTTCTTTTGCACTCAGGTGTAGCTGATCCACACCACATCTAGTTTGAGAACCACCAGAAAGGATGATTCTGAGATCTTTTTTGAAAGTTCATTGTATTATAAGCCTAGAGTAGGAGTTGGATAGGAATAATGATATCTATTCCTATTTCCCCTGTAGGATTGTTGTGAGGATCAAGTAAGATATCTTTCAGTTTGTAAAAATAAGTATAGGTGAAAAGATAATTAAATTTTAGACTCCTATAGATTGTAATATATGTAATACATTTTTTAAAAAAATTATTTATTTATTTATTTTTGGCTGCATTGGGTCTTTGTTGCTGCACGCAGGCTTTCTCTAGTTGCAGCGAGTGGGGGCTACTCTTTGTTGCGTTGCGTGGGCTTCTCATTGCGGTGGCTTCTCTTGTTGCGGAGCATGGGCTCTAGGCACACGGGCTCTAGAGCGCAGACTCAGTAGTTGTGGCACACGGGCTTAGTTGCTCCGTGGCATGTGGGATCTTCCTGGACCAGGGCTCGAACCCGTGTCCCCTGCATTGGCAAGTGGATTCTTAACCACCGTGCCACCAGGGAAACCCTGTAATACATATTACATACATATATGTATATTGTAATTTACAATACGTATCTGTGTGTGTGTGTGTGTGTGTGTGTGTGTGTGTATTTGCAGTCACTCTTAGCTATAAATCTAAATGATTTCTGTATTAGGTGAGTCTTGGTGGATCATAGTACTCGTATTTGATATCAAATTTCTATCCAAAAAATAATGAGTTTATTTTTATTTCCCCCATTTCCATTTAATTTTTTGCTTTTATTAGGTGCAGAGAGGCCCAGTAGGATTATAGACATTCAGACCAGATGAATATATAATTTGAAGGAAAGACTAACGTCTATTCTAATTTTTTTTTTTTTTTGGCTGTGTTGGGTCTTCGTTGTCGTGCGTGGGCTTTCTCTAGTTACGGCAAGCGGGGGCTACTCTTCGTTGTGGTGCACAGGCGTCTCATTGCGGTGGCTTCTCTTGTTGTGGAGCATGGGCTCTAGGCACACAGGCTTCAGTAGTTGCAGCATGCGGGCTCAGTAGTTGCAGCACGTGGGCCCTAGAGTGCGCAGGCTTCAGTAGTTGCGGCACACGGGCTTAGTTGCTCCGTGGCATGTGGGATCTTCCTGGACCAAGGACCGAACCTGTGTCCTCTACACTGGCAGGCAGATTCTTAAGCACCGCGCCACCAGGGAAGTCCCTGTTCTAATTTTTTAATTTAGGCATTAAAGTGTTTAATACTAGGAATAATAATTCCTAATAATATTAGGAATAATTTTTTAAAAATAATTTTTGTGATTCAGTTGTTTAGGTTGTCCTATTTAGGGATTATCTGTACTTTCATACTCTTCCATCAATTAAACCCTCTGCTCTCAACAAACAAAAAAAACACCCCCACTACTAGGGTGTTTTCTGGGGATAAAATATAATCCCCCATTTTTTTCCATTTCCAGAGAGGGCAGACTGTTACTGGGTATATACTTTGTGTTGGTTATAGTGTTTCATGCTTTAAAACATTGTTATTTTGGTGTCTAATCCCTACACATAATTTAATATATAGAAATACTTATTAAATGGTTTTTAAGCATGCAGTGTGTTGACCAGACAGCACACTTTTAGAGAATTCAATTTAGTTGGTCTGGACTGGGGCCAGAAATGAGTGTTTTGGTGATTTAGATGGAGGTTGTTCATGGCCCACACTTTGAGAAACATGGCTCTGTTTCTTGTTTCCTCTAGAGGCATAAATTTTGTAGGCACTGGCTGCACAACATAAATTAGGAATAGTTTGCTTCCAGCTTGAAAGTGAACATAAAAATATTGCACATTAGAACTCTACATGTGTTTGTGTATGTTTTTCCCATAGGAACTCAAGATGGTGTTAACACAGATGTCAAAATGAAGGGACAAATCTACCACCTGCAGGTTAAAGCTGTTTAATATCGCAGAAAACATTTTTATAAGAAAGAAAATCGTAGGACATGGTTGGATCTTGACTGAGTCTATACTCCTTAGCCTTCCTTTTAAAGTTAGTTTCAGGGATTCAAAAATGTTACCATCCATTAGTGAAAATTTAAGATTTTGTGGCAAAATAAATAGGGAAGCAGAAAATAAGACAGGCAGTGTGTAGTACTTCTGTTAGAAAAGCTGTTGAGCTTTATTGTATGCCTAGTACTGTGCTCCTGCAAGCATGATCTGCAACACTAGCGTTCACCTCTTGAACGGATTAAATGCCTTTATTCCCATGAACAATCCTCAGTTTTTGGTCCTTTTTCCTGTTTCTTATTTAAACAGTCTGCTCACTCACTGTTACTTCTGTTTTTCTTGTACTATATCTCAGTTTTTGTCTCTCACCCTGGCTTCTTGGCTTCCCTTTTTACTGTATGGTATAATTAATGAAATAGCTTATTACAGATTTAAAATTCCTAAGTACCAGACTAAGTAAAAAATTAAAAATTGGTTTGATAAAACCCATTTTGTTTACTTACACCAGTGCTGCTGCCTTTTCTCTTAGGTATTTACTCCCAAGCCTCTTCTCAAGTGTTAGGTATATGCTGTAAGTGCTAATTTATATTTGAAAAATGCTAATGTTAAAGAGAGATCATAGATTTTGTGGCACCTAGGACATAATTTTCATCAGCTTATCACTTCCATTCTCTTCATCAGACTTATGAGGCTTTTAATACCTATTGATACTTAAGTTCCTATTGGGCTCAAACTTTTATTGCGGTCATTCCCTGTTCTTAGTTTGTTTTTAAAAAGCAAAATTGTTCTTCACTGAAAATTGGGGCAGGTGGGTATAAGTGCTAAATAGGAAGAGGGTGTGTAAATTCCACCAGGAATTGGTTTTCAGATTCAGTGAAGGCCAGGGATTAGAATTGTTGACCCCTGAGTCACCAGCCAGCCAGCTGCTTAACAGAGAACAACTCGGATGGTTGCAGTTGTTCCCTATGTCCTTTCAACTGCTTTTTATCTCCATCCTTTTCTTATCTCCTGTTGCTCCTGTCCCTTCTCCATCTCCTCAGTGCACAAATACATCACTGAGTATGAAAAAGGGCAACAACAGTAGCATTATTACTAAAGTTTTTGTGTCTCTGAATTCCTTTGCTTTTTGCTACACGTCTGAACCCAGATTTCCATTTCTAGGGTAGCCCTAAACCTACACATTGGCCAGCTGTGTCCTTAATTAGTTTCTGGCACTGGAAAAGTAGCTTTTAAGTTGGAGGAAAATGTCCTATATTTGAACTTTTTTGAATCTTATTTTGGCATCTTTCAGTGGCTTACTAATAAGAATTTTTTAACCTTATGTTTAAATGTTTCACAAATAAAAGACTGGGAACAGCCCTGATAGTTGTTAGGGTTCTGTGGATCTTTGTTCCTTAAGAAAATGGTAGATATAAACATTACTGGGTGGGAGGATGTTGAAAAAATGGTGGAACGGCACTCAGGGTGGGCCCAACAATTCCTTTTAAGACATTTAACTTACTAAACTTATTAGGGCATAAGCAAGGATGTATCAATGTGTTATCCCCCTTCCACTATCGGATTTAAAAGTAGATAGTTTAACTTTATTTACTCTTCTTCAGTTCTACATTTCCGAGGTTGTCTGTCATACTCCTGAACACAAAAAGTTCCTTTTACTATTAGCTTAAGTAAAGAGGATTTTTTCTGGTTTTCTTAATGGGGTATATAAGTGGTGGCTTATTAGAAAATAGTTTCATCATTCATATAGGGGACTTCCGTGGCGTTCCAGTGGTTAAGACTCTGTGCTTCCGCTGCAGGGGGTGCAGGTTCGATCCCTGGTCAGGGAACTAAGATCCCGCATGCTGTGTGTCGCAGCCACAAAAAAAAAAAAAAAAAAACATTCATTAGATAGGAAATCTTACCAGCTATTGATTATTGTTGTAGTAGATATACCTTGTTTTCAATGTAAACATGACATTTCAAATGCAAGTTATATTAGCGAAGGTGATAAAATTTATGGACTAACTATGAGTAGTGTGCTTTATAGAGGTTTATATGAAAGCTTTCTGAAGGAGACTAGTCTAGAATGTCTATGTTCTGCTCTTCCTTTGATACTTGATGAAAACTGTTAGTGCTACATTTATCATGCTGCTCTTCTACTCTTTGAAAACCAAATTTCTTTACTACTGCATGGATATAGCATATTTTACAAATTGGAAGTGTGTGGCAACCCTGCGTTGAACAAGTCTAGTGGTGCTGTTTTTCCAGCAGCATTTGCTCACAGCGTGTCTCTGTGTCAAGTTTTGGTAGTACTCACAATATTTTACACTTTTTCATTATTTGTTATGGTGATCTGTGATCAGTGATCTTTGATGTTACTGTTGTAATTGTTTTGGGGCACCACAAACTGTACCGATACAAGACGGCGAAATTAATTGTTAAATGTTGTGTGTATTCTGACTCCTCTACTGATCAGCTGTTCCCTCATCTCTCCCCCTCTCCTTGGGCCTCCTTATTCTCTGAGATGCAACAATATTGAAATTAGGCCAATTAATAACCCTACAGTGGCCTCTTAGTGTTTAAGTGACAGGAAGAGTCACACATCTCTCACTTTAAATCAAAAGCTAGAAATGATTAAGCTTAGTGAGGAAGGCATGTTGAAAGCTGAGATAGGCCAAGAGCTAGGCCTCTTGTGCCAAACAGCCAAGTTGTGAAAGCAAAGGAAGAATTCTTAAAGGAAATTAAAAGTGCTACTCCAGTGAACACACAAATGATAAGCAAAACAGCCTTATTGCTGACATGGAGAAAGTTTCAGTGGTCTGGATAGAAGATCAAACCAACCACAGTATTCCTTTAAACCAGAGCCTAATCCAGAGCAAGGCCCTAACTTTCTTCAGTTCTGTGAAGCCTGAGAGAGGTGAGGAAGCTGCAGAAGAAAAGTTTGAAGCTAGCAAAGGTTGGTTCCTGAGTTTAAGGAAAGAATCTGTCTCCATAATATCAAGGTGAAAGCAGCAAGTGCTGATGTAAAAGCTGCAGCAAGTTTTCCAGAAGATCAAGCTAAGATAATGAATGAAGGTGGCTACACTAAACAACAGATTTTCAGTAGAGACAAAACAGCCTTCTATTGGAAGAAGAGGCCATCTAGGACTTTCATAGCTAGAGAGGAGAAGTCAGTGCCTGGCTTCAAAGCTTCAAAGGACAGGCTGACTCTCTTATTAGGGGCTAATGCAGCTGGTGACTTGAAGTTGAAGCCAGTGCCATTTACCCTTATGAAAATCCTAGGGACCTTAAGAATTATGCTAAATCTATTCTGCCTGTGCTCTATAAATGGAACAACAAAGCCTGGACATCTGTTTACAGCATGGTTTACTGAATATTTTAAGCCCACTATTGAGACCTGTTGCTTAGGAAAAAAAAAAAAAAAGATTCCTTTAAAAATTACTGCTCACTGACAATGCACCTGGTCACCCAAGAGCTCTGATGAAGATGTTCAATGAGATTATGTCATTTCCATGCTTGCTAATGCAGTATCCATTTTGTGGCCCATGGATCAAGGAGTAATTTCAACTTTCAGGTCTTATTATTTAAGAAATACATTTCATAAGGCCATGGGTGCTATAGATGGTGAGTGATTCCTCTGATGGATCTGGGCAAAGTAAGTTGGAAACCTTCTGGAAAGGATTCACCACCATTCTAGCTGCCATTAAGAACATTTGTGATTCATGGGAAGAGGTGAAAATATCAACATTAGCAGGAATTTGGAAGCAGTTGATTCCGACTCTCACAGATTGAGGGGCTTGGGGTTCAAGACTTCAGTGGAGGAAGTAACTGCAGATGTGGAATTAGCAAGAGAACTAGAATGAGAAGTGGAGCCTGCAGATGTGACTGAACTGCTGCAGCCTCATGATAAAACTTGAATGGATAAGGATTTATTTCTTATGGATGAGCAAAGAAAGTGGTTTCTTGAGATGGAATCTACTCCTGGTGAAGACACTATGATGATTGTTGAAATAACAGCAAAGTGTTTAGAATATTATATAAACTTAGTTTATAAAGCAGCTGCAGAGTTTGAGAGGATTGACTCCCATTTTGAAAGAAGTTCTATTTTGGGTAAAATGCTATCAAACAGCGTTGCCTGCTACAGAGAAATCATTCATAAAAGGAAGAATCAATTGATGTGGCAAACATCATTGTTGTCTTACTTTAAGATAGTGCCAGAGCCACCCAAAGATTCAGCAACCACTACCCTGATCAGTCAGCAGCCATCAGCATCAAGGCAAGACCCTCCACTGGCAAAAAGATTACGACTCACTGAAGGCTTAGGTGATGGTTAGCATTTTTTAGCAGTAAAGTATTTTTTACTTAAGGTGTGTACACTGTCTTTTCAGGCATAATGCTTCTTGTACAGTTAATAGACTACAGTATAGTGTAAACATAACTTTTATATGCACTGGGAAGCCAAAAAATTTGTGCGACTTGGTTTATTGCGAAGTCACTTTGTTGCAGTTATCTGGAACCCGAGCCCCGAGGTATGCCTGTACAGAGAAGTATGAATACTTATAGTAAAAATTATTGCCTGTAGTATATATATTTTGTTCCATTAAGTTGTGGAGGGAAAATTTTATCGAGATACTATTAATAATTCTTTTGTGGTAAGTAACAGAACAAAATTGTTAGATTTGGGCAGTATGAATATAGCAAGTCTATTAAAGTGTTCAAGAAAAAAATGTTTTCTTCAAGTTTAGAAGAGATTTGAAGGAAATTTTTTTTTTTTTTTTTTTTTGTGGTACGCGGGCCTCTCACTGTTGTGGCCTCTCCCGTTGCGGAGCACAGGCTCTGGATGCGCAGGCTCAGCAGCCATGGCTCACAGGCCCAGCTGCTCCGTGGCATGTGGGATCTTCCCGGACCGGGGCACGAACCCGTATCCCCTGCATTGGCAGGCGGACTCTCAACCACTGCGCCACCAGGGAAGCCCGAAGGAAATGTTTTAAAATTGTAAACATGAAAGATTTAGATAGAATATACTTTGTAATATTAAATAAGAATGAGTGTGTTAATCTGATTTTTACTATTCCTGCTACTTCTCTTTTATAAATTCAGACAAGCCAACATCTAAAACAACTTTGGTATAAGATTTTTATAAAAATCTCTTTTATAAGGTTCAGACAAGCCAACATCTAAAACAACTTTGGTAGTTGTTGAAAGGTATTAGATGGATGTGTTTATCTTTAAAATGGGCAAACATGACTTTTACAAATACAGCTTTTACAAATTTTACACAAGAGGCCAGTAACTGTAACCTAGAATCAAATATTCATTTGATTTAGAATGTTTACCTGAAATTTTTGCTTAGTTTTCTCTGGGTTTTAGAGGAAGGGTGCATGTTTTGTATTATTGTGATTTAGGGATTTTTTTAAAAGGGTTATTAGTTTTAAGGGCTTTCCCTTTTCTTTTATGAATTAAGTAGCAAATGAATCTTTCATTTTTGGAGGGTGGGGTAATAGTTATAGAAATATCATAGAAAATTAACTGAGTATTTTAATTTTTTAAGATCTAAGAGATCAGTAGTTTCTTAAGAGCGAAGCTGGTAAATATATGTGTTTTTAAAAACTTACTAAATATAATCAAACTGTGTTCTCAGTTGTTCGAGAACTATTTCCAAATTAAGAGTTGATATTTTGCCTTTTTTCATTTCATGATCTGGTAACTCTTATTAAACTTTTCCAAGCGTTTTCTCAATGCTCACTCCACTCCAGTATCTCACCCATTAAAAGGGGTTAGGGATGGGGAGGCGGTGGTAGAAAGAATGTATCAAGGCCTGAAGGAGTTTGATGTTCCAAGAAAGAAGTTTCGCTTGTCTGGTGTGAATTAAGGCTGGACAGAGGCCAAACTGTGGAAGGCCTTATAGGATTTGTTCAAATTTTATTTTAAGGCCAAGGGTAGTGGAAAGCCATTGAATGGCTTTAAAGTGGGGGAATGACTTGATTTTGTTTGAATAGGATAAAAGTGGAACCTGGGAAATCAGTTAGGGAGGCTATTGCCCTAGCCCAGGGAGAGAGATTGGTGACTTGCAGTATAACCTTCTTACTCCACTGACACTCACCTCCTTCAAAAATTAGCTTAGATTTTCTTACAATTTGATTTCTTATGACCAAATGATTTTGCTCTTTTTTTTTTGATGTCAGTTATCTATAAATTTTCATTTGACAAGCTAGATAACATTATTTTATTGCTTTATTCGTTTAAGGGTGCTAGTATGAAAGTATGGTTTCTTTATAGCTAGTATAAAGGCCTGTATAGAGGGTTTATTTGCTTTCTAAGGTGTCTGTACTACCTGTCTACTAATAAGGAGTTGGTGGTGTGGCTGTTCCGTAATACCAAGCAGTGATGACTAGTGAGCTCTTTTGTATGCTGTCAGGATATCTCATTCAAATTTTATATTTTTTTAGTCATCTTCTTATCTTCCAAATTCAGTTCCAACACAAAATCCTACTTTTTTAGAGGCAATAACATGAGTTTTTTCCTTTAAATAAAATACATTGATAAAGAAGCATACTTGAAATTCCCTAGTCTTTGTGACCTTCTGATCATTTATTTATCGTTCCTGCCTTCCCAGTTTTACCTTACAGGAGGAATTAGAATAAGCCTTAATTGAAGTTCAGAAATATCTAAAGAGTTGTAAGTTTCTCTCCTGCTTTCTACTTCTAGTGTCTTGTTTTGAAAATTAGGACTCATTTTTTCTTTTTCCCAGGTTGAGGTTAAAGATATCTCAAATTTTGAAAATATTTTCTTTTTTACTATTTTGCTTAGTACTTAAATATCAAAATGCCTACCAACACTATATATTTGTTGAATGTGGAAGATGCTCTACCTGTGTGAAAGACATAATGTCCTCTTAAGATTTCATGTAATGTGTCACCAAAATAGACTTTAAAAGTGTCCTGCCAAGGGGCAGAGGGGTAGCAGGGTGGACTTTTCTAATTTGTGAGGGGAAAACATTGGGCTTCTGTTTTTCTTGTTCTTTGTTTGTAGAAATCTCTCCCTCATAATGTCATAAGAAGCCTACTTATATTGGTTAAAATTAGAGGAAAGCAGGTCTTTTCATACAACCATTACCTGCCCCCCCTTTTAATTATTAAAAAGGCACAGAGAGGTCGAGGTCTGGAAATTTGCCAGGCTTTCTTGGACTGTCCTAGAAAAGTAATCTTAAATGTGTTCCCAGGTGCTAGTCAGTTGAATCACAAATTTGGAGTTTTGTGGTTTGCTCTTTTCCTGTTTCCTATTATTCTATATATACTTTATGTATTCAGGAAAATGAAATTCTTTGGCGGTTGATGATAAAATCAATGCTTTTATTCCAGGCTACCAACCAAATATACCAACTTAAAGTACATTTCTGCCTAAAAAGATGTCAAGTCATTCCTTAAGAGAATGAGAACGGTTACCTTTAACGGTGTAAAGATGTTACTTTTAAAGAAATTTTTCTTTCTTTTTGGGGAGAACTTTATAATGGATGTCTTTTGTTATTTAGTGTTTAGTAATTCAGCACAGATTAAGTTAGTATCTTTTATTGAACAAGCCGGGGGTAGAGCATCTTCTGTACTTAAAGAAGAGTTTTAAAAATGAGGTTCTTTAAAAATTTTGCTCTACAGAAAGGTAGAGATGGATGAAAGGTAGGTGGACGTGTTTATCTTTAAAATGGGCAATCATGACTTTTACAAATACAACTTTTACAAATTTTACACAAGAGGCCAGTAACTGTAACCTAGAATCAAATATTCATTTGATTTAGAATGTTTACCTGAAATTTTTGCTTAGTTTTCTCTGGGTTTTAGAGGAAGGGTGCATGTTTTGTATTGTTGTGATTTAGGGATTTTTAAAAAAGGGTTATTAGTTTTAAGGGCTTTCCCTTTTCTCTTATGAATTAAGTAGCAAATGAATCTTTCATTTTTGGAGGGTGGGGTAATAGTTATAGAAATATCATAGAAAATTAACTGAGTATTTTAATTTTTTAAGATCTAAGAGATCAGTAGTTTCCTAAGAGTGAAGCTGGTAAATATATGTGTTTTTAAAAACTTACTAAATATAATCAAACTGTGTTCTCAGTTGTTTGAGAACTATTTCCAAATTAAGAGTTGATATTTTGCCTTTTTTCATTGCATGATCTGGTAACTCTTATTAAACCTCTTTGTATTGAACTAGATCTACAATTAAGTGAATTAAAAAATAAGAAATTTGTAAGAGCTTTATTTAGAGAGGTTTTGCTTGCCTCTTTTATAAAAGGTAATTCTATTTCAAATTTGGTGTTCTCTTTGGGCCTCTAAAATTTTGTTAAGGATTTTTAAGAGAGAGGTTTGAGAAATTTATGTGTTCTTCAAACCCTGGTCTGTATAAAAGTAGATATATACTTATTTTGGACCTATATGAGGAAAATCAGTCACTGATGAGTTAACAGTGTTAAAATACATTTTAGGTGGTTATCTTAGTAATTTGTTAGGAATTAACATTAGGGGTCCTTAGATAACCAGTGGTTAAATGTTGACATCTACTTTTATTCTCCTTCTCACACCCATGTATGCACACACTGTGTCTAGTGTTACAACGTACAATGTTTATATTTTTATTTTATTCCACATAAGTTCTGTTTTTAGTTTATATTACCTAAGCTAGATGGACAGAATCTTGAACTGTTTTGTCAGACTGATAGTACTGAGTATAACAGGCAAGGCAAAAAAAATTTCTGGGAAAATTGCCAGAAAGTGTTTGTGTTTTCCTTTGGAAGTGATTGTTTGGTGGTAGGAAGGTGCTTAGTTTAAAAAAATAAAAATAAAAATTAGATTGACAGGTCCTAAAATGTTGCATTGCCATCCAGAAATTTTATTTGAAAATTTATTCTCCTTCCTCATATTTCTAACTTGTTTATCAGAAGTCTTTTGGGACATTGTGGACTTTACTTTTTTTCCTAATACTTAAAAACAGCCCAGGGCAGCCAAATAGGGAAGGTGACTTCTGTGATGTTTATTAATATAGAAAAGAAAGGATACCAGAAGACCTTTGATCTGTTTATAGATGCATAAAAACAAATTATTAAAATGAGTTTTAAAGAAATTACACAACACATAGAAGTAATAAACAAGAATTTTAGATTCTTCTCTTCTAGTACTAAGCATCTTAGTTATAAATATGAAGGCCATTGGTGATTTTTAAAATAAGGCTAGTTAAGTGATATAGCTGTTATTTAATATCATAGTGAGTTTTCAGTTTGTATTCTTTTCCTTTAATAGAAGTGTACTGCTATTTAAAACTTCTCTAATAAGTATTGCTGATTTTCTTCAGTTGCTGGTTTTAAGTTGCCAGATGTTACTTTGATGAAAACTTTGTGATGAGTTGTTTTGTTTTGTTTTTTTAAGTTTCTCACTCTTAATACTGCTGGTTCCTCAAGGGTAATATTTCACATTACTTTCATAGCAGCTGAAGTGATCCGTTTTTACATCAGAGTTTGATGATTTACTAAAAAGAAAGCCTGCATTTTCCCAAGTAAATGAAGCACTAAAACCCCTTAATGTACCTAGTGTCTTTTCAGAGTAATTGAGACTTGTAGGTTGTTTTTAGTAGAAACTACTTTGTGTGTGTGTGGGGGGGGAGGGGTTCCTTAATCTATCTTAGGATGTCTGTTCGGAGAATTTACCTTTATCTCTTATTCTTCTAAGTTTATGCCCAGTTTTGGCTTTTGTGCAATTGAAAAAATAGTCCATTTATTCTGATGGGAGTATTGGCCTCTAGCTGCAGTCACCGTGATCTCCCTGTTCCCCCCAAAATGAACATCTGATATCAGAAACCTGTTTTATATGGTCTAGGTAATACTTGTATCTGCTTGTACCTGTTTTGATATAATTCATATTTTGAATGAGTGCCAGAGAATTGGATAGAATTATTTCAATCTTGAGATCTGGGCATTTATAGGTAGCCCACACATTTTGTGGCTATAGGCAAAACCACTTTTCTGTAGTGCTTTATCTTTGAAGATACCTTGCTTATCCCCGACAATACATACCTTTCATGACAGTAAGAACATAACATCAGGAAGAGAGTTAGCAAAAAAAAGAAACATAGGGTAAATATATATGGAATAAAGCTTTATTTTGTAAGATGATGTAAGCTAAACATTTATCAACAGCCAAATACCTAACTCAGGTCACTTTTATCTTACTTTCTTACACTTAGACCAAATAAGAGACTGTGTAAAGCAAAAACTTGATCTCCATATTCTAATTTGCCAGTCCTTTTGATACCTGTGGCCATCTGATAAGCATGGATATTATAGACTCCTGGTTTTTATTGGGTAGTTAATATGGCTTGCTGAGTTTCCTTCCATTCCAACACAGTTTACTGATTTTCAGGTTAATCTTAAAAATATAACTTTTATTCTTAACTTTTGATGTCTTGCAAATCTGCCTTGATTATACCCAATACTGAAGAATATGGAATGTTCATGTTTAGTGAAAGCAATCTTGTCAAACACTGATTAACCACAGCCCTGTTTATTTGATCATGATCTTCTCTGTCTCTGTTTAGCTCAGTTCTGTCTCTTTCCTTAATAGTCCTGCTTTAGTCCCCTTTCCTCCATAAAACCTTCTTTTTTCATTTCCTTGTTAATTGATTGATTTAGTGCATGTTTAATGAGTTCCTGTACTGTGCCAGGTACTGCTGATACAGCAATGATAGTAGGGCTTGTTCTGGAAGCTCATAGTTTAGTGGAGGTCCAGGTTATCATCTCCAAAGTCCTACTGCATTTATTTATAGCCCTTATCTTGGTGTTTTAATTTACAGTATAAGCATATGATCAATTTTTTTCATCTGTATATGTTCAATATAAAAGCAAAGTTTTCTTCAAAGATTATTCCCAGAAAAAGTCATTTTATATTTGAGACTTTGCAAAGTTTTTAATATTTTGAGGCTCTTGCTCAATAATTTTATTTTGAATAGAAGTATAATGTTTGTAGAAGACAGGCTTGAAATGATGCCAGTCAGTGCTAGTTTTGAATTTTTATGGAAGTTTCCCGAGGGAAAAGGTAAAAGGGGAATAAAGAGTTCAAACAGATAAGAAATTATTCTTGGGAGGGTTGACTAACTATCATAATTTGTTGTAAACTATTCACAAAGGTAAAAAAAAAAAAAGCCTTTAAAATCTCACTTTTAAGAGCAATATTATAAGTACTTTATGAACATCACAATATATACCTATAGAACAATGGGGAAAAAACAGTGTCTTAATATTATGGGAGTGGAAGTTTGTGGCTTGGAGAAACATTTCCAGTGACAATATTCTATATGACTTCAAAAAGTACTGTTTCTCAAACAACTTAAACGGAAATGAAGATAATTCAAGTTTTATTACTTTTAAATGACTCAAAAAGAAGGTAATGAGATGACACTTGTTGAAAGACGTATGTGAAGTTTGAACAAAATTTTTAAAATTTTTGTGCTTCATGATTTTAAAACATTCATAAAACTAAATTAATGAGTTAAAATTAAGTATACATTGGGCTTTTCATACAAATATAGAAAGGTTTGTATATTTCAAGTTGGTCAAAAGATTTTTAAAATATCTTCTCATTGGGGGAAATTAGGGTATCCGTCATATTGAGGGTTGCATGAGGGTTGTATCAGTGTTTTGATATAATTTTATTTTATTTTATTTGTACTATAAAATGTTTTTGATTAAAAGCATCATTCAGTTTGATCTGCCTTCCATAAGTGATTCTCTTTGGATGTGTGTTCTACCCTAGAGTGGTGGGAAGCAGTGACATGTGAAGGGAAAACAAGAATTGCTTTTCATGTTGTATTTATTATTTTTGAAACTTCATTAACCCTTCCTAGCAAACTAAGTTGCCTTTGGGAGGCACAAGGTTAGGGAAGGCATTCAGTAACCTGTTTATACTGTGTTCTCAGTGACTTGTTGATAGTTTCAGACAGCATTAAAATACTTTTCCAGAAGTGAGCCTCAGATTTGTAAGTTGTCCAAACAGTTCTTTTCTTTCTGTTTAATGTTGGTTGCATACCGTAGGAAAATTGTGATAGGATGAGGCTGGTCACAGGACCGTGAAAAACATTGTCATCTGAATCAGATAAGAAATTAATACAATTCATAATTGTAAAAGATTCTTTAATTCCATCTATCTGTTTCAAAGGAGATGGGGGTGCAGTAGTAGTTGGTGGATTTTTTTTTTTTTTTTTTTTTGCTGTACACGGGCCTCTCACTGTTGTGGCCTTTCCCGTTGTGGAGCACAGGCTCCGGACATGCAGGCTCAGCGGCCATGGCTCACGGGCCCAGCCGCTCCGTGGCATGTGGGATCTTCCCAGACTGGGACACGAACCCGTGTCCCCTGCATCAGCAGGTGGACTCTCAACCACTGCGCCACCAGGGAAGCCCTAGTTGGTGGATTTTTAAAATTCAGTTGTCACATAACATTTTTACATTTTAATCATTCGTTAAGTACTATTTATGTTTAGAGGGCAAGTAAGACAGTCTTAGATCCAATAGCATTCTGATGTATGAAAGAACTTATATAGACAACTAACTAAAAACAATGAGTAAATATAAAATATTTTATATTGGATTGCAAGTAGTGTGCATTTTGTGGGAAGGAGGAGTTCTGATGAGAAAACTTGAAAATTGTCACATATGTGAGATTTAGCCTGGGAGGCTTTTTGCAAGAGCTGGCCTTTCAGAAACTGTTAGAATGATGATAGATTGCAAAGGGGAGGGCATTTAAGGAATATTTGCTTGATCCATGTCCACTGTTCCAGCACCATTTATTGAAAAGGCTATCTCTCCTCCTTTAAAATTCTTTTGCTCGTTTGTTAAAAATTAATTGGGCATATTCGTATGGGTCTGTTTCTGGGTCCTCTATCTGTACCACTGGTCTTTGTGTCTTTGTCTCCACCAGTACCACACTGTCATGCTACTGCAACTATATGGTAAGCCTTAACACCAAGAAGAGTGATTTCTCCCTTTATTATTCTTTTTCAACACATTAATAAGCTCTTTTAGGTGTCTACAAAGAAATTTGCTGAGATTTTGATGTGAATTGGATTAATCCTATTTATCAGTTTAGGGAAAATGGACATCTTTATTATGTTGACTCTTCCAATCCATGAATACAGTATGTATCTCCAAGTGTTTAGGTCTTCTTTGATTTCTTTCATCAACATTTTATAATTTTCATCATACAAATCCTATATATGTTTTATTAGACTATATGTATTTTATTTTCTTAGGAGCAATTGTAACTGGTACTTTTAATTTTTACTTTCAGTTCCAGTTGTTCATTGTCAGTATAAAGAAACACAGTTGATATTTGTGTGTTGATTTGTATTCTGTGATCTTACGGAACTCACTCACTAGTTCTAGCATTTTTTCTGTTTGAAGATTCCTTGGAATTTCCTAAATAGACAGTCATTTCATCTGCAAATGGAAACAGTTTTATATCTTCTTTTCCAATTGGTATGCCTTTAATTTCTTTTTCTTGCCTTATTGCAATAGCTAAAACTTTCAGTACTGTGTTAAATAAAAGTGGTGGGAGTAGACATTATTGCCTTGTTTCTGATATTAGAGGGAAATCATTCAGTCTTTCACCATTAAGTATGATGTTGGCTGTAGTTTTTTTTGTAGGTGCTCTTTGTGACTTTGGGGAAGTTTCCATCTATTCCTGTTATACTGATAGACCATATGATTTTTCTCTTTTAGCCTGTTTATTTGGCAGATTGCATTTACTGATTTTTGAATATCAAACCAACCTTACATGCCTGGAATAGATTGTACTTGGTTGTGATGTATTACTTTAAAAAAATACAGTTTTGGATTTTGTTTGCTAAAATTTTGTTGAGAACTTTTACATCTAAGTTAGTGAGGGATACTGGTCTGTATTACCCCTCTTCTTTTTTGTTCTGTCTTTGGTTTTTGTATCAAGGTAATACTGGCTTCAGAAAATTAGTTAAGTAGTCCCTCTTCATCTTTTTCTGGAAGAGACTGTGTAAAATTAGTGTTGGTGTATTATTTTAATACTTAATGCTTTTAAAAAACAAAACCCTAATTGTCCTCAGATGCAGTTGCAGTAGGTAAAATTTACTTTTTCCTCATGGGAGGAGTATTTCAGGTTTTGAGTATGACTTTTATAGGCCTACTTTATGGCCAAATGTTCTAACAAATTTCAGGTCCTGTGTATTAATTTTTTTTTCTTTTTAAATGGTAGGAAAAATGAAATGGTCAGTATGAGTCATTATGTATAAGCAGTACTTTGGAAATAGAACTATTATCTAAAATAATTCTGATACTAGATTCTGCAACTAGACTTACTGATTGGCTATAACTTGCCTGAGTGTGAGTTATGAAACTATGGAATTATCCATAATAATTATGGAATTATTAGGGAAATTGAATCAAATATGGAAACAAAGCTGTGAAAGGTTTGGTAACTTGTTCAAGGTCAGTTTGTAAACTAAATTCCAAGTTCAGGTCACAGTCTGCTAAGCCAGTGGTACTTCACTGGAGAGGAACATTAGATCACCAGTGGGTCTTTGCCAAAAGGAGAAAAGAAAACATACATACAATATCTATACATCTATATATTACCCCGCCGCCTGCCATGTACTTTTCAACTACTCATTCCTGGGGCATACAAAATGGCACTCAAACGTGAATTCAAGAAAACACATAGGGGATTCTGATGCACATCATTTGTTAAGAACCATTATAATAAACCCTGCACACAGACCTTTTATGTTCATTTATTTCTTTTGAAAGTCATATTAACTATTTGGAATTACTTTGATAGAATAAACCTATGGTAGAAATTTAAAGTTTCAGAAAATTTTAAATTGGGAGATGCTCTTAAAAACTAGTAAATATAGGTAACTTTTGTCATCCTTTTTAGAACTACACCTTTAAAGTCACTATGTGAGCTTAACATAAAAATACATATAACTTGGTTTATTTTTATAATAATCATGTTATTATATTTAGTGGTCAGTTGGAGACGTGATGGATAGAGACTGATTACCCAATCAGCTTGAGGAGGGGGGGTGGCAAGATTGTCAGTTTTCCCCATTAAGCAGTTTTCTTTCTATCTATGGATAATATCAATCAAGTGATAGTCTAGATCTAGAAAATCATCTGAAATCTTAACTTACCATTAAATATTAAGAAGTAGGGCTTCCCTGGTGGCACAGTGGTTGAGCGTCCGCCTGCCAATGCAGGGGACACAGGTTCGTGCCCCGGTCCGGGAAGATCCCACATGCCGCGGAGCGGCTGGACCCGTGAGCCATGGCCGCTGAGCCTGCGCGTCCGGAGCCTGTGCTCCACAATGGCAGAGGCCACAACAGTGAGAGGACCGCGTACCGCAAAAGAAAAAAAAAAAAATATATATATATATGTATATATATATATTAAGAAGTATTAAAAGAAATAAAGAAAATAGTCATTTGTTTATCTTTTTTCAAGTCCAGAGGTGGCAAAGAAAAGATACTGATGTTTTCCCCTCTCCTTCTATACTAATTTCAAAACCCTTTACCTCAAAATCTTTCTCAGTACATGGCTCCTGGCAGCCACTCTTAATTGATTAGAATTGACGCCAAAGATAAAACCTATTTGGCATTTTTGTTATAGGCAATGTTCTTTTTTGGGAGGTCAGTTTTATTTAGTTCAAGTGTTGTTCCTGTGCTTCAATGGAGTCTTCTTTTGGAAATTAAAAATAATTAATAGTGTTTTTTAACATGAATTACGCAAGTGATAGTTCACAGAAGACTCCTCCTCAACAAACAAAACAAACAAAAGGCAGGTTAGCTAGACTGTGGGAATTAGGATGTTGTTTCAAGAGGTAGCTGACCAGGACTTCCCTGGCGGTCCGGTGGTTAAGACTTCACTTTCCAATGCAGGGAGTGTGGGTTCGATCCCTGGTCAGGGAGCTAAGATCCCACATGCCTCGTGGCCAAAAAACCAAAACTTAAAACAGGAGCAATATTGTAACAAATTCAATAAAGACTTTAAAAATGGTCCACATCAAAAAAAAAAAAATCTTTAAAAAAATAAGAGGTAGCTGACCACACAGCCTGTGGGCCAAATCCAGCCTGTGAACTAAGAATGATATTTACATTTTTAAATGGTTGGGAAAAAAATCAAAAAAAAAAATAGTATTTTGTGACATGTAAAAATTACATGAAATTTAATTTTCACTCTCTGTAAATAAAGTTTTATTCGAATGTAACAATGCTCATTCATTTACTGTCCTTTGGATGCTTTTGTGCTACAGTGGCAGAATTGAGTAGTTGTGAAAGAGACCATATGGCCTGCAAAAGCTAAAATATTTACTCTCTGGCCCTTTGCAGAAAAACGTTTGCCATCCCCTGTTTTGAGATAACATGGGCAGAGTATGATTGCTTTGTGGTTATTTAGTAAAGGAGGAAACTTAATTTGCTGTTATTTTCAACAGGTTTCTGAAAAGGAATAATTTACAAAATGGCTACTGTTTATATACAGATGAATAGTAGTAGCAGCCCTTCTTTTATAAAATACAGTGGACATAGAGTTACCAGCCATAGTTTACATGTCCGCTCACACTATTATTTCTTCTGTAGTTGAGGAGTCCACAGCACCATTACTGCCACAGATTTTATCAGCTTATAATTATATCTCTGTGCTAGAGCATTGTAGAGCAGCAGTTCTCAAACTTTTTGGTCTCAGAACTTCTTTAGACTTAACCCAGAGAGTTTTTATATGCTTTGTATCTGTAAGTATTCATCATATTAGAAATTAAGGCAGAAAATTAAAATATATTTATTTAGAAGTGACAATAAATCCATTATATGTTAACAAAAGAATAGATTTTTATGAAAACTATTTTCCAAGACAACAAAAAAATTAGTGAAATTGTTACAGATCTCTTTATAATTGTTTTAGTAGAAGACAACTGGATTCTTATATCTGTTTTTTCTACTCAATTTGTTGTGATACAACAATCCATTGTATTGTTTTGATATGAAGGAAATTTGGCCATACACAGATATATAGTTAGAAAAGTGAGGAATATTTTAATCCTTTTTTAAGGTAATTGTAGATTATTAGTGATATTGAATATCTTTTTATGTAGTATTTCCCATTCATATCTGTTTGATAAAGCATCTCTTTGAATCTCTTGCTCAGTTTTTAGAAATTGGGTAGTATGTTTTCATATTGTTGAGTTGTGAGAGGTCTTTATATTTTCTGAATATCAGTTATTTTTAAGGTATATAATTTGCAAGTATTTGCTCCCAGTCTGAAATTTTTTCCTTAACTTTCAAAGAGAAGTTTCAATTTTAATGAAGTTCAACTTACCAGTTTTTTCTTTTGTAGCTCATGTGTTTTGTGTTCTAAGAAATCTTTCATAATTTAGGGTCACCAGATTTTTCATTTTTTTCTAGAAATTTTATAGTTTTAGGTTTTATTTTGAGTTTGTGATGTGTTTAGAGTTAATTTTTGTATATAGCATGAGCTATGAGTTGATATGAGTTGAGGTTCTTTGTTTTGCATATAGATGTCCAATTGTTCCAGCGTCAGTTGTTGACTTTCCCTGCTAAATGCATTGGTACCTTCGCTGTGTATCAACTGACCGTATGTGTTTGGGTCTATTTCTGGATTCTTTTTCCTGTCCTGTAGGTTCATGTGTCTGTCTTTTCACTAAGACCACACTGTCTTGATTGCCGAAGCTTTAGTAAAAGTCTTAAAAACAAGTAATATGGGGAGTTCCCTGGCTGTCCGGTGGTTAGGACTCGGCGCTTTCATTGCCATGGCCCAGGTTCAATGCCTGAGTGGGGAACTAAGATCTCACAAGCCACGCAGTGCAGCCAATGAAAAAACAAACAGTATGAATTCTGTTTTGTACATCTTTTTCAGAATTATTTTGGGTATTCCAGTTCCCTTGCTTTTCCATGTAAGACAAGAGATAGTTTCTTAAAAGTTAGTTACAGTGTGGAATCTGAAACCACTAATGAACTTTTTGTCCTCTGTAATGTTAAAATCTACTTGGCTATCTTGAATTTTGTATGGATTTTTTGCCCATGAGTGTTTTTCAAACGTCATGCATAATTCACTTGGAAAATATTGGTTCTCTGAATTATATAGACCTTCTAAATATTGGCACATCTCATTATTCTGTATTTAAAAGTCACATTTGTTAATATCACAACTCATCAGAAATTCTTTAAGTATTGGGAAGGTGTCAGGCTAATGGTGGTGGTAAATACAAATTTTCCAAAATTCTTATTTTTGCTTGAAAACTCATATTTTATTATTGGCAGTGCATACTGTCAGGTGTTTTTCTTGATGTAACAGGTTTACTTGGTTCATTTTGGGAACATTTCTGCCAAATAGTCGTCTGAATAGCCTTGGTTGGTTTAGTTCACAACTCAATCATGCAAGGGCTTTTTCTGAGGGCAATCATTGTACTTCAGTGTGTAGTAGCAGTGCTTTTGGTTAGTTCCCATTTTGTCACACAGAATATTGAGAAGAAGTCTACTCAAGGGTCAAGATTTTTTTAAAAATTAACAATTGTACTGCTTTCCATCAAGGACATTGTTAAGTGAAACTGGCCTTTTACAGAGAAACCCTGTGATATATGTGGTTGCTTTCTATTATTATGTTTATTATACTTAAAGTACAGAGATTCACCTGGAAACCTGAACCCAGTGTTATAACACTAGTAAGGCAGTAAATTATTGACATTTCAGGAAGATTTGAAGTTTCATGTACTGGGAGATGAGACGATCTGTTTAGGAACAAATACAGTTATATTAAAAGTTGTCGTTTTATTATCTTATAGGTGCTATACTTGGTAGATCAGAAACTCAGGAGTGTATTTTCTATAATGCTAATTGGGAAAGAGATAGAACCAATCGAACTGGTGTTGAATCCTGTTATGGTGACAAAGATAAACGGCGGCATTGTTTTGCTACCTGGAAGAATATTTCTGGTTCCATTGAAATAGTGAAGCAAGGTTGTTGGCTGGATGATATCAACTGCTATGACAGGTAAGAACACATTTTATTTTTTTATGATAGTGTTGAATAATTTTCATTTCCTCCATTCCCCCCCCCCATTTTTTTAAAAGGAGAAAGATCAATGCATGGATTTTCACTGTTTCTTTTTTAAGATGGGATTATGAAGACCATTATAACATGTTGTAATGACAAGATATGTATTTTAAAGTAAAAAAATAAATATAGCATGTTTATGTTTTATCTTCAGTATACTTTGAATAATCTATCAAGTGGTGAGAACTTTAGATAAGAAACATTTCTTTCCATATGTTGTAGGGTTATAGGTTTTTTTTAAACACCAATTTTAAGGAAAAAGGATTTTAAAAATTGCTTTAAGAGAGAATATATCTGTTGAAAATCTATCCTGAAGGAGAATAAAGCTTAATCATTTTAGTTTCCCTCTTTATGTATCTGGAAGAAATTGATCTCACTACATTTCCTTGCAGAGTAGGCCTTTGTTCTTTATCCCAAGAGACATTTTAACTTGACATTCAGAATTACATCAGAACTAACACAATCCTCATAGAAGGCTACATTTTATTTAAAAAACCTTGTTTAAATTGTTTTATTCTGTTGGAAATAAAATATAGTGGATATGTCATTGACTGCCTGTGATCTTTCTGCAAGGTGTCCCTAGATGTTTGGCCGATCACTTAAACTGCCTGGGCCACAGGATTTTCACTGAGGGTGGGTGCTGATGACTGCAGAAGGTACAGAATCCTAGATAACCAGACTTTTTGGAGCCAGATAACTAATACAGTCACGGAACTCTAGCTACATCCTGATCCACTTTCAGGGGCTTTAATAGATTACCACGAATCTGTGGTTGATTGGACATATGTGATTAATAGTAAAATGTGTTGAATAAACTCATGAAAATTGAATTAGCTCCACTTTTGGTGAAAATTAAAATGGTCATTTAGGTATATATTTAGTATTTAGGATATACATCTATATATATATGAATTTTCTGGGGATTATTACTCTGTAATTATACATTTTATCTGTATTTCTGATTATTAGCTTCTTTATTAACAGAGGTGATCATTAAGTGATATTTGCTGTTATGAAAGAGTAAGTAGAGCCACTAGGGAAACAGTATAGATGTTCCTCAAAAAATTAAAAATAGCAGTGATATAGCAGTTCCACTTTTGGGTATATATACAAAGGAAATGAAAACACTAACTTGAAAAGATATATGCACCTCCACATTTATTGCAGCATTATTTACAATATCCAAGATGTGGAAACAACCTAAGTGTCTGTCAGTGGATGAATGGGTAAAGAAAATATGGTCTATGTATACAATGAACTATTTTTCAGCCATAAAAAAGAAGAACATCTTGCCATTTGCAACAACACTGATGACCTTGAGGGCATTATGCTAAGTGAAATAAATCAGACAGAGAAAGACAAATACCATATGATCTCACTAGTATGTGGAATCTTTAAAAAAAAGAAAAGAACCCATATATATAGAGAACCGTTGGTGGTTGCCAGAGGCTGGGGGTGAGGGGTGGGCAAATGGGTGAAGGGAGTCAAAAGGGTATGAATTTTCACTTATAAAACAAATAGGTCCTGGGGATATAATGGGGGATGTGATGTAATGGTGACCATAGTTAATAATACTGTATTGTATATTTGAAAGTTGCTAAGGAACTTAGCAACTTTTAAGTAAATCTTAAAAGTTGTCTTCACAAGAAAAAAAAATTTTTAACTATGTGTGGTGATGAGATGTTAACTAGACTTACTGTGGTGATCATTTCACAATATATGCAAATATCCAATCACTAGGTTGTACACCTGAAACTAATATAATGTTATAGCAAATTATATCTCAATTTATAAAAAAAGAAAAGTTGAAGAAGAAGTTGGGGAAAAAGTGAGGTTTGGAGGTCATCTTTATTCAAAACTGTCTATTAATTAGTTGAAATCAGGGATCCCTGTTCTTTTTATTGTAAAATGCTACTGTGCTTATCACCTAAAACCAGTATTACTGGAGATTAAACTTTGCTAGATAATGTGAGTGAGTTGTTCAGTGCAAATGCCTGCTCTTACAGTGATAATTACTACATCAGCTTTGTTTCTAGGGGTTAAATGCCAATTTAAAAGTATGTGAATTTCTGCTTTTATGTTCTGAATTTGATTAAAAAACAAATATTAAAGGTAGTAACATAAATAAGAGAAAGGAAAAGAAGATTCAAGAAATGTCAAAGTGTGGAGGAAAAGACAGTGGTAAAAAGAATGAAATTGAATGGTGAAAAGTATTGATAATTTACTTCAGTTAACTAGGCTAGGTATTTAATCACGTTAACCTATGATTTGATTCATGATTTTAAATATTAAATTTTAAATTTGTAAATTTTTCTTTATAAATTGTTAGAAATTTAGCTTTCATTTGTCCTTTAACTTTCTACTAAATAGACATTGGTATAGATTTTATTTCAAAGTTTGATTTTATTAAAATTGCCTTCTCCCTGAAACTTCTTGAGCTTTTCACTTTAGAGTTAAATTCAACCTTATTATTCTAACAGCCATTATAAAAGTTCACAGTTTATTTGTAATGTGTCTTTAAATCTACCTGATGTTATTAGCCATATTTAAATATCTGATTTTAAAAACTAGGTATAGCTAATTTTTTAGTGGTTGATTAGGATTTAATCTAGGTGCTAAATCCCTATCTTTTCAGTAACTCAGGTCCTATGTAGAAGGCTGCCTCCCCCTACCCCTTAAGTCAACCCACCTCCAGTCAGTTTTTTGAGTTACTAGGGCCTGTATGTTTGTTGTTACATATTGTTCTTGTTACTTATCCTTAACCCTGTTCATTGTGTTCAGGGAATTTAAATCTGCTACAAAAATGGCTTAATTCCCAAGCCTGGTTTAGGTCTCTGATGATGAAATATATTCTGCCACACATTATTTTGTGCCTGTGTATTTATATGTATGCATAGGCATATAGGTATGTATTTATATGTGTACACACACATACAGTTTTTTTTATATATAGTGTTCAGTTTTTGTATTCATAAAATGGGAAAGCCCTATTTCCTGTGAGTAAAAGCACTCTTAGACCAAATTTCTTCATTGGCCTTATGTTCCTCTTCAAGCTTCTCTACTAATTAAATAAACAATTTAAAAAGATGGTTGCCCGGCTTCCCTGGTGGCGCAGTGGTTGAGAGTCCACCTGCTGATGCAGGGGACACGGGTTCGTGCCCCAGTCCGGGAAGATCCCACATGCCGCGGAGTGGCTGGGCCCGTGAGCCATGGCCGCTGAGCCTGTGCGTCCAGAGCCTGTGCTCCGCAACGGTAGAGGCCGCAGCAGTGAGAGGCCCGCGTACCGCAAAAAAAAAAAAAAGATGGTTGCCTTAGATTGATCATTAAAAACCAAATTAAAGAAATGGTTTCAAGAAGCCAATGTGATTGTTATAAAATCAGCTGTTGATTTATTTTTCTGATGAGATTTAATAATAGGATTCAAGGAACATTTTTGACTTTTAAGAATTGATTATTGAATATTAATAAAAATCTCAAAGTTGACTATAAATGACTTACTCATTATTTTATCTCTGAGAACTTTAGAAAAACACCTATTGTAGATTCAGAGTAATAATGTTGATTTTAATTATTTCTCCTCTTTTTGTTTATAGGACTGATTGTATAGAAAAAAAAGATAGCCCTGAAGTATATTTTTGTTGCTGTGAGGGCAATATGTGTAATGAAAGGTTTTCTTATTTTCCGGAGATGGAAGTCACACAGCGTAAGTTCACAGGGAAAATGCATATGTCTGTTCAACTAGTAGATTGAAAACAAAGCATATTTGTGTTGATGGAATAATTTACTCCCATCTTCTCCTACTCTTTATTTTTTCTCCTAAAATTTGACACTATAATAAATATTTATTGTGAAATTTTGTCGACCAAATCTGAGTGGTTTTCTTCCTCCTCTTTTCCACAGCTACTTCGAATCCAGTTACACCAAAGCCACCCTATTACAACATCTTGCTCTATTCTTTGGTGCCACTTATGCTAATTGCGGGGATTGTCATTTGTGCATTTTGGGTGTACAGGCATCATAAGATGGCTTATCCTCCTGTGCTTGTTCCAACTCAAGTAAGTTATTGTCTTGTACTTTGTGTTGTTTTAGATTTTACATTTTAAAGAAATATTACTGTGGTGAAACCACAGTAGATTGTTACAAATCATTTTCCTTTGGAGTTAATTTTTGAATATTTATTGTCATGGGAACTATAGCTAATTTTGTAAACTTATTAATTTGCTGTGTCCTAAGTTTAAGGGTTGAAGTGGAGTAGAATAAAGAGTATTCCCATTCCTGTTCTTTGGAGAGTTTTACTGTCATTATAGTACTTTAAAATGTGGGATATACTCTGCTGTCTTTCTTGAGAAGTAATTGATGATAGAGAAGTGATATCGTAGCCCTTTCTTTCCCTTCTGTTTTCTCCTCCACTCCTAAGTTTTTGTGTCTTTTTCAAAACTACTTGCCAAAAAATCCTTTTAACCGTGGTGAGGGACCCAGTAAGGTAACCAAGAATGTGGGATAGAGAAGTTTCACAAAGGCAACAAGAGGATATATCTATAAAATTGTTGTTCTAGGGAAGAGGAGCAACAGTTCTCATCATGTGTTGTTTGTAGTTCCAAGTATATATACTTTTATTTGCAGCATATCAAACGTATACTGAAGTCTGAAAACTTTTTTAATGCCCTTGATTCTCCCTCCCTCGACACCGAATATATCTGAAAATATAGGTGTGGTGGGTAGGTAGTCAGAATAAATTCATGAAGTTTTCCTCACTCTCTATATCATGTGGACAGTTGGAGCTGATTCAGTGCTTTACAAGGACTTTTAATATAAGTAGTTATTATTCTACAGGCAGAGGAAACATGATAACTTTTGGTTTAATTGCTTGAGATGTCTTTAAACTCGAGTTTGTGTTTCTTTTGACTCTTAAGATCAGATTACCTCAGCCTTCTGGATCTCTTGGTTTAACTTTGTTTCTCTAATACCACTAGGATTAATGGTTAAAACTTGGTAGAAGAAAATGGTAAAGTCTTATAATTTAATGACCAAAACAACTTCTTCACTTTAAGCTTTATTTACATAACATATTCCTTTCTCAGTGCTTGAAGCAATCTGTTGGCATTAGATCATTGATCCCTGTAATCTTTGTAGGATGGGTATATGGAGAAATAAGTCCAAAGGTAAAACTCCTCATTTAGTAAATTAGGTAAACACACTATTTTGTACAGCTGAAATATTTTAACTTTTAACATTAGTAGATAACTTGTAGATTTGTTAAAAATCACTTTAAGAAGTACTTTAAAATTTAAAAAATTTTGTGCCTAATAAATGTATGTAGTTTACTCCAAAATGTCCATAGAATACACTTTACTTTCTGTTGGTGGTAACTATTTTTTATTTAATATCTACATTTAACAGAATGAGTATTTACTGTTGGTGACATGCATTGATTTGTGAAGCTGTCTCTTTCAGTAACCTAAGAGCAGTTGCCTTTATTAGGATCACCAGCAGAAATAAATGTGGGAGCTAACTTCCTTCTAAACCTCCAATTTGAATGTAATCATATCAATTCAGAAGTCTGTGATGCTGGTTCAAAAGGAGAGTTATGACAAATGCAAATTAAATTTGGCACATAAAATATATTGATAGGGGGTTTTAGGAAGCTCCATTTTACTTACTTTGATGGTGGGTACAACAAATATTTGTGCAAAGACTATTTTAAATGTATTTGTGCAGATTGTAATGACCTAAATAGTGATGCCACCTTGGGCTTATATAATTCTATTTTCAAAAATGATTATTTCCTGTACATGATTTTTCAAAGTAGTCAGTTTGCTTCATAGAGATCTACTTTTTTTGTTTTGTTTTCTTATATTGTCTCTAATTAGTGATTAAATTGTTGTGAATTTAACACAAAAGAAAAGAAAAGAAAAAAAAAGAGTATTTAAGTGTCTAAATTTGCCCTGGATTTGTGATATGATAGAAACAAACTGGAAACTACATTTAAAAACAAATTTGTTAAATTTCTTAATAGAACTTTAAAAATAATAATATAATCCTATAGATAACATTTATATAAAATATTGGTGAAAAAGTGTGGTTGGACATTTTAAAGGGCTGAATATCATATATTTGAGGCCACTTTATTTAGAAATGCTAATTAATTCAAGGGTTTGGATTTTTAAAAAGGAAAGATGGATTATTATTCATAAATAAGAACTAGGAATGTTCAATGAGTATCCATTTCTGTGGGTTTTAGATATTTGTTGCAATGGTTAATGTTATTGTACACATTTATTTAGTGTTTGTGTTGTTCTCTAGTGAATTTGCATGAATTGTATGAATTACTGAAAAATAAGGAATGAACTTAAAAAGGTTTTGTGAGGGAATGACCTGGAATGGTCAGGCTTTGTTATGAAAAATTTAAGACATGCCTGACTTTATGCTTTCCTTCTGTCATAAACTGTGTTGTGGAAAAGGAGCATTGTCATCAATGTGGAACTTCATATATGTCATCTTTCATTGTTTCAAACGGTATAGAGTCATGCTGTAAGTCTCATTTTTGGTGAGAGGTTTACGCAGACTACTTCTGCAAGATTACTTAGTGGCCATCTTGTTACAAAACGCTCAGTTTTATTTCTGCTTCAAAAAAATGATTGATAATTGTATCAAGCATTAATTGAACATTTACAGTGTACTAGAGTACTGGTAAGTTACATAGATGTATTAATATATATATAAAAAATATACAAAAAATACATAAAAATTTCCCCATGATTTCCAAGTTGTGACCAGTATGTAAGGATCATCTTTGGAATTTGTTAAGAAATACAAATTCCTGGACTACGCCCCTGAAAGTATGGAATGGGGCCTGGGATATTATGATTCTAATAAGTTTTCCAGGCAGTTCTGGTGACCAGCTAGGTGTGGAAAGGACTGATCTGATTTTACCTCACAGGGTTGTTTATGTAGTGTTATAATCCCTATTTTATAGATAAAGAAATTGAGACATAGCAAAGCTCACAAGTATCAGAGCTGGAATCTGAACTAAGACTCTCTGACACTAAAGCTTTGCTCTTACTGCTTATGCTGTTCTGCCTCTCTTTTTTCAGAAAGCAGATGCTTTTGCTGTTTCAGATAATTCAGTAAACATCCCTGCCATTTCAAAATCATTCTATTAGTGAATTTATTTTCCTATTTTGGGATGTTGAGTAGTTTGACTACTAAAGTGAGCAATAACATGATCACATTGTCTCACAGAGGACAGAAAGGGAAATAAACAAGTCATCTGTTTTCCATTAAAATTTTTTTAGCACACATTTTATTTATTTATTTATTTATTTTTTGCGGTACGCGGGCCTCTCACTGTTGTGGCCTCTCCCGTTGTGGAGCACAGGCTCCGGACGCGCAGGCCCAGCGGCCGTGGCTCACGGGCCCAGCCGCTCCACGGCATGTGGGATCATCCCAGACCGGGGTACGAACCCGCGTCCCCTGCATCGGCAGGCAGACTCTCAACCACTGCGCCACCAGGGAAGCCCTAGCACACACTTTAGAATAGGGTTTATGAACATGGATTGGGTTGCAGGTAAAGATTCTTGTGCTTCTGAGTTGACAGTGCCAATGCCCTAGCTATTCAAGGCTTTTTTGAGGAACAGGAGAAGTCGGTAGGGGAAACATACTACACATTTGAAGTCTTAAGGTGTCTTCTGCATTTCACCCCATATTCATGTCCCCATATTCAAAGTTTAATTTCAAGACCAGTTAGGAAAAGATCTTACATTCTTGTTGTGCATTTCTGCAACAATCTTCCTTCTAATTTCTTCACTTTTAGACAATGACATAAAATTTGTCATTCTCTTTTCTTAGGGAGACTTTTTCTTAAAACGTTGGCTAAAGGCTGGTGATAGCTTATTGATGGATCATTCCTACAATAAGAACTATATTTGAAGAGAATTTACAGTGATTCTCAGCAGAACAAGCTAACGTTACATATACTGTGCTCATTCATTGGTCTGATCTCAGTCTTTTATTCTCTTTGTGGGTAAAAGATCAGTCTTACGGGGTATTCTGGAGGACTAAGACATATCTACATACATATCTTAATAAGCTGGTTCTGGCAGTTAAATGGTAGGATTCTTTACTTCTAAGACATCAAGTTCAAAGTTTCTTCTGGTTTTGTTAGTATTTTGAAGAAGTGATACAGGGTATATACATGCTTTAAAATCTGGTCTTTAATTATGGTTCTAATTTATTTTAAAATAAAAAATATTCTAAAATACATCTATCATAGTTAGAGACATAGAAAAAAGTAATTGTGCTTTTTTTTTAAGAAATAAACCATTCTTCTTTCTTTATAACCTGTAACTACTATGTTTCTAACATTTTTTCATGTTATCACTGTCTTCCCCTCATCCTGGGTGAAAGCCTTGGAGACAGCAACTTTTCTTATTCTTAGCCCTGTTATTTATGAACTCCAGTACCTTTTCATCCTTTCTGATCCTGTGGTTTTCAGGACATTATTACGCTGGAGGCTGAGATTATTTTTGTAGTCTCGTAGTTGGTCTTCTTGTTTCCAGTTCTCTCCCTCCATCTATACTATTGCTATACAGTAACATTTTACATGTCTGATTATGTTACTTCCGTGCTTAAAAATATTTGAGGGCTCTTAGTGATCCAACAACAAGAATACAGAGTTTGGAACATGACATGTTGTCTTCCATACTTTGTCTGCCTTTTGATTCTTTTCTTCCATTACACCATAAGCCATCCATCATATGTATCTAGAATGGTATTAGTTACGTGCCATCCTTGAAAGAATTGAGAAAATAGTGCTCACGTCAGTTTCTCTCTTTTGTGGTTCAGATGAAATAACTTAGGTTGAGAAAGGTTCTGGCCATTTGTGAGCATGTTCCATTATCATACTTTATTATAAGCTCCTTAAAGACAAGGTATGTATTGTAATCACTGCTGTATCTCATGCAGTGTTTGTATGTAATAACCATTCTGTAAGTGATGAATTGCTGAATTGTTTCATTTAGTGTTATACTAAGATGGTAATGCAGTATACCCAGGAATTGTTTAATAAACATTTTATGTGCTTTAGGACTTTATTTCTTGGGGGCAAAATAAATTGAAGTATTTCAGGCTTTTTTTTTTTTTCCCTCGGTACACGAGCCTCTCACTGTTGTGGCCTCTCCCATCGCGGAGCACAGGCTCCGGACGCGCAGGCTCAGCGGCCATGGCTCACGGGCCTAGCCGCTCTGCGGCATGTGGGATCTTCCCGGACCGGGGCACGAACCCGTATCCCCTGCATCGGCAGGCGGACTCCCAACCACTGCGCCACCAGGGAAGCCCTATTTCAGGCTTTTATAAGAGAATGCCGTTATTCGACTCGTTCTGTAATCACAGGCGTGAAGCATCCTGTTAATTTGCATTACCTGGGTCATCTTTTCTTTTGCCTATCCTGAAACTGTCTTTCTGTATGTAGGTAGATGCTCTTACAATCTCCAGTAAGTAAATTGAATGCAAACTGGTTTTTCTAGTACCAGTGAGTCACGAATATGAGGGAATTGATGCATTGACTCTATTAAGAAGTCTTATTGTGGTTAATGTGGTTTCAGTGAAACTGTTTGCATTGCTTTCATAACCATATATAAGCTTAAGTTTCCTTCTTATAAAATCTATATTTGTGTTGATAAAAAATACCACTTGATAAGAAAATGCAGTTTAGGGTTAGAAATTACCTACCTTTAACAAGGTATGAAGTTAGTTTCTTGTTAATTTTTGAAGGCTATATAATAGCACTAAAGTATTGCAGCATTAATACTTTTTAAATGACATCAATCTCTTCAGTCCTGACATAACATTTCATGACATTTTGTCTAGATTTTGGTCTGACTAAAGGCTTTCAGATGTTTGGAATATTGAGTTGTGCATACAAAACAATGCTGTTGACCTTAATATTAAAGTAATAATAGGTTGTCGTTTCACGGTATGTCAGATTACTATCCACTGAGAAACCAAGCCATCTGTGACAATGCTTTGT
Source organism: Mesoplodon bidens (assembly GCF_964165515.1). Classification (NCBI taxonomy): domain Eukaryota; kingdom Metazoa; phylum Chordata; class Mammalia; order Artiodactyla; family Ziphiidae; genus Mesoplodon; species Mesoplodon bidens. The sequence goes on along the minus strand of NC_138165.1, from coordinate 48,839,795 downwards.
AGTATTTTCCTGTTGAACATGAGTTTATATATGTACCCATTTAAAATTAATAAGATACTAAAGGGGTAGCATAACATTATTCAGCCAAGTCAGTTTAGGAGAGTGTGCTGCTTCCTTATTTGGAGAAGATGCAGGGAGAAGTTTACTGAGTTTTATTGAATATTTAATATGTTAGTATTAAGTTATACTTACAAAATAAATATTACATCTGTAGAAGCACATCTTGAAATAAGTTGATTGCTGAATGGCTGGAGTTTAAGAACACATCTCTCTTTCACTTTCTCTTCCATTTAAAAATTAACTACAAATGCTTGCTTGTTATAGGAAGACAAATTATACAGAAAGAAGTATTTCCAAAAAAAGGAGAGAATCATTTGTTCTTCCTCTTTTTCCTTTATCATTTTCCTGAAATAACCAGTTTTAACAGGTTGATGTGTATCTTTTGACATCTTTCTCTAATCTCATTTGAGTATATATATTTTTCTTTTTTTATAAACTATAAAATTGTTATTCTACAATTGCTTTCTTTTAACAGTATATTGAGGAAAGCTTTTCAGCTTAGTACTTTGAATCTATCTCATTCTGATTATATGATGTGTTTTTAAGTGAAATTTAGTGGAGCTTTAATGTATGCTAATAAAATACCAAAATTTGATGTTTTATTAGCTTAGAGTTTGTGTTAGGTTTCTGCTAAGAGCTAGAACCTACACTTCACAAATAGTTTTTAATTGTATTATTTTAGGATATTTAATGTGGTGGTATAATTCTACTGCCTAACTCTTGAGCACCTTTTTTTCTTTTTTTTCCCATATATGCCTGAGAAATAGTACAGGGCTACTACAAATGTCTCTTTGTGTCATTATTTTTGTATTGATAACCTAAATTACAACTTAAAAAAAATTTTTTTTTTAATTTGTTTTTGGCTGTGTTGGGTCTTTGTTGCTTCACATGGGCTTTCTCTAGCTGCAGTGAGCGGGGCTACTCTTTGTTGCATTGCGCGGGCTTCTCATTGCAGTGGCTTCTCTTGCCTAGAGCATGGGCTCTAGGTGCACGGGCTTCAGTAGTTCAGCACATGGGCTCAGTAGTTGTGGTACACAGGCCTTAGAGCACATAGGCTTCAGTAGTTGTGGTTCGCGGGCTCTAGAGTGCAGGCTCAAGTAGTTGTGGCACACGGGCTTAGTTGCTCTGCGGCATGTGGGATCTTCCTGGACCAGGGATCGAACCCATGTCCCCTGCATTGGCAGGCGGATTCTTAACCACTGTGCCACCAGGGAGGTCCCACAACTTACTTCTATATATACTTCTAAACTAATTGTAGGGAGAAGTATCATAAGTTATCCATAGACATGCAGCTTGACAAAGTATTACTCTAGTTAGGTGTATATAAGTTGTTTCTCTTAGAAATGTACAGACAGGCCCACTTGGAGGTTGGCTGAAATTCTGTGTCCAAAGCAAAAAAGAAGGGGAGAAGGAGCGAAAGGGGGAAAAAAAAAAAAAGCTGTATCAAAAGCTTAAAACAAGTTAAAGCTGCACATTAAAATTAATCAAAGCACCTTATTTCTAAAAATGACATATTAAATTTTAAAATCTTGAAATCAGTTTTTCTTTGGCCTGTGAAGGGCCCCGCCTTGTTTGCCAATTTACAAATGGGACTGATGCGTATAGACCAGAGTGCATAATATCTCCTTCTTCTTGTCTGGCAAGGAGATGGTAGGTAGGAAGAAGTGAGCTTGCTTTTCTCTCTGTTTTTTATTTCCTGAACCTCATCCTCAATCTATTCCATCATTCCTAGCTACTTCATTGCTGTCAAACCTTTTTCTATTAATTTGAGATAATAAAAATGAAGAAGTCCATTTGTTAGTGAAAGCTGCTTGCATCAGATGGGCTGGGGAGGTGTTCACGTTGGTTGGTTTGTTTTATTTTTGCTTAACTATTCACCTGTTGCTTGAGCGCCTACTGTATGCCAGGCGCTGTGCTTGATGTATAATGTTAAGTGGCTCAGGGACTGTCTTTGCTGGCCCTTCTGGAGCCCACAGTTAACATGTAGGTGTACTAAAAATAGGTTAGTTGATTGGTTGTTTGACTTTGCAGCTTGGAGAGGAAGGGTAAAAAGAGTAAAAAGGGAATTGCTTCAAAAATTTTGGGCAAAGATGGAGGAAAGGAGGAGAAATGTTTGATTCCTTTTCTGTAGTGATTGGGAGAAGAGTCACATCTAGGGTGCTGGGCTAATTTTAAGTGCTCAATAAGTTTTAGCTGTGAATTGCCAATGACCTCAAAATTGTACTCCAAAGGAAGAATTTTTGTTGAAACCATTGATTTCAATATTAAAATTGATTTATTGAAATTATTATACTTGAAAATAATTTCAAAATATTGGCATATATATGTGTCAATACTTTGAAATTAATTTCAAATAATAAAAAATTTCATTTTGAGTACTCTGTCAAGCACTATACAAAGCACTTTATACATATTAACTCAGTGTAGTCTTTCAATACCCCATGATGTATATAGGTGAAGTGACTTGGCCTAGAGTCAGTCTGCTGAGTGGCAAAGCCTTGGACATTTATGTCCAAGGATTATTATTATCCACTGAAGTAATTTTAATTGAATAGCTCATTTCAGTAAATTATTAGGTTGGGTCCATAAAAAACTAAAGTAGATACAGGGAGGGATCAGAGTACATAATTTACATTTACAATAGTTTTTATAGTGACTATATATAGCCTTGCAGATAAACATAACCATTTTATCACATCACAATTTATTAATGTATAGCACGGTCCTTTTCCTTTTTTCCACTTGCAGAACACAAATGCTAAATAAAAATAAAATTTCTTCTGTACCCAGTAATAAACCTGATGCTCCTGAGCAGCAGCCAGAAGAATAGGCATGTCTACCCTATCTCTTTCAGACTTGTAACTCCAGTGCTGACTACCCTGAGGAGCTAATCACTTCTTAGGGAACTTATTCAGAATCCTCATTCATCCACCTTGGTCTGCCTTCATGCTTTGCTTTTGGAAGAAGTTAAGATATGAGAAGTAGGAGTTGATGTATCATAGAGGGAATTTTGAAGATCTAATTGGGTAGAATCATGGCTGTGTATTTGATAGTATCAGTATTATTAAATCTGTTAATGTATAATGTCTTGCTTTCCTTAGCTCAGAAGCATTTGTCCTGATACACATACTATATTATTTCTTTACATATTCTATTTCTGTCTGCTTGGCAATAAATAGTCTTTTTTAAAATTTGCAATTGTAAAATGTCTTAGAATGTAAGATAATTATATGATTAAGAGGAGACAAATTCAGAATTTGTCAGTTTTCAAATACTTCGTTGAGCGGGTACTTAATTCTTCTTGATCATCCAAAGAGGTTGTTGAGTGAGTTATTTAAAAAATTATATATAAATATAAATCTTGGAATGGTTTAAATAGTAAGAGAAAATTTATAGTATATTTCACGTATATTTATAGCATGTAAAATCCATATTTCTAGAAAGATTTCTTTGTATTCTAGTTCTGTGTATCTAACTGCGTTCTAAATATTTCCACTTAGATGTCTCCAAGCACTTAACAATACAAGGGTAATGATCTTCTCTCTCAGACCTGGTTCTCAGTAAATGGAACCAGTAACCATTTGGTTGCGCAAGTCAGAAGTCTAGGATGTGTCCCAGTACTGTTTTTTTCCACCTTATCTGCCTCCCTCTAGTACTTATTTCATTTCTCAAGGATCCTCTCCTCAGGAGGTCTTCTCTTATTTACCTTGCCCAGTATAAGTTAGGTTTCTCTTTACAGGTGCTCAAAGTAACTAAATTGCTTTTTATTGCTCTTATTTTATAATTATGCATTCATTAGTATGATTCTTTGATTAGTCTTTCTTCCCCACACTATAGTAAGTGTCATGAGAGCCTGGGTAGCCAGTGCCTGGCACAAACTAGGTGCTCAGTAAAGATTTGTTGAATGAATAGAGAAGTATTATTCATTCCTTTCTGACGTTTGTCAATAGTTAATTTCTTTTCCCCTTAAGGAATAAGCAGCCAGTCTCTTTCTCATCCAGCAACCTAATTACTTGACATTAATGTACTGATTTGGTTTTCACTATTATCTCCAGTCACAGTGCATGATATTCAAGTTTCGTTTTCCAAGTTGTAAATACAGATTATATTGTTTGGTTACTCTTTACCTATTTCTGTATTTCGGTGAATTTTTTTTTTTTTTTGGATTCTGTTTTGCCTCTTATTTTGTAACATAGTTTATGCATTGAGGCCTGTTCTTGGTGTCTTGTTTAGTTTGGATCATTCTATAGCTTATTCTAATACTCATTTATTGAGAGGTATATTGAGCAAAGGTACACATTTTTGGTAAGATGCATGGACAGCACCTACTTGCCCGGTGTTATTACAGTGGCATCTTTGTCTCTGAAAGCACTGGTATGAAAAGAAAAACAGATGTTTAAGCCTTGGAAGCTACAGTCTAGTTACTCATTTGGCATGTATTTCTCTCAAGGGATGAATTTTACTTTGGAGTATTGATAAAATGTTTTGATAGTGGGATTAGCTAAGCCTTTTAGATGAATTATTAAATAATCCTGAATCATTATCACAGGAGAAAATCAAGAAGCATGAAAAACTAGTTAAGCAACTGGTACATATAAACAAGTTGTCAAATCTTTTTCATCAGTGCTATTTATTCTCTGTAGAAATATTGGAAACTGGGAAATATAGTCAAGTGTTTGGAGGAATTCGAAGTCTTTCTTTACACTGGTGACAATATTTCTCTTGACTTTAAATTAGGGCCCTTCCTTACCTGTTGTGGGATGACTAGGAAAATGAAAGTCTTGTTCTTTATCAGTATCTGAGTGTCCTGAGCCTGAAAAATATGCATGGATACTTCTTTCCAGGGCCACCACTGCTTGACCTCTTCACTCTGGATGTAGCTGGGGAAGTAGTTAACAGTAGGCCTGGTCTATCACTGTGTTCTACTCAGTTCTGACCTTACTCTTCTCCCATCTTATTTTCTTTCCCTAGTGTATTATTTATGTTGCACACACTCACATAGGCACCAGAAATGTTTTTTTGTCTCACTGTAAGGATTCTCTTGTCTTCCATGAGAGGGGAATGAAGCAGTTCAGGAAGTTGGAGATTCTAGATTCTTAGGACAACTGTCTGAGAAACTTAACTCTAGCTATATAAAAATTTTTTGTGCTGCTCCTACAGTTTTTGTTAAAGGCAGTACTGCCCTCTGGTGTCCAGAGTCCAATTCCAACGCATAGCTTCTCAGCTAAATTGCTTTTTTTAAAAAAACTCTTATAGTTAGACCTTAGAACTTCTTAGAAAAATAAGTAACAATTATTTAAGACTAGGTTTAGTTTATTTGCTGGCTTGAAGTCCATTGGATCAGGTAACTTGGGGTCATACTAGAGTCATCTATATAATAATACCTCTTATCTGATAGGTAATGTCCAAGATTTAAAAAAGAATATATTACTTTCCTCTGTTTATAAGGAAAGTGTTCTCAGTTCTCATTTTAAAAATATGATACGTTGGATCATTGCCAGCTTTTAAAAAGCTAAATCATTATTCTCCTTCCTTCACTTTTGTAACTGATGTGTCATTTTTCATTTCATTCTGGATATAAATCGTAATTTCTTTTGCCTGTGTTTTTTCTTCACAAGCACGCCTTTCATATAATGATAGAGGTAAGATGCATTGATGTTTGTTTTATGGTTGTGGCACTTTTTGTGGATGCATACTAAACATTTTGTTCTTAGATTTTTTTGTTGTTGTTGCTTTATTGTGCATCCTCTATAGTTTATAAATTTATGTTGTAGTTTTTTTTCCACTTCTAGTATTAAAAACATGATTGGCTTGTCATAGTAATAGTTTTGGGTTTTAAAGAATTGTTACCAGTGTTTATACTTATCTAAGGTGAAATGTAGAAACAACTGTTTTAGTTGACTAGAAGTTAACACCTAATGGCTAGATTTTTAGCCTTACAAACCTTGTATTGCTTAATTTGTATAGTATGTCATTACCTTAAATGTCAGCATGTGCTCATTTTTAACAGATGCTGACTTTCTGGTCGAATCCATTATCTTTTAATGCGAAATCTATATTTTCAGGTAGTTTCTTTCATCTTTGGCATCTTTAGCAAATGGACTGGCTAGAGAAGTATAACTTGATCTTTTGCTGTCTGAAAGTTTAAGGCTTTATTTAGATTAGAATTCACCTTTCATATGGAGAACTCAGAATAAGTAAAATGATCACAGACTGCTTTACAGCTCTTCACCTCTAATCTTTTATCCACTGTTGGTTATAGTAATGATACTGGGTAGTGGTGCTGGGGTGGGGGGCACTTTTTCCAGCTATTGTCATTTGTCGCTTCTCAACATGTCTTCTGATGCCATAATTTTCACATACAAATGGGTGAAGAAGAGATGTAATCAGAGCCATGTTATAATGAATATCTTTTTAACTGTGCAAAATAGCATGGGTACTGCAAGAGAACTGGAACTTAGGGAAAGTTTTCAGGAACTCTGTAGTCCTTATAGTTACCCCTCCAAAAGTGGTTTTTCTCTGTAGCAGGGCAAAGCCATGTTTTACGGATAATATCAGAATGTTGTTGTCATTATGAAGTTTAAGTCTGAATTTGTCTCCCCAGGTTCTCATATATTTTAAGGGTATAAATCTTTATTCCTAGAATCAAGTATGAGGTTTTTTTGGGTAAATTAGTATAATGCTGCTAATAAACAGAAAATAATTTCTAATATTCTTAGATTATAGGATAAGTAAAAGCTAGATATGAGGGAAGTGGTTAAAATTTCCTTTAAATGTAAGCTCTTAAATGTAAGAACGGAAAAGTATGAATTAGAAGAATAGTCCAATAATATTTTATTAGAAAAGCAAAAAGATATATTGACTGGTAGTATAGATTTTATAGAGTTATAATCTGTTACAGAGTTCTCATTTTTGAACCTAACCTTTCTAAGAATTGTAGAATTATCATTTCTAAAAGTTTTGACATTTTGTAGGAGTGTGCCTTTGTAGATCTTCTTCTCACCCTTTGAAAATTGGCCTGTGTTCTCCTAAATTTAAGCTTTTTACTTATAAGTAATTTTGACAAAGCATATTTTCAGGCTGTTAATATATAATGCTGACTATAATGGTAATTTCATTAGGAGAGTGATCTAAGATTTCTTACTGAAATAACGGTAGCTTACAAACTTTGTAAACAGAGTCTTGGAAACTTACGGGAACTTGTAAGTTTATCTATCCATTTGGAAAACATTCAGTGATTTTTTTTTTTTATTCTAAACATAGGCATTGGAAATTTTTGCTTCCTAAAATTAAGATTAATATTATATTAAAGTCTTATTTTGGGTATTCTTTTTTTTTTTAACATCTTTATTGGAGTATAATTGCTTTACAGTGGTGTGTTAGTTTCTGCTTTATAACGACATGAATCAGCTACAGTAGCCAGGACATGGAAGCAACCTAAGTGTCCATCGACAGATGAATGGATAAAGAAGATGTGGCACATATATACAATGAATATAAACGAAATTGTTATTTGTAGTGAGGTGGATGGACCTAGAGTCTGTCATACAGAGTAAAGTCTTATTTTGAACTGCCGACATATTCTTAATTTGAGATGTGGATTAAGTCATCTAAATCCTATTTTATAGACTGAATCATACCCATATGGTTGGTACTCTTTAGAATAGAGAATGGATAATGTGTATGTTATCTAGAGAGACATTATCAGGCAATTTATTAAAAATTTTAGTGTTTACATATAGTGCTCTATTACTCTTTACCTGGTTATTTTCCCTCTTCAGCTTTCAACCCTTATCTGCATACTTTAATTTTTGTCATCCCTGCTTTGAAAAGTCAACTTTTCTAACTTATCTCTAAAGGAGGGGGAATCATTAACTTTAACCTTACAGTTATTTAAAGTTTTTCAAAGTGAACTTTGTTTATTTAGCATAATTATTCTTTTATGCAGTTATCCAATAATTCTTGAACTTAGAGCACTGAGTGGTTTTCTTTGCCTCTAGAAGAGTCATTTCAACTTGTTCCCTCCTGTCTCCACATTCACATAAGTCATATACTTCTATCAGTGGGGTCTCTTATTGCAGATATATATGATCAGTCAAGGAATGAGGGAGGGAGAGGGAGGGTTCAGTTCTGGTAAAACTTCTCCAGAGCGTCTTGTGTCCCCTCCCACTGAGAATCATAATTTGAGAGGCCATACTTCTGTAAGATGTACATCTGACTTTCTTAACTTGTCATTCTGTTAAACTAAAATAATCTTTAGCTCTACTAACCTTTCATGTTTTGAATGTGTGAAGGAAAAGCAACTTTTGCAGACATTTAAAAAATAAATATCTGATGTTAAAATGGGTCACAGGAAGTCTTCTGGTTTATCATACTGTTTTAAAATAGGAATTCTCAAACCATTTTAGAAAGATTGTCTACTTTAGAAGAAGAAATTACATTATTTTTTCTCTTTAATACTTGGCAATGTTTCTATTGCTGAGGGTCTTTCTAATATAGATGCCAACTTTTAAAAAATCTTGAGTGGCATCCAGGGGCTGAATAATGCCTAAAGGGAGCACTAACTGTCCTGAGGCATTAGAAGAGGAGGTTTTGTTTGTTTGTTTTAAGGAAGGAGAGTAAAGGCAGAGAGACATGCATTGATAAAGGGGTGACATACAATCTCCAAGTGTCTTAGGTGCCACCCAATATCATAAAGTCTGTTGCTGTTGCCACAGAAATTTTAGTTCTTCCTAACAATGCTCATTACACAGGCCTTCAAACATGTTACTACTTTCCTCTGGAAGCTTTCCAAAAGGCTTTCTACCTCTTGCTTTAGTTGCAGATATTTAACTAATACAATGTTTTCAGCGAAGGGTAGCCACTCTACTTTGTATAGGAGGATTCCCTGGTGATGCTGTACTCCTATTTATATATTATAGTTGCTCCATTTAAAAAATTAACTATAGCAGTATACTTCTCTTTCATTTACCATACCTTATCATCTAATACGATGACCACTTATTTTGTGAATTATTTGTACTTTCTTTGCCCATGAGTCCCAGAATACTAATATTATTCTCAGATCAATTCTGGGAAGTAATTATAAGCAAAGGGATAAATTGTTACTGGGTGGAAAAGTTAGAATGAATGGAGCAGTTTGGTTATAGCAACACTAACTTACATATTCCTTTTATGTGCTTTGTATTTGAAATACCTATTTGTAATGTGTTTGAGAATAGCTGTGGGTATTTCTGATATTAATGAAGAAAGATTTAAACACTCACTGGAGAAAGTAATGGATTTTGAGGAGTGGTTTCTTTGAGACATAGCCATAATTTGCTGTATCTGGCACTTTTCAAATCCTTATCCTATAAGGAATAATCAACTGGATGAAATTAAAATACCGTTAGTAATATCCTGAAGGTCACAGAAAAATCTTAGGAGAATTAGTGAGACTGGATCAAAAAGATTTTACATATTTTCTCCTGATATATATATATATATATATATATGTATATATATATGTATGTATATAGCAGTAGGAATGTTATTATGAAAACTCTTAATTCAAGTTTCCTGCATTTTGATCACTATAGATAATTAGTAATGCTTGAGAATTCAGTTTTGGCAAGATTGAAGTTAATGTCATTTGTATGTGTCTACCGTTTCTGTCAATCGATTCCTCAGTATACTCACGTTTCTCTGATATTTAGAAGCGAGATGTGTCATGTGCTGCTCTTTAGATAATATTATTATTATTTATCTGTAGGACCCGGGACCACCCCCTCCTTCTCCATTACTAGGTTTGAAACCACTGCAGTTACTAGAAGTGAAAGCAAGGGGAAGATTTGGTTGTGTGTGGAAAGCCCAGTTACTCAATGAATATGTGGCTGTGAAAATATTTCCAATACAGGTATGTTTATTGCAGTTTTCTAGTCTGTATATATTTTTTAAAAGATGCAACTGGCTAGGTCATTGTAACTCAGAAACAGTCTGAAAACACAAGCCGTATGTTTCATGGTGGTTCTTTGTGATACCGGGGAAAGTGGTTAGCCCTTTTATGTCTGCCTTCTCATCTGAGAAATTAATGGTACAACAGTCATGTTTGTTTAGAGTGGTGGAATTACAATACATAAGCATATAGGAGATTTTTTGCCAGTAAAAATTCTACAGAAATGCAAAGTGAAGATGAGGATTCTAATTAAAAAATATAATTCATTATCTGAGTGGTTAACTTTTAATGTCCCATTGACATTATCAGAAAAAGCGAACAGAATAGTGAAAGAGTAGTGTGCTTTGTTTTAGAATCGCTGTTTGGAGATATATTACCAGACTGATTCATTTTTGTTCTACTTTGAGTATTGGTGTAATCATTTCAGATTTTGTTTGGTGAATTTTCAGAGGCATTGAGTCAAGACTCCAAATAATTGGTTTACTGTTGACTTGTTTTTCTATTAAGGGGGGCCAACCTTATAAAACCCTGGTCTCATGCACCTCTGAGATATTCTTTAGTTTTGCTGCATTGGTGGTATAGATCTATGATGATTCCTTTGTTCCTGTTTTCTGCTTATACACACCTGTGGCTAATGCCGTGCATGGTATTGCGATCCTGGCTGGGTTTTTTGATGGAGGTTTCACCCCTGCACCTGTATAGTAGATCTTCCTTATACCAAAATTATTCAATTTCTTTGTCTTAATATACCTAGATTTTTGCCCTCTTACCTTCTTGAAAATCTGTTTCTTAGAGTCTGTGAAGAAGTTTATTACCTTTTTTTTTTGGTAGCAACGCAGATACTGTTAACTGTAGTTTAGTTCTCAAAAGAAAAGTCTTTTGGGCCAAGATTCACAAAGAAGATCAGGGTTCTTATTTCATGTGAGGAAGCTTAAAAATTAGAGAAGTGTATTTGGATGCTATTAACGTAAGAGTAACAACAACAACAGTAGCTAACCTTTTACTGAATGGTTCTATTGTGTCAGATAGAGGTACTTTACATATGTGAGTACTCATTAATATGTATTATTACCCATACATATAATATAACACACAATATATGTATAATACAACAACCCTATGAGGCACACACTACAGTCCTTGTTTTGCTGATCAGGAAGCTGAATGATTATGTAACATGCCAAAGGTTCTTAGATAGCTTGGATCCAGAGGGTTCCTAACCGTTATGCTATGGTGCCTCCCACTTTCGTTATTCTCCCATTGTGAAGAGAAACTAATCCTTTATAAGTAGACATGTAAGAGGCATGGATCACTTGTAGGCACAAGTGAATCTGTGGTGTTACAAATTATTGGATTGCATATTTATACCCCATTGCTCTCTTATTGACTGCAGGGTATTCTAAACATTTTGTTAAGAAGGTTTGACATGCTGTTAGTGTTTGAAAAAAATTTGTTTTCTATTTAGATGAAGTCATTCTCCCTGAATTTCATCTCTCAGAGAGATTATTCTTAATAGTAACACAGGTACCTTCACACCATGATAAAATTACGCTGTAGTACTAACTTGTATGTGGAATGTGTTGCCATTGTTAGGATTCAGAAGTGCAGTATTTCTGATCAACTTCTATGTTTACAAATTACAAACACAAAAAAGTATGTTTGAAGGAATGGGGCAGGGCAGGCACTTGGTATGTAACTGTTACCTGTTGTCGAAGTTTTCTTTTGTTAAAAAACAGGACAAAACAAAACCAAAGAATCTCTTAATACTTAGCCTTTAAAAAAAATTGCCTTAGAACTTACTTGAGTAATCTCTTAGATATGGTTTATTTGCCTGTGTTCTTTGCATTCTTACTATTCTTTTTAACTCTAGGACAAACAGTCATGGCAGAATGAATATGAAGTCTATAGTTTGCCTGGAATGAAGCATGAGAACATATTACAGTTCATTGGTGCAGAAAAACGAGGTACCAGCGTTGATGTGGATCTTTGGCTAATCACAGCATTTCATGAAAAGGTAAAACTACTTTCCATTTTAACTCAGTGAAGTCAGGGTTGGCTTACTTCCTAATGTTGGCTACAAAGCCTTCACTTATTTTTCTGGGAACAGTGTGTTATTATATTTGGTTAATATTTATAAATAAAAACCTGTTTTAAAAATGATTTATTTAATAGAAGAACAAAGATGACAACTTTTTCACCTAACCCTCTACTTATATAATACCAGTCTTTTGTCCCTGATTTCTTGTGCTGCAATTACCTCTCTTACAAATAATTATCTTAGTATAGCCAATGCTTAGGAATTTTCATTTACCATTTACTGTCCACTTTTATTACATGAGACATTTTTTCAGCTTGAATTTTGTTTCTTAAAATTCTTTAATCGATGTCACTTAGTGACAAAACTAGGGTCAGGAAATTTATCTGATCTTTGATCAGTCACTGATTTGTAGGGTAATTACCACCAAAACACACTTGCTATTTTTCCTCAATTTTTCTGCTTTCAGAGTTAGTATGAAAGTATACATTAATAAAGTAGGAAATTGTGATCTTCTTGGCAATCAGTTTCATCACTGTCAGAAAAAAATGGCTATTTTAATTCCCTTAATTCTTGACTAAAAGGTTGGCAGTAATCTCTAGAGGAAGATTCTTTAGGTTAGTTGTTGTTCATATGTTTTAATTTTTGGTTCTCCTAGTCCTATTTATAATATCTCTATAGTCAGTATATTTTAACTTTTAAAATATTTTCTAGAACTTTAGATTTTCAATAATCTTTTTTTTTCTTTTTTTGGTAAATTTTGCCTTCTCAATGGGAAATTGACCGACTGCTTGTAGCAAACCTTTAAAGATTAGTGGTATTCCTTTCAAATGTTTATTAATGTGAAGCTTGAACCATTCCAGAAAGATTGCGTTTTGGATATTATTCACTGAAAGGAAAACTTTGTTGCCTTCCATGACCTCTTAAAAGTAAAAAGGAAAGTCTCCATATACATACGGCTTTTGTCAAGAACATAAGTTGTTTTTTTTCCCCCTTTCTTTAGGGTTCACTATCAGACTTTCTTAAGGCTAATGTGGTCTCTTGGAATGAATTGTGTCATATTGCAGAAACCATGGCTAGAGGATTGGCATATTTACATGAGGATATACCTGGCCTAAAAGATGGCCACAAACCCGCCATATCTCACAGGTAGAGCTAAATTTATATTATTTTACCCAGTAATTCAGTATTTATTATTTAAACTTTCAGTCCCCTAGGCAAAATTTATTTTTCCCCTAGTTACCTAATCATGCTATAGGAGGCATTGATTTTCACTTGTTTCTCAAATTAGCTTTGAGATTGGCCAGGAAGTATTTTGGATAATGTATATATTAACATCATTATCAAAGGTTAATTATTGACTTATGTTTCAATTTGTCTCATTTCCAAAAACATAGTTAAGAATGAAAATGTATTTTCTTTGTCTCAAAGGAGAAATTTGTTTTACCTCAAAACATGATTTACTTCAAAGATGATTATAAATAGGTATAAGGGGATGTAATTAAGGAGAGATTTTGAGTATCTTTTTTGCTTGTGTTTTGAAAGACTATGTGATCATTACCTAAGTTGAGGTGGAAAGAGGTATTATTTGAATAATTGGGTTTACTAAATTTTCCTTTTCAGTGAAGAAATAGTACTTGGACCCAACAATTGTCATATCTTAAAAGGGAAACCGTTAGTTCCCTTAAACATGGGATTCAGTTTGCCATTGTGTATTTAACTTCCTTGAACATGGGGTCAATCTGTCATCTTATATTCAGTTTAAAGATGGATGTTTTAAATTACCTGATTCATTTAACAAATACTTAGTTGAGTGCTATCAGGTGGTGTCTTAGGTTGCTGGGAGGCATTACTTTTATTCCAATTCTAATGTAGATTCTGATTTTGGAAACCTTAAATGACTTCTACCTCAGAAATAGCTTCCCTTCTCACCTTCCTACATACAGTCTAACCGCCTCTTCCTGGATTTTTGCTCGCCTCACCTAGTCCTATAGGGAACTAATCCTTTGGAACCCCCAAAGGTTATTATAAGAAGGGTCTCTAAAAATCCTTTGAGTCTAAAACTGATTTTTGTAGCATTTGTGGTTGTCTATCTGTGCGTCCTCTGTCTTACACTTTGTGTCTGCACACATAAATTTACCATTGCTCATGGTACCGGTGTGTTTACTGGGGTAAACAAGCTTACTGAGCTTACTGGGGTATAGTAAGCCCTAGGATGAGCTAGTTGAGGCTAATGTGTAGAGGAAGACATCTGATTGCCTTAAAATGGTTACTCTTTTTGGAACACTGGGATCCAGCTGGAGCAGTGTATGTTTATGGTGAAAAATTTCTCTTATACATTTGTAGAGATGCTTTTGTACAGCCAAGTTGGTGAATATAATAAGAACCATTAAAATAAGGGACCGTTTTAAAATGTAGGCCTGTGCCAATAGGCAAAAAGCTCCAATTAAGCTATTACTGAAAATTCTTTCATTTTGGTTTTTAAATTTCAGTGTCAATGAGAGTTTCTAACTATAAACTCTGAAATATGCTTATTATCTTAAAAAGCAACAATTTTATGATCGGTAGTTAGGAGTGACATAGATAACATGTAGGCTGGACAGTGGACAGTATTTTTGGAATGGCAGCTCTTTATAAAACTGCTTTATGGAGAGAATTCCTTCTTATTTTCCATGTAATGGATACGACTAGGTCACTGTACTCTTGTGCTTCAAGCTATCTGGAGACTTTAAACTTTTTTTCCCTCTCCCCTTTTCTGTATTTCATACTTTGAAATAACTATTTTTTTTAAAGCATACATAGTCTCTCTTCCTACTTACAGTCAAAAAATTTAAAAGATAACTCGTTTAAACTGAATTTGAATACTTTATCTTTCTATTTGCAAGGGACATCAAAAGTAAAAATGTGCTGTTGAAAAACAATCTGACAGCTTGCATTGCTGACTTTGGGTTGGCGTTAAAGTTTGAGGCTGGCAAGTCTGCAGGTGATACCCATGGACAGGTAAGGATGATAACTGTAAACTGTAAGAAAAAATAATCTTGTCCCATATTTTCTTAGATGGCATCTGGGATCAGTTGGTCTAAAATTATTGTGCTGGTTCTTAAATTGGTATCTAATATAAAAATGACTCTCGGGCTTCCCTGGTGGCGCAGTGGTTGAGAGTCCGCCTGCCGATGCAGGGGACACGGGTTCGTGCCCCGGTCCGGGAAGATCCCACATGCCACGGAGCGGCTGGGCCCGTGAGCCTTGGCCGCTGAACCTGCACGTCCGGAGCCTGTGCTCCGCAACAGGAGAGGCCTCAACAGTGAGAGGCCCCCGTACCGCAAAAAACAAAAACAAAAAAATGACTCTCTTAAGAGTAATATGTTAAATTTGCTGAGGAAGATATTTTCATATGGTGATGAAGGACTGTTAGGACCTCAGGTGGTTTAGATCAAGCAATTCATAAAATGATTTAGATGTCATAGGATTCTATTTTTAAAGCTAATCAAAGAAGAATCCAACACATTTTAATAAGCCTCATTCTTTTAGGGAGTTCTTAACATTAACTCACTAGTTTTAACTTGTTAATTCTTTCACTATCTTAAGAGGAATGGAAGAATAATCAGTCACTATTCATGTTATAATGTAGTAAGATCTAGTGCCTGTTTTTCCAGACAGCAATGATAGTTTCTTGCTTCTTGGTCTCTATTGCTTCTTTAACTCTTTAATCAACTTTATAGCTTTTCTCTGAATTCTCTCCAGAGTTCAGAGCACTTGTAAGGCCCTGAGCAAGGAGTTTAACTCTACTAACCAAGGTCTGCACAGAGACTTCAGCAATGGGAGCCTTTAAGCCAAAGAGGAAAAGAACATTATCCATACGTTTTATTCTCAGAAACTGAGGCTCTAGGAAAGGTGTTTTCAAACCAGTTTGACCTGAAAGGTGATATTTCCTTAGAAAGCCAAATGATTTTGCACAATCATTGCTTCATCTTTCAAATCAGGCAAATTATTTGATCATCTGATTCTCAGCTTTCTTTTTGCCCAGTGTGTCCTACTGACCTCCAAGAACATAGCACAACAAATTTTAGCAACATTGACTAATGATTTAAGAATTTAGTCAGCAGTCATAGTTCTAGAAAAGTTGACAACATATGTATTTGGGAAGGAAGGCAGTTTTGTGGAGAATGTAACCAAGATGGGAGATTGTGCAGGAAGCCTAGGACCAGGCTTCTGAGCTGATTGTCTGATTACCTTAAGACTAAATTTTGCAAAGAGTTTAATCCTTTGGTACTTTATAAACCTCCCCCCTTTTTAAGAAAAGAATTTGGGGATTCATTCATATCTTTTTTTTTTCAAGTTTTTTTTAATAGATTTTTATTGGAGTATAATTGCTTCACAGTACTGTGTTAGTGTCTGTTGTACACCAAAGTGCATCAGCCATGTGCATACATATGTCCCCATATCCCCTCCCTCTTGAGCCTCCCCCCCACCCTCCCTGTCCCACCCCTCTAGGTCATGGCAAAGCACCGAACTAATCTCCCTTCATTCATATCTTTTAATGCCCTCATGATTGGCTTACATGATGGTAAAAATAACTAATAATACATAATAATTACATATATATATAATAATGAATAATACATTACTGATGCCTTGACTTTAGATTTCATGGACCAGAAAGTTTCAAAATGCTTGTTATTGCATATTTTATATATTGCAAAGAACGCTGGAAAAAAAGTAACATTTTTCTCTAATATCATCAATTTATAAAAGAGAGGACATTTTATACTAGAAAGGAAGATGTCATCATTACATAAGAAAAGAAGTACTTTGGAAGGCATACATTTATCTTTAGGAGAAAAGTAGATTTTTGGAAAAGCTTGCTTAACAGTACAATTATAAAATAGTTATTTAAAGTAGCAAAAGAGGCAAAGCTACCTTTTTACCCTTTCTTTAAAGTGTTCTCCTTATTAAATGAATTAAAAACTTCAGGTTTTTGAACTTCAGGGTCTTAGTGATCTATCCTTATTTTTTCTTAAACATCTCTTTATATGTATATTTGTAGATAATTGCCCAACTTCTAGTCTATAGATCATAGTCACTTAGCAATGGAGCTTTTGGAAATACCAGTATGTGGGCCGCTCCCTAGACCTATTAAACTCAAGTGGATTAATCTAACCACCTATCTCACAGAAATTATTTAAGTGTTCATATATGAATCTTGTCAAGCACCAACCAAAGTTAGCTGTGCTAGCTTAGTAACCATAGTTACATTACTAAGAAATACCAGATTGTTAGGGACAGATATCAATAAAGAATTTAAGACAGAATTCATGAAGAAACAAATACATAGATTTTGTGGAAACAGAACTTTAAAAAGTTTATCCATCCTTTACTTGGCTAATTCATTTTATGTTTTGTATTGTTTATTAGGTTTTTTTTCGTACAGAGAAAGAGAAACCCTCAAAAGGAGTATTTTTAAAAAAAAAGATACATTTCAAACAATGTACAGTTGAAAAGTATACAGCCTTTTTTCTCTGTTCCATCCTCTCTCCACAAATAACCATTGTTCAGTTTCTTGTGATTACTTCCAGAAGGGGGAAAAAGTCGAAGCCTAGACCAGCATAATGTCTGTTGATATATCTATTAAGTGTATCCAGAAGGGATCTTTATATATACTGTTTTGTTCTTTGCTGTTTTCATCTTACAGTATTTTTAGAAATCTTTCCATATTTGTCCTTATAGATTTACCTCATGTTTTTTTTAAGAGCTGCATAGTACTCTTACTTACTTATTTAAGCAGTCCCTACTGATGGTTGCATCCACTGTTTCCAGGGTCTTGGCTGTTGTATTACTTGAAATGGAATAAAATTCTGGTAGTCATAATTTAGTTATCTTACCTGATATTAGAGCACACTTGGTTTTGATTCTCTTTACAAAATCCTAAAATGTTAGTTCACAAAGTTAGTAAGTGCTGCTTGCTTTCAACATCTTTTTCAGGTTGGTACCCGAAGGTATATGGCTCCAGAGGTATTAGAGGGTGCTATAAACTTCCAAAGGGATGCATTTTTGAGGATAGATATGTACGCCATGGGATTAGTCCTGTGGGAACTGGCTTCTCGCTGTACTGCTGCAGATGGTAAGGGAACATATATTTTTTTAAAAGACATATACATATATATGTATACCTGTACCTACTACACATGTATGAAAAGGGTTGATTACTCTCAAAGGTAATATTTTAAAGTACAATTTTTTTTTAAATAGACTCCAAGAGGTGGTAGCATGAAGAAAATTCAGGAGGCAGGGGATGGGGAGGGCAGGAGAGGAAAGGTACTGATATGTATTGATCCATTACCATTGCCAGTTTTTGCTGGGCACTTTACATACCTTTAGCTTATTTCCTAAAACAACTTTGGAGGTAATTATCACCTCAGTTGTGAGGAATTTGATGCTCAAATTATAAGTAGAAATTAAATAGCTTGTCTGTTTTAGCTGCAGAGTGGTAAGTGGTGAAATCAAGATTTGAAACTGTGATCCAGATTCAGGGAGAGGGCTGCTACTTTGGTAAGATCACAAGGGTCCTGAGACACCTAAGAGTTAAATTAAAGTCAACTCTTGGGTGAGAGGAGGTGCATACAGAGACGGGATTTTGCCTCCCAGGATACTCAGGCTGTCTGTTCAGCCCTCCCGTGATGGATTGAATTACCATTCTATCCTCCATGACCCAGAACCGAGCGTGTGTTATAGCACAGTTAGATTCTGCCTCCTTCAAGCTTTGTAAGTCTGATCTGATGCAGACATTATTGTGAACGTAAGTTACATTCCCTAGCACATCACCTTGGTTCTAAGGGATTCCTAGTCCTTGTCCTTGAAGTCCTTTTCAAGTCCTAAAAATATTTACATTGATTGATTCATTATAAACCTGCATATTATATTCCTAGTGTGACAGAATTATAGCGTTGTAGGTATTCTGTCTTTAGTGCTCCTCAGAAGGTCTCTACTCTCTCCAATTACACTACGCTTTTTTGGATATGAGAATATAAGGCAAATTTCCTATTAAACTCCCAAACCAAGTAAATTAGTTTGATCTTTTAAAATTTTAATTTATAAAAGGTATAACCATCTTAACCTATGTTTTTATAAGAATATTTTGAGTACTGTAATAGTTTCTCAGTGTAGGACAGACTACCTCTGGTATATGAAACTTGATTTGGGATACTCTGCTTTTAAAGGGAATTTAGTGGAAAGTGCTCAGGAATGGACAGCCATTCATTCTTCCAAAATTGGCGTGGGAATGGATCCAGAACCTAAGAAAGGTTGAAGCAATTTGGATATAATTTTAGCTTAGAAGTCTATAGGAAGAAGAGTAAGCTGTTCAGTGTGTTTTGGCTCAAAGTGGAAGAAAAAATGCATTTATTGCATGCATTCATGGAGGCACAAGTAGGTTAGATGGCAGATGTTACAGGAAAATAGATTTCTTAAGAATTTCATTAATAGGAACTCTCCAAAGCAAGCCAATTGGATGTAGTGTTATAGGGGATACACAAGTAATACACAGTTTAGTTAAGGTGATAAAATGTATCCTGGACAATTAACTCCAGAGTAAGGTAAGTATGAATTAGGTAAATGTTTTTGGATGAATGTTAATACCTGAGAAAGGTTAAGGGAGTGTTACGGGAGTTTAGAGGTGTAAGGACTTGCTTTGTTGGTGGGGAGGAGAGGTTATCAGGGAAGTTTTTATGGAAAAAGAATAAGATAGATGCTTACATTTCTTAAATGCCTTGCACGTGCTATGAGATACTCAATTGCAGAGTCAGGCATTTCTGATTCAAGTCAGAAATTGAAGCAGAGGGGACAGTATGAACACTGCTAACGTAAGTGCTTTTCCATTTTTTTGATGGCTAATTATTGATGGTTCAGTTCAGTGATTCTCAAACTTTAATGTATGTGCAAACCAAACTCCTGGGAATCTTGTTAAAATTCAGATTTTGACTCGGTAGGTCTGAGGTGGGGCCTGATATTTACATTTCTTACAAAAGCTACCCCATCAGTGCCAGTGCTGCTGACCTGTGGACCACACTTTGAGTAGCAAGGGTTAAATAGACACCTTAGAATGTCAGTACTCTAAGTGATTGGAAATGCTTCAGCAGAGACTGACTATCCAGCCATCAAGGATTCTTATATTTAGACAGGGTTAAGATGGCCTCCTTCTTGATCAGCTGTTTGTAATTTATATTCTATGCAGGAGTATTTGGTGTGTTTTGAGAACTTGTACAAGGTTTATGTCTACATACAGACACATCTGGTCACTGAAATTGCTCATTAGACCAATTTCTGTCAACCGGAGACAGTTTAGTGATTGAAAGCACAGACTTTAGAGTCTTTGAGGTGGATTCAAGTTCCAACTTAACAGCTGTATGCCCTTGTGCAGATTATGGAACTTTTTTTTGAGCTTCTTTCTTACCTGTAAAATAGGGTAATGCCACCTTCACTCTGTGAAGATAAAATGGAAGTAAATAATATAAAGTTCCTGGTCAGCATAAGTGCTCATTAATTATTAGTTATTACGAACTCCTAACTGAATTTCCATATTTGAGTAGGCCTAAGGAAAAAAGGAACATGTTGTAGAATAAATCTTGTCTGTGAAGGCACATTCTGATTGGTTGGGAACCCTTTTTGTAGAGTACATTTGTGATTTTTAAAAAACAGTATCTGGCAGCTCTTGTGAGGGCAGAGAAGAGGTGTGACTCTGGGGTACATAATTCCTCATGTGGAGTGTGTAGGGGGCTTGGGCATGTCAGAATAAAGATGGTTATAGCAGACCCGAACCCAAAATCTTCAGAGATGAAAGCACTACTGTTTACAGTCTGATCTGAATTGCAAGAGGAATGGGTACCTTAAAGAGCTATTATGTCCTTAATATGCAGAGATCCATGGTTCCCTATGTGCTACATACAAACAGAGATAGGCATTCCTTATACAACAGGTAAGAAAGCTCCTTTCACAGTCCTTAGCAGAGTTACACGCCAAATTACAGACTTTTTGATTTCCTCTAAAGTTTGCGTCACACTGCGGTTTAAGTACAGTTGAGCGTTTGTTTCTCTCCTGTCACCATAGCATATGATAGTTGGGAAAAGGTGATACAGAGTGTGTTTTAGAAAGCTTGTTCCAGTTTGGAAGTTAGGAAGATTTGAATTAAAATGATTTTTCCCCTTTTTTTACATTTCAGGACCTGTAGATGAGTACATGTTGCCATTTGAGGAGGAAATTGGCCAGCATCCCTCTCTTGAAGACATGCAGGAAGTTGTTGTGCATAAAAAAAAGAGGCCTGTTCTAAGAGATTATTGGCAGAAACATGCTGTAAGTTATATAGTTAGCTTTGCACTTGAATTTCCAATAGAAAATGTTTTTCAGAGGAATGATTGATATCTCTGCACATTTCTCTTTTTTTCTGAGGTGGTGGTCTTCATACAGGATATTCTGAACTAGAGTTCTAGAAACAACAGAATTAAGGCTATGTACACTGGTGAGGGAGATGGTGAGGTCAGAGCCTTGGGGCGCTCAGCTCTGTGGTCTTGTGCAGATTAATGTGCCCCCTGTTTGGAGATCTTCCCAGGGGGAGGAGTGCTTGGCTCTGAGCCTGTGGATAGTCAGGTAGCCTTGCTGATCACCACCTTCCCAGGTCATTTAAGAAAGTGAAGCGCCCAGTTTTCTCCTCTCCATGACAGTTTTTGCATTTTGATTTGGGACTGGATGATTTTCAAGTTCTTAAGAACTTAAGAGACTAGGTAGGTGAAGGCTGGAACAAAATTGCCCTGGTTATTTTGGTCTAGATATAACTAGAAACATGGATAAAGCCAGGTAGAAAATCCTTAAGGTTGGCTTTCTAACCTTTTTTCCTACTTTAACTGCAAGGTAGAAATGCTGATTAACTAAGAAAATAAAAATTGGTAAACTTCTTAAAGCCTTGGTTTTGAATCCAATTCAAAGGTTAGCATTTAAATTACCTGGTCTATGAACAATGGTCAGGGAGTTTTGGAATGAAAGAAACAGTGCTCTGTGAAGACCTAGATGGGTAGGTTTGGGTGGGGGGCAGGGAGGTCCAAGAGGGAGGGGATATATGTATACATATAGCTGATTCACTTCACTGTGCAGCAGAAACTAACATGACATTGTAAAGCAATTATACTCCAAAAAAAAAAAACCACCTGCTGTGATAGTTCCAATGCTCAGAAAAAATAATTGATTTCTCTCAGTGCTTTTCTCCATGTGTCTGCGTATAATGGACACTCAAAAGTGAATGTTGACAAATATCAAACTTGGCTAATCTTGAAACTTTCTTTAACCCACAAAAATAGCAATTTCTTTGTGAGAGTTTTAGTCTGTTTCCTAATAGAAAACAAAAACTGATGTGGTGTTTGAATGTGTTTTTCCTTTTTAGGGAATGGCAATGCTCTGTGAAACGATAGAAGAATGTTGGGATCACGATGCAGAAGCCAGGTTATCAGCTGGATGTGTAGGTGAAAGAATTACTCAGATGCAAAGACTAACAAATATCATTACCACAGAGGACATTGTAACAGTGGTCACGATGGTGACAAATGTTGACTTTCCTCCCAAAGAATCTAGTCTATGATGGTTGCACCATGTGTACACACTGAGAAACAGGACTCTGAACTGGAGCTGCTAACGAAACTGCTTACAGTTTATTTTCTGTGTGAAATGAGTAGGATGTCTCCTGGACATCTCAGAAAGAAGACCCTCGTTTCAAAAGGTGGCTCTGGGAGACTTAATGGCATTGCCTGTAGCAGAGACATGAAGGACATGAGACTAAGAGAAAAGTTGCAAACTCTAAAAAGAAACTTTTGAAGAAGTGTACATGAAGAATGTGGCCCTCTCCAAATCAAGGATCTTTTTGGACCTGGCTAATCAAGTGTTTGAAAACTGACATCAGATTTCTTAATGTCTGTCCGAAGACACTAATTCCTTAAATGAACTACTGCTATTTTTTTTTAAATCAAAAACTTTTCATTTCAGATTTTAAAAAGGGTAACTTGTTTTTATTGCATTTGCTGTTGTGTTTCTATAAATGACTATTGTAATGCCAATATGACACAGCTTGTGAATGTTTAGTGTGCTGCTGTTCTGTGTACATAAACAAAGTCATCTAAGTGGGGTACAGTAAAGAGGCTTCCAAGCATTACTTTAACCTCCCTCAACAAGGTATACCTCAGTTCCACGGTTGCTAAATTATAAAATTGAAAACACTAACAAAATTTGAATAATAAATTGACCCGTTTTGTAACAAGGTATTACAAATTCACTGTGTTATTTAAGAAAAAAGGTAAGCTATGCTTAGTGCCAACAGTAAGTGGCCATTCGTAAAGCAGTGTTTTAGCTTTTCTTGTGCTAGCTTGTGATTTAAGGAAAAAAAAGTGCTGTTTTTTGAAATGAAAAAATGGTGTCTTTCCCCTCTTTCTCCCGTATTTTAAAGCTTCATCTTATATCCAGTTCCCAAAATGTTGCATACTTACCTACATATTTTTCTAGGTGTGCTGTGCTTGGGGACTATTTGAAAATTTAAAGCATGATTTAAATTTTTTAAGTGAGCTGTAACACTGGAAAGCTCTTCATTTTTATTCTTTTAAAATAGATTTTTTTTTCCTATTTATATATGTAAAATTGTAGTGTATTTCTTTTCACCAAACAGTGTGTGGGACATTCTTTATCACTGTTTTAGGATCACCTCAGGAAGTGTCATTACCCAGAATTCCTCACTCTCTGCTTTGAGACTTGTAACTTTATCACTATATTTCTGCTTGGTGCCATCTTGTCAGAGTAATATTTGATGTCTGTGATATGTCAAGAATTATCCTAGGATAGAGATTTAAATTTTTAAGCACAGATTTCAGATGTTACTGCTTTAAAACAAATCAGGGATAACAAGTTAAACTTATAACTTAAAATATGCAATGACATTTAGAGGTAACCAATGTTGATATAGGTAACATAGCTTAGCCTCCTCCCACGAATTGCTTTTACAACTAACCCTGATATTAGTTTAGGATAGTTCATGCCTTATCTTTGATAAGAAAATGGAATTGAAGGTAGGTAGGTGCCAAAGTGCTTTTCAAAACAATATTACATTAGAATATAATTGGATTCTTTCTCAAATTTATAGGCCAAAGTAAAACATTAATTTCCTGAATTTCTGGATTACTGATGACCAACAAATAGCCAGTATTATGCTATGTACTTTTGTCAGGTCATTTTAAAATCCATACATTAATTTTATAAAAGAATTTTTTACATGTCACTATCAGGAGCTCACTGTGAATGTGTTATCTTCAAATGGCTATTTAACCACACAGTACACTACATTTTACATAAAACATGCACTTAATCTCTGGGAATAATAAATTATATTATTTATAAATAATACATAGGTCAACAGACTCCTTTAAGCAGGGAGGGAAAGAAGAATAACAGCATTGTTGTCTGTGTGCCACACACCATACAGAACTTTGTGCTCTTGGTCACATAATGTACCCAAGGCTTTGTTGTATTTCTAAGAATTCCCATTTCAATGTTGAGTTCACCTTTATTTCAAAAAGTACTTGGCTTCTCAATTTCTTGGTTTGGTTTTGCTTCCACTTGGAAACTAATTAAGAAGGGAAAATGATAATGTTCATACATGAAAATTGTTAATCTCCTGAAGACTAATTTCTACCTGTTGTGAACAATCCTGTTTTTAAAAGTTAAAAAAAATCAAATCAAAAGAAAACAAAAGGGAATATTATGATGAATGTTTGGCTTATGTGAATCTTAGAGATAAACTTTATAAGACCACTTATTCACAAAATAAAGTTTTCTCTTCATGTTAGAAAAAATTTTTAGAAATCCTGGGTATTGTACTTAACTCTAGCTAACCAATTTTAAAACCTGTATCCTTTTGAGAATTACATTGACAGAAAAATACTTTTTATAAGCAGTAAAATAAGAATGTTCCAGTGACTACCTGTCCTGATACCTAGTCTTGTTAAAACTTTCTTTTGCAGGGCATTTTCATGTTTGGTTTACAGTCAGTGTAAGTGGGCAAGTTAATAAAAACTTTGAGCTTAGGGATACTGAAAAAAAGAAAGATCAAAAAAAGAAAAATGATTTGTTTTGGGGTACACTGAGACCCCAGTAATTTTTTCCTCATGTGTATGGTGCTCCTTACGATTCGTCTTGTATTTTGCCTTTATGACACCCATCAGAACTGCTGCTCTGACTTATACTCTCTACCTTGCCCAGATCTCCGTGTAAGGAATGCTTTATGATCAACTGCCATAGGACTGATGGATTAACCAGTGTTTGGCTTTATTCGAAGTTTATGCCCTGCACAGCTCTTGTATGTATTTTAGATGCTAGGAAGTTTTTAGCATGTGATGTGTGATTCTTGTTTGAATGTTTATTACAGGTACCTTGTGAATTCCAGAACAGAGACTGTGCCTCACAATTGTTGGTCCCATGAACTTGCACTATCCTTCATGGTGATGTTTCGAAAATACAATCAGGAAAAAAAAAAGTTTAGAACTTAAAAATGAGTCATATATCATGAAACTAAAAAGAATCTGTTCTTCCCCCTTTCCTCACTCCTAGGTAACAGCTACATTTAAGTAAAATGCAGGTGGTAGGGGAAAAAATCCTGGCCAGATGGTAGTTCAGTGGAATAAACTGATTACTGTTTTAAAAAAATGCTTCGCCACGGATATTTTCCAGTTTCTCTTTTTTACCTTTTTAAAATACTACTTTTTAGGAACATTTGGTATAATGTGCATAAAATTATTTACTGATTTATGGGCAAAATGATACAAGTAGCATCTTGATTGAACATCATTTACCTCAGATATTCAACCAGCAGTACATTTTTTATGCAGTCTCAACCCATATCCTATTTGTTACCTCTCAAAATATTGGTAAACAATTATTTTAGCTTTACTCTGTATTTCTTGTCAGTGTTTTGGGCACAGGTTGTTGTACTACTGTCAAATTGTACTTGCTATTTTTTCTGCAAGTATTTAACAAAAAGTTAAAAAAGAAAAAAAAAAGTCCCATAAAACCCCACCTTGGGTAAGTGATTGTTAAATATTGTACAAATAAAATGTATGCTATCCCCATTCCATTCCCAAGTTAAATAAAAAAATAAATATGGTATGATTTGCATATGAAGTTTTTCTTTAGTTATACGTTCTTAAAGGGGAACAGCAGCTTTATAATTTACAGTGAGGCTTACATCTTGAGATTTGCAAGAATGGGGATAGGTGAAAGGGAGGTTTGTCAGTTGTGGCATTTCCCTCCTTTGTTGTGTAAGCAGATTGTATTCCCACTAAACTACATATGTTGGTCCTGCCAATTTTAAGAGAGGCTAAATGGCCTTAGTTACCTTTTCATACGGAGATTTAAAAAAAGTGGCTTAGGTAATAGACATCAAAGACATAAACTACTCTTCCCAACTATAACTAGTTTACCAGTTGAACAGAAGAATTCTGGTATTTTCACGTAGGGTAATCGGTGAGAGAGGTCACCAAGGAAGCTAGCATTCATTTACATTTTTAGTGTTGCAAATTTTGTTTATCCTGTGACTTTCGAAGAAAGTGGGGGTGGAAGAGCCCTACCTTGTCACACTGAGCGTCACAGTTCACACCCATGGATTCTCAATTTTTTTAGGGTAAAGGTGAAGGAAAGGGCAACACTTAGGTTATGGTGGTTTGAAAGAACCTGCGTTGTCTTCTAAAACCAAATGAAAATGCAAACCATGGTGGAATCTGCAAGGAATCTCTATGGAAAGACGGAAACTGTTTCCACAGCGTTGTTCTGCAAAACAGATTCTTCAGACAGTTAATAGTATATAATCAACATATATAGCATTATGATGTGGTAAATTTGGACCAACAGCTCTTAACTCCTCAGAGCCATTCACATGCATGTCCACAAAGTTGGAAAGACTTTGTTTTTTCTTAATAAGATCCTGTTTTTGGTAGGGCACCTGAAGGGAATCACATGAGTGAAAACTGCACTAATGGCGCTAACGTTCCTCCTCACCTGGTTTTCAGTCTTTTGATTGTGCTGTTAACAGGCTACATTCCTCCTCTAGTAAATGAAAATATCTTTAAGCCATATTTGTTTACATTATTCTCGAAAGCTTTTTACTAGGGCTTTTTCAGATTTGGTTTTTATTTTATTCATGATGGTTTAAGCAATTTAAGAGATGAAGTTAGTTAAAAAATTTTAAGTATATTTAGCTTCTCTGTATTGGGGAATGTGGAAAGGGGAACATCAACATTCCTCTGAAAAAAATGCCCTTGAAATGTAGGCACATGCTTCATTTGTATGACTTCTGCTAACCTATTTTTTCTAGTGTGTCTCATAGCTCTTTCACTGATATTGATGGATTTTCTGTAAGGCAGGTGAGGGCTCTCAACCTTTTAGTGGCATCTTAAGCTGATAAAAATTTGCAATCTTCAAGCCAGTTCTTTGGGTGCTTTTATGGTCAGTGCCTTTAAGCAGAGGGTACTTCTCGAAACAGTTGAGAAGAATTTTTAAAGGGACAATCTTAGCTCAAATGCAAAATCCTTGCTTCTGGTAATAGTGATGCCACCGTGGGAAGTATTTTTGCAAAACATCCCCTAAAAATCTGTAGACTGTTGCACAGAACCAGGGTGCAAGCCTTAGCTTTCATAATACACTGCTGAAAAGTAAATGACAGTGATCTGAAAACTTAGAATGCCGGTATGCAAAGAACAGGTTGCAACTACTAAAGAGCTATTTTTATGCACAGAAATTCCATTCTAAACGCAATACTTCTTAAAAACCAAGTAAATAGTTTTTTAGAGTATACTTTTAAAAATACATGGTAAGGAACGCATTACTGAGTTTTGGTGTCAACGAAATGAGTTGAATTCCAGGGTCTGTCAATCCTCTGGACAGGGCCACTACTGTGTTAGTTTTCTCACCTGTAAACAACAGTAACTAAATATCATAAGGTCTTTGACAGTTAAAAGGATTACAAACTGCACAAGGATAGGGAGTCTGTCTTTAGTAAGCCTTCCATGAAAATAATAGACAATCAAATATTTTTGAATAAATGAAGTCACTAACACTTAACGAATGCTTACTAAATTTCATTTTAAACATACACTAGCATTAGTTCATGGATTCCTGATGCTTTGCCATTCCCACATTCCTCCCTCCTAGGGCTCCACATTTTGATACAAGCAGGTTTAGTTAGCATCGTCATACACTTTCCATTATCTGTGGGGGTGGGTTCACAGGATCCCCTAAACTGCCTGTGTCAGACAAATGCTAGTCCCTACAACAGGCCCCAGAATCTGCATTTTTAAGACATGCTACAAAAGATTCTTCTGTAGATGGTATGAGTACCATATTATAAGAAGCCTGGAAGAAAATCTTCAAACCTTTTGCTTTTTTCTTCCATGTAAACCATCTTCTAGCCAAACTGATCAGTCTCCTGAACTAGAAGACCTGGGTCTGGGACAGAATCCCAAACTTCCATGAATACAGAAAAACTGCAGCACCTCCCAAAGGACCAAAAGATTACTCATTACACCTCAACTCTTACCATTGTTTCTTTACTGCTTTGTTTAAGGTTTGTAAAAACATCTGGCTGCTGGGTTGAAATGAACTCTTCAAATGTACCACATAAATACTTCACAAGTGTTAAATAAGCATATGATTCAATCCCTAAAATAGTCATATTTATTTTTTTGAACAACTACCTACAACATAATCTAAATTACTGGGATTATAAATCATGTAACTGCTCACGTGCCATGATTCAAAGGCAAGGCACAGCCATGATGCTACATGTGTAACAGTCTCCCATAAATACAAAAATACATTTTTATAAATATAAGAAAATGTAATAACATATCTTGTTGAAGGACAACATTCTTTAGAGAAGTATGCCTGAAACTCCACAACTGAAGCCATGGTTATATTCATAACCAGCTTAGGGAGGATGTTGCCCACTGCCTAACATCTGTAGGGCAGTTAGGGTATTTTTGCAAAGCATTCATAATTTGCGTATTATCCAAAAGTAGTTTCATCAGCTGGTACTCCCTCTGTGCATTTACTGATGTTCTTTCCATGGGCCTTATTAATTCTAATTGTTGTAAGTGTTCAAAGGCCTGAAAGATGAAAGAAATAGTTTAGGTTGAATAGGGGAAGTAAAGTAAACAACATTAACTCAGAGAACAGTTAGGATTTTGGTCAGTTGTGGAATAGAGTACCAGGAAACAAAACCTAACAGATATCAGTAAAGTTCAAAAACAACTCTGGTCAACCTCATAAAAACTTCACACACCACACGAGGCAGTGTCAATATACAGTTATCCGTCCCTGCATCATTGAATATAAACAGGGCAAACTTAATTCAGTTTGTACAATGTGGTTTTTGTTCCTAACCTCATTCTACGTCATATCTCCTCCTAGTACTTAAGTTAACAGTTTCCAGTTCTCTATAAAAACCTAAGATCTGATAAGACCAGTACTTTTTGACTAATTGCCTAGGTTACTCAAATTCGCCTTTACATTTTGTTTCTACCTTTGTAAGACTTTGCTGTGTAAAAGTTTAATATAGCTGTAAAAAGAGAGGGAGGCAGGAAAGACCCGTAGGAGTACACCTGTTCAGCTAACCCTATAAATAAATGATTCAGCAGAGTGGTACAGGTATGGAGGAGAAGACAGGCTCCTGTTTCCCTAAGAAGTCT
Organism: Mesoplodon bidens; assembly: GCF_964165515.1. Classification (NCBI taxonomy): domain Eukaryota; kingdom Metazoa; phylum Chordata; class Mammalia; order Artiodactyla; family Ziphiidae; genus Mesoplodon; species Mesoplodon bidens. Next base: position 48,810,007 of record NC_138165.1, on the reverse strand, counting down.
GACAGAGACCACTACAACCTGTCAGAAAGTCCCTTTCTTTCATCTTCCCCACCTTACTAGGGCTCTTTACTGTCTGCTTCCTTTTACCTCTAACATTCATGTATTATGTCTTTTCTAACCATGTTTGTTGTTTTAGGTATTTTATTAATGTATTAAAAAAAACCCATTAAATCATGACCTACTAACCATTAAATACTGATACACTGAAATAGATTATGAGCTTTCTATTCTTAAGCCTCATTGTGAAAAATACTGTTGGAATATATTCTTTATGTACTATAAAAATTCTTCTGATGAAAAGAGAAACAGTTCAGACACCATTAATTTCTGAAAATGAGAAAATACTAGAGGCCGCAGGTACTGGCTGAATAAAACTGAGGAGATTTAAAATTTTTCTAGGTAGCAAAATACTTTCTTATTTAATTAAAATGTAGAAATGAACAGCTTCAAATTACTCATAAAAATTTAAGTGCTCAGCTAAACCTTTCCACTCATACAACTCCCACAAGCTATGACTATCAGACAAATATGGACATTAGGAAGGGAGGAAAAAACCAACCTCCAGTATTCTAAATACTTTTCCTATTGTTTTGAAGAAATGGCAATGCCCTGATCTCTCATTTTTTGGTTGCTGTAAGAAATAAAATTGACTACTAATCCCTTATAAAGGATGCTAAAGAAGTTATGGGTCCACTGCTTAAAAAAAATAAAAAAAGGTGTTTCTTCCCATTAAGTCCTCTAGAGCTGTGCTGTCCAATAGGTAATCACTAGCTACACGGGGCTCTTGAGCATTTGAAATGTGGGACTCTATTTTTAATTTTATTTAATTTTTATTAAGTTTAATTAAAAAACTAACACTTAGAAGAAAATTTGTATGTTTGAAACAATTTCATAATGTAAATCTACTTCAGCTAAATAATAAAAGGAATCTAAAAAAAAATAATTGAAGGAATCTAAAGAGCAATTATTTCCAATGAATAGTCAGTGAATTAAGATGTGCTTTAAATGTAAACACACAGAATTTCAAAGATTTAACACAAAAGAAAATAAAAAACTTCATTAATAATTTTCTATATTAACTATAGATCAAAAGATTTTGGTACAGTAAATAAAATTTACTGTCCAAGTTAATTTCACCTTTTCTTTTTTTTTACTTTTTTGTTGCTACTAGAAAATCTAAAATTACATTATGTGGCTCATATTTCTGGTGGACAATGGTATGCTAGAATAAAGTTCCTCAAGTTTTAAAACTCATGCCTCACCCCTAACAAAACTTTCTCTGTATACCCTCACCAGCCAATGAGATTCTTTTTTGTTTTCTTAATGACTCATTCAGTCTCTTTTTACTGCTGAGATTATAAAGCCAACCTTAGAGGTATAAAGGGATAGGGTTATGACTGTAACAAGTAGATCCTTTGCACGATGCCAGTTCTAGGAAGAGACAGTAGAGGGCAGTATACCCCCAAAACTGTAAAAAGAACTGGCTGCATTCTTCAGAAAGATTCAAACATTTTTTAGATTGATTTTTTTGGGTCTGTTTTGAATAAAATTCCTGATGATACCTAATGTTTCAAAATTAATGAAAGTGCAACTATGATATATACAATCAAATCAGATGTAAAAATAAGCCTTTAAAAATTAAAAATCTTACCTTCATGACAACAGGTTTCTCAAAATTATAAACAGAATGGGCCTTCCTTTGAACAAACTTCTGAAACTCTGGACAGAAAGCAATGACAGCATTAGTAGCTTCAAATAAGCAGTGGGGGTAGTAGTGTTAGAAAATACCAATGTCTCATCTCACCATTATAAACCATTTGAAAATTAAAGGGCTCCTCTTCATAGATGTCATTTAAATGTTTCATTGCTATGATAAGACAGACTTCCAAGACTGACAGACCTATAATAAAAGGGGAACAAACTATGAGGTATAGTTTATATACTGATACATAAGACTGATATAACTTTCCCTCAAATACAAGGATAAAGTGAAAGATTATGGTTTTGAGGGGCGGAGGGAGGTCAAGACACCCCTCTAGGTTCAAATGTGTTTCAGTCACTATTATCTGAATAATCTTAAGAAAGTTACTCAACCTCCCTGAGCTCAGTTTTCATATATGTAAAATAGGATCTTTCTAAACTTCCAGAGATGGTACAAGGATTCGAGACAATACTATCTAACACTTAACCACATAAACCAGAGCTGCAATTATGATGTAACTTTAAAATTACATAGGGCCCTCGATTATTCAGAATCTCTAATCCCCTGGAAATTATATCTAATTTTTTTTTTTCCTGGAGAGAAGGTTCATTAGACTCTCAAAAGGGATAGTGAACCCCAAATGGCTAAAAGCCAGTGCTCTTCATTAGCACTTGGTGCAATGAGAATGCCCGCAATACAGTCTCAGCTGGATTTACAATGTAGCAAGGGAGGCAGTGCCTCGAGTTTCTTTCACTTTAAATGGGAGGAACAATACCTTTTAAAGGGCTGAGTTAAAGGACATATGGATATAAAAATATTCTGTATATAAAATACTATACCCAATATTAATTATAATTTTGAAAATCATACCATTATATAAACTCAAACTTTTAAAAAACTACTAATTAAGTAGGTTTCTCACCATGTACAATATTTGCTTTAGAGTCCATGCTACACAGCTGGTTTGCCTCCATCAGATCTGCTGCAGTCATAAATGGGTGTGATGGTGTTATACGATTTAAAGCAAGCATCTAAGGAAATGCAGATCAGAAAAACAACTGCATATTTACTTAGGCACTTTGGAGATATTACTGAACAAAACTTCTTAATTCAGAGAGTTATGAAAGAGTAAACAGTAATGCTTGGGAAAGGTACTCTCATATTTAGCTCTATTAAGATACAGTATTTCAATTCATATGCCATGTAACTGTATAAATGTAAAATAAAGCATTAAAAAATTCTTGCTGCTCTCTACCCCTTTCCATTTGTATATCTTGTTTGTTTACAACTCCTCAAAAGAAAAACATTTTAAAAGGAGTAGGGTAAGGAGAAGACACCAAAAATAAGTAAGATTACTATTTAAAGCCCCAGACTAAACCAAAGCAAAAAGGCAGAAGTGTGACTTGTAAAAACTTTTTTACCACCCGATCAACCAATCCAGGTTAGTCTTAAATGATAGAGGTGAGCTACTTTATATTCAATTGTATTAAAAAGAAAAAAACAAAAACAAAATTATACCAAGAAACAACTCTCCTTGAAAGCAAGGACAAGTTGCCTCCATGTAGCAAGTTCTCTGTCCAACGACTAACAAAAACTTCTGCATTTGAAGATTTATTTGTAACTTTCCTAACATCTAAATTTTACTTAATTTTTTAAAACTTTATTTTTCATTGAAATATAATTGACTCAGCATTTAAATTTAGTCATATAAATAAGGTTAGCAGGTAAAAATGCATGCCATCTCATTAAATTTGAATTCCAGGTAAACAATGAGTAATTTCTTAGTGTAAGTATATGCCATGTAATATTTGGGACATTAACACTAGAAATTCCCTTTTAAAAAAAATTATTTTATTGAAGCATAGTTGATTTACAATGTTGTGTTAATTTCTACTGTATAGCAAAGTGATTCAGTTATACATATATATATACACTCTTTTTCACTATGGTTTATCACAGGATATTGAATATAGTTCCGTGTGCTATACAGTGGGACCTTGTTGTTTATTCATTCTACCTATATTTTGCATCTGCTAATCCCATACTGCTAGCCCATCCCTCCACCAGCCAACTCTCACCCTTGGCAGCCACAAGTCTATTCTCTATGTCTGTGAGTCTGTTTCTGCTTCATACGTAAGTTCATTTGTGTCATATTTTAGATTCCACATATAACTGATAGCATATGGTATTTGTCTTTCTTTCTGACTTACTTCATTTAGTATGATAATCTCTAGGTCCATCCATGTTGTTGCAAATGGCATTATTTCATTCTTTTTTTATGGCTGAGTAGTATTCCACTGTATATATGTACCACTTCTTCATTATCCATTCATCTATCGATGGACATTTAGGTTGTTTCCATGTCTTGGCTATTGTGAATAGTTCTGCTATGAAGATACAGTTGCATGTATCTTTTTGAATTATAGGTTTGTCCAAATATATGCCCAGGAGTGGGATTACTGGATCACATGGCAAATCTATTTTTAGTTTTTTGAAGAACCTCCATACTGTTTTCCATAGCAGCTGCACGAATTTACATTCCGACCAACATAGTTGCTGCACAAATTTACATTCCACACTCTCTCCAGCATTTGTTATTTGTAGACTTTTTAATGATGGCCATTCTGACCGGTGTGAGGTGGTACCTCATTGTAGTTTTGATTTGCATTTCTCTAATAATTAGCGATGTTGAACATCTTTTCATGTGCCCGTTAAAATCTGTATGCCTTCTTTGGAGAAGTATCTATTTAGGTCTACTGCCTAGTTTTCGATTGGATTTTTTAATTGTTATTATTAAGTTGTATGATCTATTTGTATATTTTGGAAATTAAGCCCTTGTCTGTCACGTCATTTGCAAATATTTTCTCCCAGTCCTTAGGTTGTCTTTTTGCTTTGTTTATGGCTTCCTTTGCTGTACAAAAGCCTGTAAGTTTGATTAGATCCCATTTGTTTATTTTTGCTTTTATTTCTATTGCCTTGAACTCTCTCCCTTTTTTAACCAGGGCCCAGGGTCCTTAACTGAAAAAAAAAGTTTGGTAATCCTTGTCCTTCATTCCCCATACTGGGAGGGATCCAGGTACCCAGTAGCTCCTTCCCTTTCTCTTACCTTTTCTTTTTCCTTTTATTATAAAATATTTTTGACATATAAAAAGGCAAGAGAATAATATAATGAATATCCATGATCACTTTCTCAGCTTACAAAATATAAACTTACAGAGTTGAAGCCCCTGTCTCTTGCCCTGGTTGGACTCTCTACTCTTCTCCATGCAAATAAATCATGCAAGTCTTCACCCTTCTATTGCATATCTTTGTATTCCGAGACAATACAGAGTAATTTTCAAGTTTTATATAAATACCATATTGTACTTAATGTTACTCTTTCTTCACTAAACATCAGTCATGAGAATTCATCTACGTCCAGATGTCAGCTGTGGTTTATTCTTTTTTTTTCTGTTATATTCCTTTGTATATATGCACAATTTAATTATGCTTTCCCTTATTGATGGGTATCTGTCATTTTTGGGGGGGGATTATAAACAAGGCTGCAATAAACAATCTTGTACATGCCTTCTTGTGTATTTGAGTCTCTCTAGATACCTAATTTTCCATATTGCTCTCCAAAGTACCTATACATATTTACACTACTAGCAACAATAAACATAATAGTCACCATATCATCAGACATAAACTCTTTTTTTTTTTTTTTTTTTTTGGTACGCAGGCCTCTCACTGTTGTGACCTCTCCCGTTGCGGAGCAGTCTCCGGACACGCAGGCTCAGCGACCATGGCTCACCGGCCCAGCCGCTCTGCAGTATGTGGGATCCTCCCGGAGAGGGCACGAACCCGTGTCCCCTGCATTGGCAGGCGAACTCTCAACCACTGCGCCACCAGGGAAGCCCCAGACATAAACTTATGACACCCACCATATTGGTAGAAAAAAAGGTTTAACTGTAAAGTTTAAATTGTACCATTTCCCTAATTACTGGAGAGGTTAAATATCTTTGCAATTTATAAGTCATGTGGGATTCTACATTGGTGGATTGCTTGCACTCATATTCTTAGTTCATTACTTTTTCATTTTTTTTTTTTTTTTATGGTCGGGATGCAAAAACTCGGGCTCTGTGCACAGGTGCTGAATTGTATCTCAGAGATAGAGTTTTGGGTGAAGTACAAAAGAATAGTTTTATTGATTTGCCAGGCAAAGGGGGAGAAAGCAGACTCCTGCCCTCGAAAACTGTGGGTCCCAACCTGGGAAGATTTAGTGAGGAGTTTTATAACAATGCTTCAAGGCCAGGGTTGCTGATAAGGATCAGGGTGTATGCAGGGCCTGCACTCCTTTAATATGGCCTCAGGTGGTCTTTTTTTTTTAATTTTTGAATTTTATTTATTTTTTTATATTGCAGGTTCTTATTAGTCATCGATTTTATACACATCACTGTATACATGTCAATCCCAATCACCCAATTCAGCACACCACCATCCTCACCCCACCGCGGTTTTCCCCCCTTGGTGTCCATATGTTTGTTCTCTACATCTGTGTCTCAACTTCTGCCGTGCAAACTGGTTCATCTATACCATTTTTCTAGCTTCCACATATATGCATTAATATACGATATTTGTTTTTCTCTTTCTGACTTACTTCACTCTGTAGGACAGTCTCTAGATCCACCCACATCTCAACAAATGACCCAATTTCGTTCCTTTTTATGGCTGAGTAATATTCCACTGCATATATGTACCACATCTTCTTTATCCATTCGTCTGTCAAAGGGCATTTGGGTTGCTTCCATGACCTGGCTATGTAAATAGTGCTGCAATGCACATTGGGGTGCATGTGTCTTTTTGAATTATGGTTTTCTCTGGGTATATGCCCAGTAGTGGGACAGCTGTATCATATGGTAGTTCTAGTTTTAGTTTTTAAGGAACCACTGCACTGTTCTCCATAGTGGCTGTATCAATTTACATTCCCACCAACAGTGCAAGAGGGTTCCCTTCTCTCCACACCCTCTCCAGCATTTGTTGTTTGTAGATTTTCTGATGATGCCTATTCTAACTGGTGTGAGGTGATAACTCATTGTAGTTCTGATTTGCATTTCTCTAATAATTAGTGATGTCGAGCAGCTTTTCATGTGCTTCTTGGCCATCTGTCTGTCTTCTTTGGAGAAATGTCTATTTAGGTCTTCTGCCCATTTTTGGATTGGGTTGTTTCTTTCTTTAATATTGAGCTGCACGAGCTGTTTACATATTTTGGAGATTAGTCCTTGGTCCGTCGATTCATTTGCAAATATTTTCTTCCATCCTGAGGGTTGTCTTTTCACCTTGTTTACAGTTTCCTTTGCTGTGCAAAAGCTTTGAAGTTTTATTAGGTCCCATTTGTTTATTTTTGTTTTTATTTCCATTACTCTAGGAGATGGATCAAAAAAGATCTTGCTGTGATTTATGTCAAAGAGTGTTCTTCCTATGTTTTCCTCTAAGAGTTTTATAGTGTCTGGTCTTACATTTAGGTCTCTAATCCATTTTGAGTTTATTTTTGTGTATGGTGGTAGGGAGTGCCCTAATTTCATTCTTTTACATGTAGCTGTCCAGTTTTCCCAGCACCACTTATTGAAGAGACTCTCTTTTCTCCATTGTATATCCTTGCCTCCTTTGTCATAGATTAGTTAACCATAGGTGCTTGGGTTTATCTCTGGGTTTTCTATCTTGTCCCACTGATCTATGTTTCTGTTTTTGTGCCAGTACCACACTGTCTTGATTACTGTAGCTTGGTAGTATAGTCTAAAGTCAGGGAGTTTGATTCCTCCAGCTCCGTTTTTTGCCCTCAAGACTGCTTTGGCTATTCGGGGTCTGTTATGTCTCCATACAAATTTTAAGTTTTGTTCTAGTTCCGTAAAAAATGCCATTGGTAATTTGATAGGGATTGCATTGAATCTGTAGATTGCTTTGGGTAGTATAGTCATTTTCACAATATTTATTCTTCCAATCCAAGAACATGGTATATCTCTCCATCTGTTGGGATCATCTTTAATTTCTTTCATCAGTGTCTTATAGTTTTCTGCATAGAGGTCTTTTGTCTCCCCAGGTAGGTTTATTCCTAGATATTTTATTCTTTTTGTTGCAATGGTAAATGGGAGTGTTTCCTTAACTTCTCTTTCAGATTTTTCATCATTAGTGTATAGGAATGCAAGAGATTCCTGTGCATTAATTTTGTATCCTGCAACTTCACCAAATTCATTGATTAGCTCTAGTAGTTTTCTGGTGGCATCTTCAGGATTCTCTACGTATAGTATAATGTCATCTGCAAACAGTGACACTTTTACTTCTTCTTTTCCAATTTGTATTCCTTTTATTTCTTTTTCTTCTCTGATTGCTGTGGCTAGGACTTCCAAAACTATGTTGAATAGTAGTGGTGAGAGTGGACATCCTTGCCTTGTTCCTGATCTTAGAGGAAATGTTTTCAGTTTTTCACCGTTGAGAATGATGTTTGCTGTGGGTTTGTTGTATATGGCCTTTATTATGTTGAGGTCGGTTCCCTCTATGCCCACTTTCTGGAGAGTTTTTATCATAAATGGGTGCTGAATTTTGTCAAAATCTTTTTCTGCATCTATTGAGATGATCATATGTTTTTTATTCTTCAATTTGTTAATATGGTGTATCACATTGATTGATTTGTGTATACTGAAGAATCCTTGCATCCCTGGGATAAATCCCACTTGATCATGGTGTAGGATCCTTTTAATGTGTTGTTGGATTCTGTTCGGTAGTATTCTGTTGAGGATTTTTGTATCTGTATTCATCAGTGATATTGGTCTGTAATTTTCTTTTTTTGTAGGATCTTTGTCTGGTTTTGGTATCAGGGTGACGGTGGCCTCACAGAATGAGTTTGGGAGTGTTCCTTCCTCCGCCATTTTTTGGAAGAGTTTGAGAAGGATGGGTGTTAGCTCTTCTCTTAATGTTTGATAGAATTCACCTGTGAAGCCATCTGGTCCTGGACTTTTGCTTGTTAGAAGATTTTTAGTCACTGTTTCAATTTCATTACTTGTGATTGGTCTGTTCATATTTTCTATTTCTTCCTGGTTCAGTCTTGGAAGGTTATACCTTTCTAAGAATTTGTCCATTTCTTCCAGGTTTTCCACTTCATTGGCATAGAGTTGCTTGTAGTAGTCTCTTAGGATGCTTTGTATTTCTGTGGTTTCTATTGTAACTTCCCCTTTTTCATTTCTAATTTTATTGATTTGAGTCTTCTCCCTCTTCTTCTTGATGAGTCTGGCTAATGGTTTATCAATTTTGTTTATCTTCTCAAAGAACCAGCTTTTAGTTTTACTGACCTTTGCTATTGTTTTCTTTGTTTCTATTTCACTGATTTCTGCTCTGATCTTTATTATTTCTTTCTTTCTGCTAACTTTGGGGTTTTTTTGTTCTTCTTTCTCTAGTTCCTTTAGGTGTAAGGTTAGATTGTTCGAGATTTTTCTTGTTTCTTTAGGTAGGCTTGTATAGCTATAAACTTCCCTCTTAGAACTGCTTTTGCTGCATCCCATAGGTTTTGGATCGTCGTGTTTTCATTGTCATTCGTCTCTAGGTATTTTTTAACCTCCTCTTTGATTTCTTCAGTGATCTCTTGGTTACTTAGTAACTTACTGCTTAGCCTCCATGAGTTTGTGGTTTTTTATGTTTTTTTCCTCGTAATTGATTTCTAATTTCATAGCATTGTGGTCAGAAAAAATGCTTGATATGATTTCAATTTTCTTGAAATTACTGAGGGTTGATGTGTGACCTATCCAGGATAGATGTGATCTATCCTGGAGAATGTTCCGTGCGCACTTGAGAAGAAAGTGTAACCTGCTGTTTTGGGATGAAATGTCCTATAAATATCAATTAAATCTATCTGGTCTATTGTGTCATTTAAAGCTTCTGTTTCCTTATTTATTTTCATTGTGGATGTTCTGTCCATTGGTAAGTGAGGTGTTAAAGTCCCCAACTATTATAGTGTTACTGTTGATTTCCTCTTTTATAGCTGCTAGCAGTTCCCTTATGTATTGAGGTGCTTCTATGTTGGGTGCATATATATTTATAATTGTTATAGCTTCTTCTTGGATTGATCCCTTGATCATTATGTAGTGTCCTTTCTTGTCTCTTGCAACATTCTTTATTTAAAAGTCTATTTTATCTGATATGAGTATTGCTACTCCAGCTTTCTTTTGATTTCCATTTGCACGGAATATCTTTTTCCATCCCCTCACTTTCAGTCTGACTGTGTCCCTAGGTCTGAAGTGGGTCTCTTGTAGACAGCATATAGATGGGTCTTGTCTTTGTATCCATTCAGCAAGCCTGTGTCTTTTGGTTGGAGCACTTAATCCATTCACGTTTAAGGTAATTATCGATATGTATGTTTCTATGACCATTTTCTTATTTGCTTTGGGTTTTTGTATGTCCTTTTCTTCTCTTGTGTTTCCCACTTAGAGAAGTTCCTTTAGCATTTGTTGTAGAGCTGGTTTGGTGGTGCTGAATTCTCTCAGCTTTTGCTTGTTGTAAAGCTTTAGATTTCTCCATCGAATCTGAATGAGATCGTTGCTGGCTAGAGTAATCTTGGTTGTAGGTTCTTCCCTTTCATCACTTGAAGTATATCATGCCACTCCCTTCTGGCTTGTAGAGTTTCTGCTGAGAAATCATCTGTTAACTTTATGGGAGTTCCCTTGTATGTTATCTGTCGTTTTTCCCTTGCTGCTTTCAATAATTTTTCTTTGTCTTTAATTTTTGCCAATTTGATTACTATGTGTCTCGGCATGTTTCTTCTTGGGTTTATTCTGTATGGGACTCTCTGTGCTTCCTGGACTTGGGTGGCTATTTCCTTTCCCATGTTAGGGAAGTTTTTGAGTATAATAATCTCTTCAAATATTTTCTCTGGTTCTTTCTCTCTCTTCTCCTTCTGGGACCCCTGTAATGCGAATGTTGTTGCGTTTAATGTTGTCCCAAAGGTCTCTTAGGGTGTCTTCATTTCTTTTCATTCTTTTTTCTTTACTCTGTTCCGCAGCAGTGACCATTCTGTCTTCCAGGTCACTTATCCGTTCTTGTGCCTCAGTTATTCTGCTGTTGATTCCTTCTAGTGTAGTTTTCATTTCAGTTATTGTATTGTTCATCTGTTTGTTTGTTCTTTAATTCTTCTAAGTGTTTGTTAAACATTTCTTGCATCTTCTTGATCTTTGCCTCCATTCTTTTTCGGAGGTCCTGGACCATCTTGACTATCATTATTCTGAATTCTTTTTCTGGAAGGTTGCCTATCTCCACTTCATTTAGTTGTTTTTCTGGGGTTTTATCTTGTTCCTTCATCTGGTACATAGCCCTCTGCTTTTCATCTTGTCTCTCTGTGAATGTGGTTTTTGTTCCACAGGCTGCAGGATTGTAGTTCTTCTTGCTTCTGCTGTCTGCCCTCTGGTCAGTTCACTCCTTTATTGATTACTGTAGAAGCTCTTTATATATTATGGACAGTGTTGATGATTACACGCATTGCATTTTTCCACTCCTTATCAGTCTTAACTTCATCTATGGTATCTTTCAGTGTCTAGACATTTAAAAATTCAATGTAGGGGCTTCCCTGGTGGCGCAGTTGTTGGGGGTCCGCCTGCCGATGCAGGGGACACGGGTTCGTGCCCCGGTCCGGGAGGATCCCGCATGCCGCGGAGCGGCTGGGCCCGTGAGCCATGGCCACTGAGCCTGCGCGTCTGGAGCCTGTGCTCCGCAGCGGGAAAGGCCACAACAGTGAGAGGCCCGTGTACCAAGAAAAAAAAAAAAATTCAATGTAATTAACTTTAACCATCTTCTTTGTTATGACTTGTGATCTGTGTAACTTCTGTAAGAAATCTTTCCCTACCTCAAGAATACAAACATATTTTCTTATATGTTTCTTCTAATTTAAAAAAAAAAGTTTTGTTTTTCTACATAAAGTTAGGTTTATCAACCTGAAATTTACTTTAGGCTATGCAATGACAGTGTTTTTTCTATGTGTATAACTCCTGATTTTTTTTTGTTGAAAAATTATCCAAACTATATTTAATCTCAGCACTTTCTCTTTTCTTTATAATTTCCACCAATTCTAAACGTTTTCTTAAATAAGAAAACCCCAAACAAAAATTGAGTCATCACCTTGAATTAAAAATATAATAGGAAACTGGCAAAACAATGGTTTTTCATGTTGACAATTCTGAGGCAGAGATATTTTCCCAGAATAATGAAAGGTATGTGTTTATGTATATACGTGTGTGTGTGTATCCTCCATATACCATAAGCTAGTAAATAAAGTCTAATTTTGGTACATAAGTAACTAAAATCTCTACTCTAAAAATTCTTAGTCCCTGTAATACTTCTGTGATAAAGACAGCTGTTGCTGAAAATGGCAGTGTGGTTTTGATAAATGGGAGGGGCATGTGCTAATGAGAGGGAAAGTATATAGAGAGCAAAACACTCTTAAGTTTCCTAAGCAAGATCAGAAATGGAGAAGGAGAATCTGTAAAAGTGGCAGAACCACATAGTAAAGCAGTTATGATAAGCTTGAAGCTAGACAGCCTTGGATTTGAGCTCTGGGTTTGCCATCTACTAGCTGTGTGACCTGGGGTAAGTTATTTAACCTCAAAGAGCATCAGTTTCCTCAAAGGTAAGGATAAAATACACCCAAAGATTAAAAAACAGGATTAATATAACTAGACATAATGCTGGTAAAGTAACTAGGTCACCTGACTCATGTGCTATTTAATAAATGATACCCATTATTATTATAAATGGAAGTGATCAAGGAGAAACTCACGAAACCAAAATTATTTTCTCTTTGAAAGGTATTTGCCATACCTTTTGTAATAAGGAATAAATAATTTTCTAGAAATATTAGACTAGTATCAAATACTCTAAGAGAAGGAAAAACTTTACTTTTCAGAACAATTAAGTACCCCTTTCTTGATACTGTTTAAGCTTAAGATATAATTACTGGGTGAAAGACCATGACCAGGTAGGATTTGTCCAGGCATGTAAAGCTAGTTCAACCTTCGAAAATCAAGCAAGGTAATTCAACATATCAACAGGCTAAAGAAGAAAAGTCATAGATCATATTCATTGATACAGAATAAGCATTTAACAAAATCCAACACAATCATAATAAACTCTCAGCAAGTTAGGGATAGATGGGAATTACCTTAACTTGATAATAAACATGTATTAAAAACCTACAGCTTATATCATACTTAACAGTAAGACTAAATCCTTTCCCCCTAAGACTGGCAATTATCTACCCTCACCATTCTTATCCAACATAGTGCAAGAAGTTCTAGCCATTGCAAAAAAGAAAAAGAAAGAAAAGATATATAAATTAGAAAGGAAAAAAATAAAACTCTTTATTTGCAGATGATATGATTATCTACATAGAAAATCTCAAAGAATCTATTTTAAAAAGTCCTAAAATAAATTAGTTCAGCAACATTGCAGAATACAATATCAACACAAAAATCAGTCACATTTCTATACACTAATAATGGGCATGCTAAAACCAAAATTAAAAACAAAATATCATTTAAAATCATTCCAGAAGAAACTAAACACTTAGGTATACACTGTAAACATGTACAGGATCTGTGAGGTGAGAATTATAAAATGATGATGAAAGAAATCAAAGAAGAACTAAATAAAAGAAGAGGCGTACCATATTCAGGGACTGGAAGACCTAATGTAGTAGACATGTTTATTTCCCCAAAATTTATCTAGAGGTTTAACCAATTCCCGTCAGAACATAATTACCTGGTGAAAGAAATGAGTGATAAAAATAAAACTAATACAAACCAGTAGCGTGTGTAGTGACCGCAGGCTTTTGCTGACATTGAAATGCTTCTGCAGCACGTCTCGCACATTCCTATCTTCTGAGAGACTCTAGAGGAAAAAAATCAAAACAGAATTAAGGAACAATGCAGTTTAAAACCTAAATGTAATCTTGTGCCTCACTGGCTGGTGTATCTCATGAATTCTATCTGGTATTTATCCATTATTAAATAGGTGCTGGTCTTATTTGTGGAAAACAAAAATCAAAATCAAATTTCCACTCTACTGATTTTCTTCTTATCCCTTTACATTAATTCCAAAGACACAAAGATAAAACATAACCCTTGCTACCACAACATTTCCAGTCTAAAGAGGGAAACTATACAGTCAGTACTAATGGGATGATCAAAATGCACCACTAAATGAAACAGAGAATAAGGGTTATTTACTATACTTCAAAAACAAGGTAAAGTGTTACAAAGACTGTATGAGTCAATATGCTACAAAGAGCATTCCAGTTATAGGGAACATCATGAACAATGTAGGGAGATTGTGGCATATGGAGAGAAGATGAGTTAGTCATGTCATCCTGAGTTTCAGTTTTGGCTAAGTAATTGTACGGAAAGAAAAAGGCATGAAAACCTAACTGGAGGCAACTGCAATTGTCCACGTAAGAAACGAAATGAGTCTGAATTAACACAGTGGTGTGAAGACAAGAAAGAATTAAACACATTTATACAAGATATGTCTGATGGAGAATCAACCACTGGGGAGCAGAGATACAGGGTTGGAGAGGGGTTAGAAAAAAATCAAAGATGAAACTATGGGGAACAGAATGTCCCAGGAGAAGTGAAGAGGGAGATGTGGTCAGGAAGTAAAACTTGTATTATCAATGTTTAAGAAGTAAATGGAAAAAGAGGAGCAAAGTAAGAGACTGAGAAAGATGTTGAAGACTGGAACAGAATCCAAGAGAGCGCAATAAAACCAGGGGAAGAAAACAAGAGGGACACACTTCAAGAGGGAAGTGGTGATCAACAATGTAAACTACATACTTTGCATAACTAAATTAAGATGTATTTTGAGAAGTTGATGGCTTTGGAAATTTAGAGCTCAATAGGGCCCTTTGAAAAAGCAATATCTAAATATATATTTAATATATCAATTTTATAAGTGACTTGGTAAGAGTCAACAACTGCAGAAGCAAGGACTACAGTTAATTTCCCAAAGTTTTTTATTTGTATTACTTTGCTTTATTATTTTATGTTCATCTGGTATGCTTCCAAGGGTATTCAACCCTGTTTGACACAAATATATATATATAGCAACAGCAAGCCCTTTAAGAGAGAAAGAGAAGACTAAAAACAGTGACTGCAGTGAATTAGGATTAATGAAAAGTGAGGTTCACCTGGCACCAAAGAAAAGATTAGATGAAAGGACAGCAAAATCAGAGTTGACAGAGCCAAAAAAGGCTTGGGTAAGACTGACATAATTTTTCAAAACTCATCTGCAAAGAATAAGGATTCTCTTTCCAAAAAAAAAGGTCCAGAAAACTAAGTATTTCTGGATTTTCTAGAGCTGAAACTGTATGTCTCTACTTCTTCCACTGTGAGAAGATCCAGATTCACGAATAAGTTCTAGTCTAATGGGATGAAGTTTTATGCTCTCAGTAAATATATTATCCTAGTTATAGTCCCCATTCCCTTACTACTGTTTTTAGTCTTCTCTGCCTTATTCAGGGAAGCTGACACATTCCCTTTTCACTGATGAGCACAGGAGTAGCAGTTGCAGAAACAATTGCAGTGTGCTTGACTGGTGCCCTCTTCACAGGTAGTTTCTAAGGAGAATGTTATAGGATTACACTAGTACCTGAGGACTCATGCTGCTCCAGGGATAACTTAGTGGCAGCAGTATATATACTAAATCTCCTAGTCTTCCTGCTAAACATTCTTACCTTCTGTTAACTAAACAGGGAAGGGAAGGTTAAGAAAGTTGGTAGATCTTTCTTGAACTTAGCTATAGCACTTTGTGGGAATTTTCTTTGAGGAGAATTAGCTATGGTCCTTTTATTTTATTTATTTATTTATTTAACATCTTTTTTGGAGTATAATTGCTTTACAATGCTGTTTCTGCTGTATAACCAAGTGAATCAGTTATACATATACATGTATCCCCATATCTCCTCCCTCTTGCGTCTCCCTCCCACCATCCCTATCCCACCCCTCTAGGTGTTCACAAAGCACCGAGCTGATCTCCCTGTGCTATGCAGCTGCTTCCCACTAGCTATCTATTTTACATTTGGTAGTGTATATATGTCCATGGCACTCTCTCACTTCCTCCCAGCTTACCCTTCCCCCCTCTGTGTCCTCAAGTCAATTCTCTATGTCTGAGTCTTTATTCCTGTCCTGCCCCTAGGTTCTTCAGAACCTTTTCTTATTTTTTCAGATTCCATATATATGGGTTAGCATACGGTATTTGTTTTTCTCTTTCTGACTTACTTCACTCTGTATGACAGTCTTTAGGTCCATCCACCTCACTACAAATAGTTCAATTTCGTTTATTTTTATGGCTGAGTAATATTCTATCGTATATATGTGCCACATCTTCTTTATCCATTCATCTGTCGATGGACACTTAGGTTGCTTCCATGTCCTGGTGATTGTAAATAGTGCTGCAATGAACACTGTGATACATGACTCTTTTTGAATTATGGTCTTCTCAGGGTATTTGCCTTGAGAGTGGGATTGCTGGGTTATATGGTAGTTCTATTTTTAGTATTTTAAGGAACCTCCATACTGTTCTCCATAGTGGCTGTATCAATTTACATTCCCACCAACAGTGCAAGAGGGTTCCCTTTTCTCCACACCCTCTCCAGCATTTACTGTTTGTAGATTTTTTGATGATGGTCATTCTGTGCTATGGTCCTTTTAAATGCTCTTTTATACAGAGATTTTTCTTATACTGCCATGTTGAGATGGTATTTACCCTGCTTACTTACATATCTGGGATAGGGCTAAAACAAACATTCAAGTTAGACAGGATGTCCAGGTTCAAGTCTATCCTGAACATATTTATTGGATGAGATTCCCTAGGTGACCTGTCATCTATACCATTGCTTTTGTTTAACCTTGGAATTAGAAAAACTTGGATAGTCAGCACTGAGTGAAAGGATAGCTCCTTCAGTGCACACCCCCCCTTTTCAGACAGGGCCTCTGGCCATGGTGCTGACGTATTTTTTCCAAGTGAAGCTCATTTATTAGCATACCCTAAAGGGAGGTGGCAAATGATGATTAGGATAGGGCAAGAAAATATTAGAACTAAGAGACACAAACTCCAGTGGTATTAGTTCTACCTTATGAAAGAACTATAAGATTATCAAAAAGATGACAGGAGAGTGTTCACATTCATTCCTATCATCCTGCCTCTAAATTCAATGATCAGCAAAGAAGGACCAAAAACCTAGGGTTAGCCACTCTACATCACATGCTTACCATCTTCTGAGTCATCCAGAGTTATGCTTCACAGTAACTGTCACCATCTACTTCCTTTATATACCCATTCTAGGATCTCAGAATACAACATAGCTGGGAGGGACAGAAAGACGGATGACAGTACAGTATAATCTGGGCTTACGTAGAAAGATGGATGACAGTACGTATAATCTGGGCTTACGTAGTCGTCTTAGGAAAGGAAAGTGAGCCGGGATAAGAATAATAAAAGCCCTGGGAAAGCACAGACATTTAAATACTAAGATTGCATTTGATCACTAAAGCAATCAGAAAAACACACTGTTGTAACAAGACAATCAGTTCAGGAGTTGTAAAAGGTGAAAGTCTGTGACGCACTCAAAAGTGGATTCAGAGGCCAAAGATTCAGAGCTCTGACCCACTCCAGATCCAGGTAAAGGAAAAGACAATGTGAGAGCACCAACTATAAAGTGTTCTTAAAGCATGGACTCTTACAATTAGATATACTATCAAGAAAAACTTGCACGAGCTAGTAAATATCTGAGTCCCAGGAAAAGTTAATTTGGGGAGGAAGGTGGAAGGAAGGACCCACACCTAATTATTTCATGACACAATATCATGATTTAAGGATAAAGTCAATAATTTTGATATACAATTCTGTATAGTTATATTAGGAAACAAATATGAAATTAATGATTACAACAAAGTAAAAAAGGTAAACCAAAGAATAATATCTAAGGTTTGAATCCTTTATTTAAAAACAAATTTGGCTTGTATCAATATATAAGGTCTGAAATGCTACGAACCAAATAATTACTTTGTAGTGAAAGGAGGGAAGATGGGCATGGACATAAGGGAAAGTTCTACCTTTAACCATGTATTCTTAAGCACTGATTAAATTTTGTTAGTAACTTTTAATTTTAAAAAACTGTGTCAAAATTAATAGTGCTCAAATAAGCTGACTCTATTTTAAATCAAAATAAGAATCAAGTTTCAGTTATACAAGTTAAGTTCTGCGTAAGTAATGGACAGCAACGTGATTATAGTTAACGATACAGTACTATATACTTGAAATTTGCTTAGAAGATAAAACTTAACTGTTTTACCACAAAATTTAAAAAAAAGGAGAAAAGAAAGAGATCCATATTAGGTGATGGATATGTTAAATATTATAGCTTGATTGTGGTATTTCACAATGTATACCAAAACATCAAGTTGTATACCTTAAATATAAGCAATTTCTAATTTGTCAATTATACCTCAACAAAGATGGGAGAAAAAAACAAGAATCATTAAAGAGCAAAATAAATGCAAACTCTCACTTTTAATTTGGTATTGATATTTAAGATTTTACAGTAAAAAAATATAATCTATCATTATTGCTATAACATAAAACAATCTTTTAGAGCCAATGAATATAGACTGTTTAACTCTAAGCAGATCTAATCATCCTCACTCATTAGTATTTAATATTATAGACCAATTTTTCCTAATTCTTTCATAACCAAGGACTCTATATTATTTTCCACTTTCACAAGGCCCATATTTTTGACATGTAAGATTTATTCAGTAATATTGTTTTTCAAACACATTATTAAACACACATTCACACACATACACTCTCTCCCTTTTCCCTGCCAACCAGAACTTGTCAGTATAAGATAAACTGATGCTAGTATGCTTAGCTGATAAAAACAACAGTCTGTACAAATTAGGCTGTTCAACTTAAGTATACTTAGAGTCCACAAAGTTCAGTAAATGTTTAAAACAACAAGTGAGTGTGCATTTGCAACTTAAGACCCTCAGGGCTCCAAGGACTCAAAGATGGGATATGTCAATATAGATAATATAACCAAAGTTGCCACAGTCTGAATTGCCTCTTAATAGACCCAATGAGAAAAACGCTTAAGTTGTTCATGAGAACTGGAAAAGAAAAATCTACACTGGATAGGTAGGTATGAACCTTACTAAATTAATATATTGCTAAACTTATAAAATAAAGAAAATAAATATTTAATGATGAAGTTCATTAACAAAGTAATCTAAAATATAAACCAGATACAAATAAAACAAATCTCATAAAAGTTCTTTTGAGAAAAAAAATTTAGAAGTATGACATTTTAACTGTTTTTTAAAAGAAAATACACACACAAAAGAGTATAATTTGTATTAATGCAGTTTTGTGCCACAGTAATATTAGAAATTTTATGCTAACTTACAGATTTTAAAGATTTTCAAGTTTTAATTGCTTTCAAATGGTATAGCAAGACACAAATATTACTTTAACATTATTGTCTTTTTTCCAAACTACCTGAACATTTTCATTCCACTTCTCAGCGAAAATCTTGCCTGGAAATACTGCAGGTAGAGATAATTGTTCTTTAAATATTTTAAGATACTGTGGAAAACCAAATGAATTCATTAAGTGTATCTGCCGGTGGGAAAATCGTGACTTCACTCTCTTTTCTAAGAGTTCCAAAATATCCTTAAAAACAAACAAAAATCTCCGTAAGATGCATGTTTAAAATAACCATACCAATGTTAGAGGTATAACTATTTGAACTATCACTTATAATCAGCAATGCTTATCCTGTAATAGACAATTAAGCATTAAAAAAATTTAATTATTCCCTTGATCTACTTAGGGCTACAAGGTAGTAGAGGTAAGAGAATGTGGCTTGGAAATAAACCAAGCCTCTAAAAGTATTTTTAATCCAAGACTACTTTTAATCCCCTTCTAAGCACTTGTAAGCCTGGTGATGTCAAGCCTTTTTCAAACCATGTTTTTCTCAGCTAATCTTTTAACATTGCAAGACCAACAATAACTGCTTAAAAATTTTTCTCAGCTAATCTTTAACACTGCAAGACCAACAATAACTGCTTAAAAAATTATAGCTATCAATAAGCAATTTCATACATTCTATGAAGAATTCAGATAAAAGATTAAGATAATAAAATATAATTAGACTTATTAACATTCATGAAAATTTAAACATCTTTATTGTTTTATGTAACAAAGACTCAAGAAGCAGCATGTATAATGGAGAAAAATTCAGTTCACTAAACTATACAAATTTAAGCTGAAGCCACGCTGGACTTAAGGAACAAACTGTATAAGAGGAAACTGGCAGGAACACACTGTGACGCTGGTAAATTATTCTGTCTTTTGGCTTTTTTATAACAATATTTGAGAAACTACTTGTATTAGTGCTATTTTTCCTTGAAAAGTAAGGGAGCTAGTGTCAATTTTCTATAAAAAAAGAAAAACAAAAAGCTGTGGTGAGGCCCAGAAATACGGATTTTCAAATCTACCCAGATGATTCTAGGTTAAGAAACCAATGATACACAGGAAAGAATTAAAGCGACTGAAAAGGCATCATGCATGGCATCATGGTTAGTGTGGAAATGAAGACAGGAAAGATTAATAGCTTGGGGTTAGAGTGGGGGAGGGTGGATGAAAAACCTGACATGTGTTTACAGGTTAAAGAAAAATATAGTGCCAGCATAAGACAATTAAAAGTTATGTTCAGAGACAGAAATATTATACATTTATTTTCTACTAAGGAGCAGTTCTAGATCACCCATAGAGGTAAGCAATAATTAAGAGCCTGAACTTGGGAATGGAAAGAGATGGAAGTAAAAGAATTTTAGAGGTGAACAGTAACTGATAGTTTGGTGGTGGGCAGTAATGACAGAAATTGGTAATGTGGGGATACAGGGAATAGTAGAAAAAAAAAATTACTGCCACAAGGAAGAGGTTATTTGCTAGCAAAATCACTACTCCATCGATCCTTTTGCTCTTTCCCTATAAACATGGACACACAGATATATACTTAGACTTGAATTACACAGTTGGAGAATTATACATACAGAATAAAAAAGAGCCTCTGATAATATGGCTAAGGAGCTACTAACCCTTTATTTTGTCCCTCACTGGGTCAAAAGCATTTGCCACTGCCACTTCCACCCAAAGGAAGAGCTTTTAGCAAGGAAGAATGTGCTTCCTTAACCACTGTGTTAGACTGCTACATTTTGAAAAGAGGAATAAAGATATGTGGAGAACCAGCCAGATTTTCTGTGAGAGAGGCTTATTATGAAAGCATACATCGTAAGCTCTAGAGCACTGGGGAAGGAGGACACAGAAAGCCACTCCTTTGAGAAACAGCACTAGCAAGACTGTTGAAAGATGACTTAGTAAAGAGTTTCACGTTTCTAAAAAAGGGAATGAGCTGTACAAAAAGAGAATAAGGGCTTGACATAAGCCTGCCATAAATGAAGAAGGAAAAAGGATGAAAGCTACAGATGTATGGCAGCCATAGTATAAGAAGAGAGGTGACTCTTAAAACCCAGTTTTACCTGAATTCAATTAGAGAGTTCATATTAGGAGAGTAAAAGAAGGTAAACACACTGCTTCTCGGCCTTTTGGCTAAGATCAAGTGTAGTATCTGTTTTTATCAGTTTAATAACTGATATGTGCTCTATCTGAGGACAATGAATTAAATGGATTTCTGGAACTAGGAGATGGAATAGGAACTTGCTCCATCCATTCCATGCATTGACCTGGTACTGCAGTACTTCCAAGAATGGTGCACCCACTTTGGGGAAAAATTAAAAAAAAAAAAAGAGAGAGATAGAGAGAGAGAGAAGGTAAATGCAAAAAGACCTACATAAGCTGTCTGAAGGTACACAAGGTTCAACATGCATGGAGTCTTCACAAAGTAATGTGATAGTGACATTAACACTATGGTTAAATCATTCTAAAATCCTCCAAGGAGCAAAGAAGCCACTATCTACTATGACAACCTGATAGAGATAATCCCTTCCATTTCTGGACATGTATACTTACAAGTTGGGACAGTATCATTTTGAGTTGATTCCAAGCATTTTTAAAATATGGAAAGAATCTTAAATGTAAAAAGTAGAAAATATTAGCAAGTTTTATAAAATGGTAGTGAGGCTATTTAACTTTTTCTTTATTTGCTAATGTAGAAATTATATTTATTAGCATAATCTCACTTAACATTTTTTTATTCAGTGATTTGATTAGACTGCAGGAGGTATTAGTCTATGAGGATATGTGATAAATATTTCCTTGTTTTCCTCAATTTGAGTTGAAAAGTGGGATAAATGTGCCAAGTATTGATGAAATACATTTGAAAAATGACCTCCATAGTGACTAAATCAGTAATTAAGCTTTAATTTTCTAAATATTATAATCAATTTTTAAAATAGAAACACTTACCAATCTACATGTAAGACCAATAACTGCTACTGGAGTCTGTGCAGACTGAGAAATGTCAACAAGATTATAGAGGAGTGTTTGGTTTTTATGATGAGCAAAAAGATCAAATTCATCTAATATGAAGATCACTGGGCAACTACTAGTCCGGTCACCTAAGAAAAAATAAGAGTTTTATATTAACAAGCAATTATATCAGCCTTTCTTAAATTTCCAAAGTATTTATTACATTTCATTTTTTAAAACTCAATTCATAAAAAATATATTGATAACCTACTTTGGGTAGGGCACTTACCAATGCATGTACATTTATTCAACAAAAAAAATAATTCAAAGGACAAAATAGCCCCTATGGCCCTCAGGAAATTCACAGTCTAATCACCAGACTCTAGTAGCTTTACTGATGTTAAGAAAATCATTTAAATGACTGAAGACTATTGTTTTTTAAATTATGTAAACATAATTCTTCTATCATCAGAAAATTGACAAGGATCTTTTAACACCTACAGAGACCAAAACACTTTGGGATTAAATACAGAGGGACATAAAACTATTACTTCAAAAGAGACTTACTTTTAGTTAGTAGAAATGCAAAGTAAATCTTCCCATAGAAATAATTTTTATAAATAACCGTTGTACTATGAAGTTTAACCAAAGCTACTTTAACACCTACTAATGACAATATTAACACTTCAACAATAGGGAGAAGTTCAACATGACTCTGTGGATTTGTTTTTCTCCTCACAACAATGGAAACTTTAGCAGAACAATCACTATTACCTTAAGGTCTAAGGTGTTATATTTGCATAAAAAGTGAAAAAAACTGATAATAAACAGATTTATTAATAATAATATTATTATATTATATATTATATAATTATTATATAATTATTATATTATATAATAATATTAATAATAATTAATATTACCTGTTAGATAATATCTGATAATATTATTAATAGATAACATTAACCTAAATGATATTAAAACCACAGGGACCACTCAGAAGTCTAAACCTACATAATATAGTACTTTAGTTTTTGATAAAATATAGCATTACATAACAATGGAAAAAGTGGTATTTTCAAGATTAGATCTTTACTTTACACCTTACGAAAATAAATGCCAGCCAAATTATGAATTATACGTACTGGATGAAAATATAAGTAAACGTCAAAGTATGAAGGAGGGAAAAATTTTGACTATGTAAAAAATTTTAAACTTCTATTCTGAAAAGTCCAAACCAAACTTAAGAGAAGAAAGAAACAAGTGCAAGAATTCACATAATAAGTATGAGATAAACCACCAAAATAAGGCAAAGAACCAACAGGAAATACACAAACCAGTAAATATCAGTGGCCAATTAAAATTTGATATGAGCATCATCAGTACCCAAATTATGCAAATTAAACTAAAATAAAAAAAATTTCTATTAAATAGGCAAACATGAAAATAATTGTTTTTGAGGTCCTGTAGGAAAAAAGTACTTTTAAATATGTTTAGAAAATGGACCTTCTAGGGTAGTTTGGTAATTAATATTTATTCTTTTAAATGTAGAACCTTTTAATCTAGAATTCTACTCATTGAAATTTACCCCAGGAAATCTGGATGATCATTTAAGCATTTCTTCCTAATTATACAAAATTAGAAATAAAAGTTGATAGCTGGTGATTAATAAATTATAATTCATTATATTAGAATTTTAAATTATAGTTAATTTATATTTTAAAAATGAAATATATGAGAACCACAAAAATGATGATGCACCTCAATATTTACTGACATGGAAAGATGCTTATGACATACCATGAGTAAGTGAAAAGATGTATATCACACAACAAAATAGAAAAGATTTTATTTTTATTGAAAATTATGTCTATCTATACCAACGATATACTACAGGTGAATAAAGATATGAAATCAAATGTTAATTGGAATAATCACTATTATTAGGGATTTCAGTGGTCATTATTTTATTTTTTTATATTTCTTTTTTTTGTAAAAGCATATGATCAAGGGAAAAATAAAGCTAAACAAATATCTTTTGATATTGTTAAACATATTAATATTTACCTTTTTTTAAAGCTTCCAGAAGAAATGAAAGGTTTTCAGCAAAGCTTCCCTGAATAACAAAAAAAGATACCATGACTAGAAGTTTAGTGAAATAAAGAATAAAAGAGGGCTATATGACTCTATATATTGTATAGACATTGTGTATCTGGCCAAAGTCATTGGCCAGATTCTGAGCTGAATATCTCTATGCTTACAATCTAA
Organism: Mesoplodon bidens; assembly: GCF_964165515.1. Lineage (NCBI taxonomy): Eukaryota > Metazoa > Chordata > Mammalia > Artiodactyla > Ziphiidae > Mesoplodon > Mesoplodon bidens. Next base: position 48,785,535 of record NC_138165.1, on the reverse strand, counting down.
AACTTAAATACAAAAGTAGAGATGGCACTGAAAATGGCATTATTATGCCATGTTCAAAATTTTATATTTTCTGGATAAAATCTGTAAAACTGTTAACTTTATTTAAAGGTTTTGTTTTTTTTTTTTTTGCAGTATGTGGGCCTCTCACTGTTGTGGCCTCTCCCGTTGCGGAGCACAGGCTCCGGATGCGCAGGCTCAGCGGCCATGGCTCACGGGCCCAGCCGCTCCACAGCAGGTGGGATCTTCCCGGACCAGGGCATGAACCCGTGTCCCCTGCATCGGCAGGCGGACTCTCAACCACTGCGCCACCAGGGAAGCCCTAAAGGTAATTTTTAAGAGTTGTTATATTCTGAATAGTCAGAGAACAAGAAATCCATTGCACTTTGTATCTTGAAACACATCAGTCTCTTGCAAGTCTCAAACTTGTACCACTAAAAAAATTACCATGAATTTAAATGAGATCCAAAAGGAAAAGGGAGAAGAAACTTGTCTCAAACATCAGACAATAAAACAGTGTTTCTCTATTCAAGAGAACATTATAGAATTTGTATATATCATATCAAATTTGGCTATGTTTACTTGGAACACAGCCAAAACATTTTTGGATACAACTACAATATTCTGGTTGGAAATTAATAGAGTAGCAGATGCATTATCCAGATGTTGCAGCATGTGGATAAAGGCCTCATTAAAATATTTTTTCACTGAAGTCCTTAATTTTTACTTCATTCAGATTTCTTAATTTAAAGAAACAGCCAACTTTAAATTTGAAGAGATATATAGGAAAAAAGAAACCCACTTGTTTGTTTCCCAGTAGAGAGAACTGATATAAAATAGCATAACAGGTTTTAAAGAGCTTCTACATATTTTGTGATGATTACATACTGTCAAGTAATACTATTTCCAAGGTAGGCAGGGCAAGAGGTATTTACCATAACATAAACAAAGGATCAGAGACAATCTGTTGGAAAATCAGTGGTCAAAGTTACTCAAAGGTTGCTAACATTTTGCTATTTTTTTAAAGACTATTGTACCTGACATTAAGTGTAAGTATATACTTAGATAAATTCATATGTACATATTATAAGAATTTACTTATATAAGTATATATTTATATAAATATACACATTTATGTGTGTGTGTATATACATATATATATGTATATATATATATATATATAAATAAATAAAAGAATATACAAGTTTGCTCTAAGTACATCAAAACAGAAAGGGTCTGGGTTAAATCACTTAGTTTCTTAATGTCCAGCCTTTGTCATTTTATGACTTTAGGCACACTAATTATGTTCTCTTAGCCTCAGGTGCCTAATCTATACAATGTAGAAGTTAAACTAATAATCTGTATATGTGGGGATTATGATAACAATAGTGATGACTAGGATGATAACCAACTGTGCCTTGTATTATTTCATATAAATCCAATGCAAATAGCTCTATTTAGAAAAGTCAGAAACACTAACCTACTGGAAACCAAAAGCCAAACAGAGTCTACATAATAGTAACTCTCCTTTGCCAAGTAGGCCGCTATCTTCTACATTACATTCTGGACAGGAGGTAGAACAACAGATTTACAGAAGAAGCATTTGAACTTGCACTTCAAAGACCTGTAGATAGGGACTTCCCTGGTAGTGCAGTGGTTAAGAATCCGCCTGCCAATGCAGGGGACACGGGTTCAATCCCTGGTCCAGGAAGATCCCACATGCCACAGAACAACTAAGCCTGTGTGCCACAACTACAGAGCCCGCGCTCTAGAGCCCACGAGCCACAACTACTGAGCCCATGTGCCACAAATATCGAAGCCCAAGCACCTAGAGCCTGTGTTCCACAACAAGAGAAGCCACTGCAATGAGAAGCTTGCCCACCGCAATGAAGAGTAGCCCCGCTCACCACAACTAGAGAAAGCCCGTGTGCAGCAATGAAGACCCAATGTAGCCAAAAAAAAAAAAAGAAAAAAAAAGACCTGTAGATAATGGAAAGGTAACACATGATTGGCTCAACTTTTTATAGGTAATTTTTAAAGAATAAAATTACTAAATGTTAGGAGGCCTACACAACTATGGCAGTGTTACTGCAGAACAGAGACACAGTTTAGAGATTAGAGTGACACCACTGAATGATCACCAGTGACCAGAAAATTAACTTGGAACGTCTACAACCTGCTTCAATTGCATTAAGCAGATGAGTCATTTCATTATGAAAATTAAGGCAGCTGCAAGTTTATCATGTTTCCCTTGAGCCTTATAAATCAAGTGGTAGGTAAAAAGTTTAATAAAAGTTCCAAAACATTTCTTATCAGTTTAAATTATTGATGTTTACTGTCCTGAGATTCCAAGCTACAGTAATGAGATGTGGGTAACTTTCTGTGAACATTTTAATAATAAGAGATAACTGACATTTGCACAGCATATTACCATCCTATTTAAAAAAAAAACATAAATGATGTTTAATACTTCTTTTCTTCTTTAGAATAAATCTGTGAAGTAAGTATAATAAGATAATGCCAATTTAACAGGTGAGGAATCTATAATTCAAAGATATTTATTAGCCATGATTACCAGGTAGTCAATAGTTATAGGGCAAGACTCAAATCCACTTTTTGTAGCTTCAAATTCAATACATTTTCCACTACTCCCATGCTATCCAAGTCTCATAAGACTAGAAATAGACTGCTAGAGTGTAGTATTTTTAAAAACATATTAATCTACTTCCAAGGGTAGAGAATCATATTTATCTTACAGATAAAGAAACAAACTCAGATAATATCTACACAAACCTGGATTTCTTGAAGAATTTTATAACTAGTATAACCTACTTCAAAAAAAATCTAAACATAAAGATTTGATGAATAAATGCATCCTAGTACATTGTACATTCTTATAAGAATCTTGCATATTTCAATTTAGAATCTCTGAACTCTTCCTACTCTTCCAAAAATATAAACTTATCTATGCTATACAGACTTTAATTTGAAGCCTATTTAATAAAATAATGAAAATGATACTTACAAAAACTTTATCTCCAACTACATTTTCCAGATTTAACTGCCTTGTGATTTCCTTTAAGGCAATATTATCATTGATCTGCAGCAGTCCTGAAATAAAGCCCATTTTAAAGTATTTAATAAAAATGAAATATGTATTTGATACAATGCAGATTATTTTCCAGTCAAGTAAATTTTCTAATGCTTTTTAAAATTTAATTACAAAGAAAAAAGTCAAAGCCTGTTAGTGTACATTATTTCCTTTTAAAAACTCAACAGTGAAAACATTTAATAGACTCAAAGAACCATCTTCCTTGGGATTAGTATTATTTTAAAAAAAGATAAGAAAATCAAGATAAAAAACAAGAGACCTTATCTGTCTCCTTTATTAATATTTTTTAATTTCTAAAAATACTGTGTACAGTGTGCTAAAGCTGTTAAACAAAGATTTAGTTTTTAAAGTATAGTTATTAATGCAGATTTAAAACACATGAGTAAATTAAGCTTCATAATATAAAAAGCTCACATGGCTTATATCCCTTCCAATAGCAAAATGAGGACATACTTACCGTTTAAGTGAACTTGTAATACATTTTCACTCACTTCTTCTACTTCCATTAGTTCTTTCAAAGCATGGTTTATTAACTAAATAATATTAAAAAGTTTATGAAATATTTAATAATGGGTAAAAGATGATAAGCCCATATTCTTTTTTAAACTATGAGTGATAGGAACAGAATATAAACAGATTGTCATTTAAAATCAACAAATTTGCAGATTCTCTGTAGATAGAAGGTGTAACTAGAACTCCTAAAGTCTGACTCTTAAGATGCCAGAGCCTGGACTGATGCCACACTCTCTCAATCAGCTACCCAAACTTCTAATAAACGTTCAGAAATAACCCTTAAGTTTTCAAAGAAGTACTTCTCTACAGTAGAAGTCACATAAAACTATGGCCACTTATGAACTTCATGTCTCAGCTCATTATATGTCTCCACCATTTACTCTACAAAATTATCATTGAAATCAGTTAAAAGCTATTGAAAATAAGTACAAGAACAATGCTAAATGATAGCAAAACATCTGCCCCCAATAAGGCAATTTTTATGAAATACTGTGAACTACTTTTTTTTTTTTTTTTTTTTTTTGCGGTACACGGGCCTCTCACTGTTGTGACCCTCTCCCGTTGCAGAGCACAGGCTCCGGACGTGCAGGCTCAGCGGCCATGGCTCATGGACCTAGCCGCTCCGCAGCATGTGGGATCTTCCCAGACCGGGGCACGAACCCACGTCCCCTGCATTGGCAGGTGGACTCTCAACCACTGCGCCACCAGGGAAGCCCCTGTGAACTACTTTGTATGTTACCTTAAAATGAAAATTAAAAAAGAAATACCAAGAGGTTAAGCTGAAAAAAGAGATGTTGCCTTTGTTAGCTGCTTGGTAAGCAAAGAAAGCCCTTATTAAACTTAGAGTTCACAATTTAAAAAAAATTATTAATACTAATAAAATATAATAGTAATTACTGCTAAAAATACCCAGAAAGTGTTATGCCACCTTAAACTGTTCAATTATAAAGCTTCACATTTTTATAATTACAGGTTTCTATGCCACATACTTACATTCTTTATATTTTTTGATTTGTGACATCTTATCACTCATATTGCACTATCATATATATCTCTTCATATTAATACTGCATATTTTCTTAAATTTGAAAATAAACAGAATTAAGAAAAAACATAAAGCTTTGTAAAAGGAAGAGTAATGGCAGATTATTCTTTTTAACATGAAAATAGAAATAGAACGGTACTATCCCAAAATATATAGTCCAGGAAATTAGGCTATGTATACAATAAAGATGGCATCAAAATTTAGTGAGGACAAAAAGGATTATTCAACAAAGTCACTGAGACAACTGGTAAGCTATTTTGAAAAACAAAATACTATTTGTTTTTGCAATATTCTACCTCTATTTGTCACTGTAATATCTGTGCAATAGAAAGAAAACAAATACCCTCATTTTAAATTATTACGTTTCACAACAGTATATGAAACATACTAGCTATTCCTGGTATATCTGTATAGTTTCTAAAGCATATGGAATTCTACCTCAGATCACAGGTAGTCCTCTTAAAAAAGTCCTCTTAAAAAAAGACAATCTCAAAATGTCAACTGTCAATACTATGAGTAGAAGCCCAGCTGAGATGTTACATTCTTTACAGAAAACTGTCAGAAGATGAGGTGGTACTTTTCTGTCTTTGGATCAAGTCAGACCCTATCGCAAGAGTTAGTCCCCAAATGATACAAACTTGGGTCTCTTATGCTGTATTCTCTTAGTAACCTGCTTTGTTCTTGCCCCTACCTCTTGATATTTTACTTACATAATATTTGTATTTCCCTGGCTCTGATTTTATGTTTAAAATCATTTTACATTTGATGAATTGTTCAAAACCATTTCAGATTCTTTGCAGAATGAAACAGGGTTAATAATAATACCGTCATTTTACATACGCATAGAGAGAGTTGTAACAGGTTTATAGCCTCTTTCCACTGAATTTACTTTAACACCAGGTTACTATGATTTGCTTGAATCAGCTCACAATTTTTTAATGAGGTGTGACCGTCTGAAATGATCATATTAGCAAGTATGTCTTCAAATAATAATTTTAGTTCCACTCTGGATATTGCTAAAATTTACTGTGTAATTAGCTAGGTTACCAATCACATAATGACTGTTTTTTTTTCAAGGAAACAATGTCATCTTTTCAAATATTTTAAACTATATTATGTACTAAAAAAACTTAGTTGGTTATGTTACACTAACCATCATAACCAATTTGGCTACCCCATTTCCACATTCTTTGTAGCTAAAAATTAATTTTACCAACATACTAGCACAGCTTGCTTAGAACTGCCAACATCCAGAGATTTTTATGCTTACCTACAATTACTATTCCCAAATACTTTATGGAACACAAGATTCAACAATATGCAACTAGAAGAAATATCAACTAGAAGAAACATCCTACTTAACCATCTAGCAAGTTTGTCTATAGTTATCTCTATATAGAAGATTATTTTCCAAGGTCCAATCTATCATTTGGAACCATATCTACTTTTAAAATAAATGTTTGAAATACAACAAACCACAATATCTGTTACCTTTATTAACCGTAGATTTTGAATTTTTGTATTTTGGATAGTATGGCCAAGGATAGTGTTTTAAATATACTGTAATCTTATTTTTTAAGTTCAAATTTACATGATTATACTAATAATATTACTAACACATGATTGTACTAATGCTATGATATATATAATTATACTAATTATATTACATAATAAAATTCTTATCTAAGAATAACTTATATCTCAGGATACTCCCACATACAACAAATCACAAAAGTGGCACGAATTAAACAATACTCCTTATCTTTTTGACCTCTCAATATTGGAGTGCAGTAGGATTAAATTAAATTGTACCAAAATGGAATACCAGGTATGGGTTCTTCCATATTCCAGTTAACTCACATTAGATAAATGATGTCAAAACACCAGAACAGTGTGTTGTACCCACAGACTTGTAGAATTCAAAGAGTGACCCTTAATGTAGACAATGGATTTTAGTTAGTAATGATGTTTCACTATCACTTTCATTAATTTTAACAAATTTTAACTAAGGCAAGATATTAATGATAGGGGAAACTGTGCGCACATGTGTGCATGTATGTATGTGGAGATTGTATGGGAACTCTGTACTATCTGCTTACTTTTTCTGTAAAAAATGTATCTATTTTAGCCAATTTACTAATGAAATGGAGTATAGCTTTAATTTGTATTTACTTATACATCTTTGTAAGCGTTTACTATCTCTGTTTCCTTTTTTCTGAACTTTGTCCATGCCTTTAGGGACAAACTTCCAAGATGAAAGTTCAGAATAAATTCAGTCATTAGCTGTTCAAGTTATATTTTTAGGCTTGACACTTTGATGTATAAATCACTGAGATTCAACTTCTCTGTTGTGTTGTTATTTTGTTTCAAGATGCACAGTGTACGATAGAATAACAGGTCTAATGTACTGATTTCCTAGATCTCATTTTCTCCTGTACTGATACAAGAGTATCACTATGGAGCTCCTTGAAGAATTAAAGTATTATGTAAAAATGTTCTTCAAAAATACATAGGATAGGGCTTCCCTGGTGGCACAGTGGTTGAGAGTCCACCTGCCGATGCGGGGGATGCGGGTTCGTGCCCCGGTCGGGGAGGATCCCACATGCCGCAGAGCGGCTAGGCCCGTGAGCCATGGCCACTGAGCCTGGACATCCGGGGCCTGTGCTCCATGGCAGGAGAGGCCACAGCAGTGAGGGGCTCATGTACCACAAAAAAAAAAAAAAAAAAAAAAGGAAAAATACATAGGATAATGTGTTTTCCAAAGACAATGAAATAATGAAAACTGGAAAGAAAGGAAAATTATCCTTTACTAACAAAGACTTAAATTCACATTAAAAGGGTTTGCAGAGCTTCAGTTTTTATGATCCACACTTGGAAATAGCCTGTGAAATATTCACACTGCTAAGATAGAGAAATTCTAAAAGCATCCCCAGACAAGGAAAAATTACAAACAAAACTCAAAACACGTTAGCTGTGGTGGTCACCAGTGATGTTCACCATACTTCTGCTTAACCTCCCTTTCTAGGCACCTAGGAAAAATGCATTTCCTTGCTCTCTTGAAATTAGGTGTGACCATGTGACCCACTCTGTTCAGTGAACTGTGAGATATGTTCTGCATCACCTCTGGGTAGGAACTTTAAGAGTGTCCATGATTCATCATGCTCCCTTTCTTCCACTGGAGTATTTGTGCAGAAATGCTGACATAACATCCACCACTTCCTTTGAGTGACTACAGAGAACAGTGCCCCCTTGCTGATCCACACTAAGCATAGAGCAAAAAGTAAACAATAAATTTCTTTTGTGTCAAGACACTGAAATTTAGGGTTGTTATGAGTGCATAATCTAAACTATCCAGATTGAAACAGCAATTTATAAAGGAAAAAAGAAAAGCCTACCCTTGGAGTTTTCATACAGAATACAAATTGAATAAAATCTATGTAATCCAAAGGAGAAAAAACTGTGACCCAAGAGTTCAATCCCGCCATGTTGTAAGTAATGTGCAAAATAATTTTTGATGTATTTAAAATATTTTTTTACATTTCCCCATATTACTAAACTTCATTTCTCTTTTGTATTTCTGTGGTCTGAATGACTTTAGTGATTTGTTCTGTTAAGCAGGTTGTTGGGGTTTTTACCCTTGCCTTCAACCAACTTTCCATTCTTTAGTTTTTAAAATAGATTGTATGGTCATATAGTTTACCCCTCAAAAAGTATAAAAAGATATGCAGTGAAAAGATTCCTACCTCTGTTCCCATATCCCCTCCTCAACAAATAACTCACTATATTAGTGTTTAATATCTTAGGGAGGCACATGGATGGCCAAAAAGCACATGAAACGACTTCCCTGGTGGTGCAGTGGTGAAGAATCCTTCTGCCAATGCAGGGGACATGGGTTCTAGCCCTGGTCCAGGAAGATCCCACATGCCGCGGAGCAACTAAGCCCGTGCGCCACACTGCTGAGGCTGTGCTCTAGAGCCCGTGAGCCACAACTACTAAAGCCCGTGTGCCTAGAGCCCGTGCTCCACAATGAGAGAAGCCACCGCAATGAGAAGCCCATGCACCGCAACAAAGAGTAGCCCCCGCTCGCCACAACCACAGAAAGCCCCTGCGCAGCAACGAAGACCCAACGCAGCCAAAAATAAAAATAAATTTATATTAAAAAATGGGGAATTCCCTGGCGGCGCAGTGGTTGGGAATCTGCCTGCCAATGCAGGGGACACGGGTTTGAGCCCTGGCCCAGGAAGATCCCACATGCCACGGAGCGGCTAAGCCCGTGCGCCACAACTACTGAGCCTGCACTCTAGAGCCCGTGAGCCACAACTGCTGAGACCACGTGCCACAACTACTGAAGCCGGGTGACTAGAGCCCGTGCTCTCACAAAAAGAGAAGCCACTGCAATAAGAAGCCGGTGCACGGCAGCGAGGGGCAGCCCCCACTCGCCACAACTAGAGAGAAGCCCGTGGGCAGCAACGAAGACCCAATGCAGCCAAAAATAAAAAAAAATTTTTTTTTAAATGCACATGAAAAGATGCTCAACATCACTAATTATTAGAGAAATGCAAATCGAAACTCCAATGAGGTATCCCCTCACACTGGTCAGAATGGCCATCATCAAAAAATCTACAAACAATAAATGCTGGAGAGAGTGTGGAGAAAAGGGAACTCTCCTACATTGTTGGTGGGAATGTAAATTGTTCTCCAGACACTATGGAGAACAGTATGGCAGTTCCTTAAAAAATTAAAAATTGAACTACCCTGTGACCCAGCAATCCCACTCTTAGGCATATACCTGAAGAAAACCATAATTTGAAAAGATACATGCACCCCAATGGTCACTGCAGCACTGTTTACAATAGCCAGGACATGGAAGCAACCTAAATGTCCATCAACAGAGGAATGGAAAAAGAAGATGTGGTACATATATACAATGGAATATTACTCAGCCATAAAAAAGAACAAAATAATGCCATTTGCAGCAACATGGATGGACCTAGAGATTGTCATATTGACTGAAGTAAGTCAGACACAGAAAGACAAATATCATATGATAGCACTTATATGTGGAATCTAAAAAAAAGGGTACAAATGAACTTATTTACAAATGAGTCACAGATGTAGAAAACAAACTTATGGTTACCAGGGGATAAAGGGGGCAGGGATACATTGGGAGACTGGGATTGACATATACATACTACTATATATAAAACAGATAACTAATAAGAACCTACTGTATAGCACAGGGAACTCTAGTCAATACTCTGTAATGGCCTATATGGGAAAAGAATCTAAAAAAAGAGTGGATATGTGTATATGTAAAATTGATTCACCTTTGATATATACCTGAAACTAACACAACATTGTAAATCAACTATACGCCAATAAAAATTTTTTAAAATATATACACATTTCAGGGAATTTTTGGTTCACAGACGAACTGACAGAAATATGAGCTTTTTTCCTCTTCCTTTTCTTTATGGACTGTCTACAAATATTTCTTTATTCTTTTTTACTGCTGTATCATAGTCTATTATATGGAGGGATGTACCATGATTTGTTAACCAGTATTCTGTTGATAGGCATTTATATTGTTTCTCATCTTTCACTATTAACAAACAGTGTTGAAATAAGTAACTGTACACGTATCATTTCACAATGGTAAATTCCTAGAAATGTTGCTGAGTCAAAGGGTATACACATTTGTAGTGTGGTTAGACTTTTTCTAATTATAATTTATATCACCAGCAAAAACATCAGTATGTTATCAATCTTACAGATTTTTTTGTCAACCTGAGAGAGAAAATTACTATAGTTTTTATTTAATTTACTAAATTATGAGTGAAATTGAACATGTTTATAAGTTTAAGATCACTTTGTATTTAATTTCCTATGATCTTTCTGTGCATATCTTTGCTCAGTTTTTCTATTGTTAATAGAATTATTGTTAATAATTTTAAATAGTCTAATAATTCCAAAGTATATTAGTCACATGGTTCTCCTGTAAAAACTACCCCAAATAGCACTGAAGTCAAACACAAAAAGGAAAATCATAATAAAAAAACAAGAATAAAGAAACAGTGGTTATATACAAGGACTGAGCCCAAGGACTGAACCAAATTAAACAGTCAAAAATAAATACTATCATAAATGTGATTATAATAAATGAAAAACTCTTAAAAGATTAAAAAAGAAATTATCTAGATCTAAACTCCCAATTGATGTACTTCAAACAATACTGGAAATGGGTGATAACAGTAAAATCCTAAAGTCATAATTTCCTCATCTTACATAATGTACAGTGAAAACATACTGCTTAAAAAATAAAAACGTAATTTTATTTCTATTTTACGTAATTTTACTTATATTAAAATAATACATAACTTTACTTATACATATAAAAAGCATATTAGTGAGAAATCTAAATTTATTGCATGGAATATAGCAGAAACAGATTTTATAATTAAATAGTAATACTTGCAATATAACAGCTATAATTTGTCTTATATAATGAATGAAGAATGTGAAAAGATAAACTGAGGGGAGAAAGCAACAGTATCTTTTGAAGGTGACTAAGCAAATATAGTAAAGAGGGAAAGTAGAAGAGAATTCTAGAAGATGTGAGTGTACATATAAAAAAAACTGCCTGAGTTAGGGTTAAACAACAAGAGGAAAAAAAAGAATGCATGGTATGATAGTTACCTAATCTATAAACAGAGACAATACCAAACCTACCTTGCAGGGTTAATGTAAGGAATAAATGACAGAACATAAATAAAAGACACAAGGTACAGGCTCAATAGCTGCTAGTTTGCTTTGTCCATTGTCAATCACAAATTCTTCAAGGATAAAAGACCATGATGGAACAAACATTATTAAAAAATTTATTACTGTGAGGGAGAAAAAGGTAAAAAAGATTGTTCAACTCAAGTATACCACTCTAACATTATACAGGCTTTTCATGTCTTCTATGATTTAAATTAAAAAAAAAAGCAAAATATTAGCAACACAATGATGAAAACAATGAAAAACATTTCCAGTGTTGTCCCTAAGAATCATCACATGCCTACAAAGCAAAGGAACATCAGAAATCAACAGCTTTTACCATGGTCTTTCCTGATCCTCGGGGTCCAATAATGAGAACAGAATTACTTTCTCCATGAATAGCAGTTCTTTTTAGCAGCTCAATTAAGTGTCTGAAATGATATAAATAGGCCAAAATTTAAAAAGGAAAGCTGAAATAATTTGCTAGGTAATACTTTTTAAAAGCTGAATTTGAACAAAAAACAGACATTCCTTTTTTCTCTTCTTCTGGGCACTTGACTTATGCTCTAAATAGTCCTACAGAGAAGAACACAAATACTGATTCTCTGGAAACCTCAAGAAGAAACCAAGTAAGACTGAAGTATCTTGGTCTTTATGATGGTATGGGACAAGGGACAACAGTGGCGACTCTTAGGACCTTTTACTCCACAGCTGGCTGCTGAGTATTAGGTGCAAGCTCAGAATTCTCTCCATAATACCAGATTATAGAAATGATACAAGATTGAAAGTTAAAAGGTTTTTTTCACTATGGAAATACAGATATCTGCTCTTGCTTCACAACAGTCATTTTTTTATATACAAAGCAAATATTTTACCTCTATAAAATGTCTGTTAGCCTTGTTTAATAAAATCTGTGTATGACAATTTTTGCAAAACCTAAAGGGCATCTGTAAGTACTTTCATAACAGACAAGCAGATAGCTAAACTTACTTATATTGTACTTGTACTCCAAATAGGTTACTATATGGACTCTGATGACAAAATCTTTCACGCAAAATTCTTTGTACCTGATAAAAATAAAGTGAATAAATATAAATGAAAATATTACATGTGCAATCAAAAAGGAACAAGAATATACATTTATAGCAGTCAGAATTAGGTATTAATGAATCAATTCAACCCTCCCTAAATAACTTATCATCATGACGTCTGGCATTTTCCTAAGTTGTAAAATTAACAATTCTTTTTACCTATCTCAAGTCCCAGAGAAAGGATGAGAACTTAGTTATGAAGCTTTCAACAAGAGAAAGAATTAGTTCCTTTAGCTAATCAGCAATTTGAGGGCTGTTTTAATCCATGTGAATGAACGAATACCTCACTTTGCATAACGTATCAGCCAACGAACAAAGACAGGAGAGAATCTAATAATGTAATCTAATTTAATAATGTTCATGAACCACACCTCAGTCTCTAGAGACCAACACATCTAAACTGGTTTAGCTCAAGCCTTATCAATCTCTATCTGTCACAGAAGTCAGGATTCCGAGGAAATAAAAGAAATTTACAAGTCCATATAGTTATTGAGGGCCTATTAGATACAGAGCACCATACTACTAAATGAACATGATCTATGCCTAACAAAACACTGCAAATATATTGGAAAGAAATGAATATATTTGGAAAGAAATGACACATTCAAGAAACAACCTGCAAAATAGTAGTAACTCAGCATATAAGGATGTGCTCAATTATATGGAAGAAATTATATTCATCTACGACATAAAATAAGAAATCATTGGAATTAATTAAGAAAAAATTCTTCTAAAGACCAAAATTTTGAGTTTGCCTTAGAACGAAGGGCTTAGACTCAGTTGTTAAAAAAAAAAAAAAAAAAAAAAAAAGCCAATCTATCACGATCTTTAAAAAGATGGATCATTAAAATCATTCTTTTTCTGCTTTGCTGCTAATACAAAGGTCCTCAGTGACAAAAACCTCAGGAGGCTGTTTCAGATTTAGCCCCATCAGCAGAAACAAGAAGGCCCAGGATTATTTGCTTCTCCCAGACTGACAGCATGGGACTGATCCTTCACATACCAAAGAAATAGATCTGAGTTCTCTTTACATGTACCAGAGGCTGAGCAAAGCAAATTATTCACTGGGGATAAAATAATCCATACTTATTTACAGAGGAAGTGGAAAGAATAGGAAGATTGGTGCCAAAGAGACAATAACACTTTTCTGGCAGGTCTGTTTTGAAGATTAAAAGAGGCAGTTATCTACAACACAATATAGGTATTATATAGGTAATAGATGATATTTGTAAAAAAATTAAAGGGACATATATAGATTCAAAGAATCATAGTGTGCATTCTACCCCCTAGATAAGTTCACTAGAAATCAAAAGACAACCTTCAGTCCTTTTCTTTTTTTAAACTTCATTAAAGTCTCTTAGAGAGACAACTATGTATAAAATAAAGTGAGAGATAAAGTGAAGTTGTAGTGAATAGTCAGAGGTTCAAAAATCCTAAAGTGATCTGAGATGAAAATTAAACAGGTGTATAAATGTATAGAAATTAATTAAGCTGCACATGGAAGATTTGTTCACTTTACAAAGATATGTAAAAGTTAAATTAAAAAACAGAATTAAACATTTTCCTTCTACAAGAAGGAAGGTAAGGTCTCACAAAGGAATGCCAATACATTTAGTTTTTGTTTAAAAGAAATGTAGTTCTGGTCAAGCCAGATAAATAGAAATGCCAGTGTAGGGTCTTCCCTAGCAGTTCAGTGCTTAAGACTTCGCCTTACAATGTATGGGGTGCGGGTTCGATCACCGGTTGGGGAGCTAAGATCCCACATGTCTCATGGCCAAAAAACCAAAACATAAAACAGAAGCAATATTGTAATAAACTCAATAAAGACTTTAAAAATGGTCCACATCAAAAAAATCTTTAAATAAGAAAAAAAGAAATGCCAGTGTAGAAATATCATGCACGTTCCCTACTAGACTCCTCAAAAGAGATATATATGCACTTAAGAAAACATTAAATGTTCATGATAAAAACACTCAACATGCTAGGAATATAAAGGGACTTCCTCAACCTGATAAAGAACACAAAAACCTACAGCTAACATCATACTCAATGGTGAAAGACTGAACACATTTCCCCAATATCAAAAACAAAATAAGATTGTCTGCTCTTGCTAGTTTATTCAGTGTTATACTGAAGGTTCTAGTCAGGGCAATTAGACAAGAAAAAGAAATGAAAGGCATCTAGAATGGGAAGAAAGAAGTAAAACTATCTCTATTTGCAGATGACATGATCTTACATAAAGAAAATCCTAAGGAATAAACTAAAAAAATATTAGAATAAATGAGTTCAGGAAGGTTACAGAATACAAGATTAACATAGAAAAATCAATTTCATTTAGATACACTTGCAATAAATAAAACATAAAATTAAGAAAACAATTCCGTTTACAACAGCACCAAAAGGAATAAAATACTTAGGAATAAATTTAACAAAAGAAGTACAAAACTCTAAAGATAATATTAAACTAAACTGAACTAGAGCACATTTAGGAAGACATGAGTAAAGTTAGGATTCCATCTATCCAAAGACTTAGAGGTTGAAATTAGGAAGTAGCAAAGATACTCTCCCCTTGAGAATGAAGAGTGGTTCTTCATACATGATAAGGGGAGAATTCAAGTTAAGAAGATGACTAATTCTCTTATCACCTTTGCATGGTAACAGACCTTCAGAGTAACAAAAATATATACTAACCTGTGAAAGGTATTCTGCTTGTATTAAGTTGTTACTCTTTGATTTACGACTGCTCATTTCAACAAACTGAAATCCTTAATAAAAAGAAAAAACAATTTTAGCATGAATATAAAGACTATTGACATATAGAGATTATTTAAGAATGTACCATTATAGAACCAAAATAAACAAGTTTTAAAACATGAAAAATGTTCAAATTTCTCAAACTTTAAAAATTCTCAGTTGAACCTAATTGTAGGAATCATTTCATAATATATGTAAATAAAACCATCCTGCTAAACATCTTAAAATTATACAGTGATGTACGTAAATTGTTTCTCAATAAAAACAGAAAAAAAAACCATCTCAACGGCTCCTCTTTGTCTAATACAGGTTTAATTGACACTCCATTCCACAATTTAGATGGTTCTCATACACAAGTACTCCTACCTTTCTTTTCAATCTACTATTCAGCTTCCCTTCCTTGCCTTTAAAAACAAAAACAAAAAACAATCTATGTGCTTCCTTTATATACAATGTTTCTCCCCACATCCATCCCACAGGATCAGCCCTTCCAGAAAGCTTTCGCTTTCTTGTTCCACTCATCAGTCATAAACACTCATTACAGACTAGGTAAAATGTCTCTTCTGTAAACATACAGAACTGCCTGTACTTCTCTTTTTCATAATCAAATCACACTAAACAAAATTTGGTTAACTGTCAGTGTCCCCAAATTGAGGATATTTAAAAGTTCCAAGCATTTTAACATAATGTCCAAAATAAAGTTGGCAATGATAACTGGAATGAAAAATACATATACTAATGAAAAAAAAGAAGTTCTGTAAAATTCTCCTTCAGGGCAATATACTCATAGATAAACACCTTTGGCTAAAAGATCTAATTTTCTCATCAACAATTTCCTATATAATTACTTTACTAATCAGGTAATAATAGCTTAGCCAGGAATTATTACAAGTGCTTTGCATTTATGAACTCATTTAATCCTAAGAATAACCCTATGGTATACATATGATCATTAACACTGCTTTCAGATTAGAAGACACAGAAAGGTTAAGTAGCTTGACCAAAACCAAACAGTGTTTAAGTCACAGAGTCAGGATTTAAACCCAGTCAAGGTATACTTGATTATATATAACTATTATATATAGCTATAAGTGTGTATACTTAGATATATATAACTAACTGCTATTTAGTCAACTGTTTCTATTTTTTTATTTTTATTTTTTTGCGGTACGCGGGCCTCTCACTGTTGTGGCCTCTCCCGTTGCGAAGCACAGGCTCCGGAAGCGCAGGCTCAGCAGCCATGGCTCACGGGCCTAGCCACTCGGCGGCATGTGGCATCTTCCCGTACCGGGGCACGAACCCGTGTCCCCTGCATCGGCAGGCGGATTCTCAACCACTGCACCACCAGGGAAGCCCTCAACTGTTTTTAAAAAGTACGCATTTCAATAACTTAAAGGAAGATCAACCTCTGTGACATATTTTATATTCATATTTATTAATTTCATATACTGACAGAAGCCAACCTTTGGAATGCTGTTTCTAACAGGACAGCAGTAGAGCAATGCTTTGACAAACAGATAACAAGCAAATCTGTCGCTCCCTTCTTAAACCCCAAAGGGCTTCCGGCTCCAGGCACTCAAATTGGAAGCTCAAGAACAGAGTACTCTACTGATGTCTTGGTCCCTTAAGAAGCTTCTTTCTTAGGAGAAAAGTGGTTTTTTCAGTCACCCTTAGAGCCCTTCTAGCAGCTTTTTCTCTGTACGAGGCACCTTGCTTGAGAATCTTTACATTAATTATTTTAATTTTATTCTATTTTAAATTTTTCCCTTAAACCAGAGTTGTGTGTGGGCAAAAAACCATTTTAGCAACATGAAATGATATCCTCATTCTGGTTTAAGATACTCTTAACTGTGAAGAAGGTCTACAAGCCAAAATCTGAAATCACAGGAAACAACGGAACAAATGTCCCCTAGACAATAAGGAGAAGTGAATTTTTAAAAAATGGAGAAGAGCTTTTACAATATACCTTATCTTTTTAGAGCTATATTAGCAATTTCACAGTATTAATGGAATTAAAACATATTTCCCCCCATTTCATGGGTTGAAAAAACATGCTCAAGAAGAGCTAAGTAAAATGCCTGAGGTTGCAGGGTAGGTGTCTAATCTGCCTCCTTGCATCAAATATAATTCAGGTAAGCCACTAAAAACATGCATATTCTTCATTTGGTGATCATTCATGAAAGAAACATACACATACACACTACTTCAGTTCCTAACCCACATAAATTTTTACTGCAAATTGAGTCTTAATTGAGATTGATTTTAATACATCGAGCCCCTCCAAATAATAGCCAAATCTCCACTCTATTACAAAGAATATTTTAAAAGACAATTCTAACTTTATAGATGAAACGACAAGTTTTGGAATGATAGATGCAAACCACATATCTGACAAAGGACTTATATACAGAGAAGCTTCAAAGCTCAACAATACAGAAATCTAGAAAAATGGGCAAAGGGCATAAACAGACACTTCAACCAAAGAGGGTATATGGATGTCAAATAAACACATGAAACACACTAGTCATTAGGAAAACGCAGATTATAACCACAATGAGGTATATGTACACACCTATTTGAACAGCAAAAATTAAAAAGTGAAAACAGCAAATGATGGTGAGGATGCAGAGAATCCACATCTCTAATACAACTACTGGTAAGAATGTGAAATGTTATAGCCATTCTGCAAAGTTTCCTTTTGGCAGTATTTTTTTTTAATTTAACTTAATTTTTTTTATACAGCAGGTTATTATTAGCTATCTATTTTATACATATTAGTGTATACGTGTCAATCCCAATCTCCCAATTCATCCCACAACCACCCAACACCCTGCTTTCGCCCCTTGGTGTCCATACGTTTATTCTCTACATCCATGTCTCCACCTCTGCGTTGCAAACCAGTTTATCTGTACCATTTTTCTAGATTCCACATATATGAGTTAATGTACGATACTTGTTTTTCTCTGACTTACTTCACTCTGTATGACAGTATATAGGTCCATCCACATCTCTACAAATGACACAATTTCGTTCCTTTTTATGGCCGAGTAATATTCCATTGCATATATGTACCACAATTTGTTAGCCATTTATCTGTCTATGGGCATTTAGGTTGCTTCCAGGACCTGGCTACTGCAAATAGTGCTGCAATGAACACTGGGGTGCATGTGTATTTTTGAATTATGGTTTTCTCTGGGTATATGCCCAGTAATGGGATTGCTGGGACATATGGTAGTTCTATTTTTAGTTTAAGGAACCTACATACTGTTCTCCATAGTGGCTGCATCAATTTACATTCCCACCAACAGTACAAGAGGGTTCCCTTTTTTGTTCTAGTTCTGTAAAAAATGCCATTAGTAATTTGATAGGGATTACACTGAATCTGTAGATTGCTCTGGGTACTAGAGTCATTTTCACAATATTGATTCTTCCAATCCAAGAACATGGTATTTCTCTATATCTGTTTGTGTCATCTTTGATTTCTTTCATCAGTGTCTTATAGTTTTCTGAGTACAGGTCTTTTACCTCCTTAGGTAGGTTTATTCCTAGGTATTTTATTATTTTTGTTACAATGGTGAATGGAATTGTTTCCTTAATTTCTCTTTCTGATCTTTCATTGTTAGTGTATAGGAATGTAAAAGATTTCTGTGCATTAATTTTGTATCCTGCAACTTTACCAAATTCATTGATTAGCTCTAGTAGTTTTCTGGTGGCATCTTTAGGATTATCTATGTATAGTATTATGTCATCTGCAAACAGTGACAGTTTTACTTCTACTTTTCCAATTTGGATTCCTTTATTTTTTTCTTCTCTGATTGCCATGGCTAAGACTTCCAAAACTATGCTGAATACTAGTGGCAAGAGTGGACATCCTTGTTTTGTTCCTGAGCTTAGAGGAAATGCTTTCAGTTTTTCACCATTGAGAATGATGCTTGCTGTGGGTTTGTCTTATATGGCCTTTATTATGTTGAGGTTGGTTCCCTCTGTGTCCATGTTCTGGAGAGTTTTTAATCATAAATGGGTGTTGAATTTTGTCAAAAGCTTTGACTGCATCTATTGAGATGATCATATAGTTTCTATTCTTTAATTTAATATTGTGTATTGCACTGATTTGTGTATACTGAAGAATCCTTGAATCCCTGGGATAAATCTCTCTTGACCATGGTGTATGATCCTTTTAATGTGTGGCTGGATTTTCTCTGCTAGTATTTTGTTGAGAATTTTTGCATCTATATACATCAGTAATATTGGTCTGTAATTTTCATTTTTTGTAGTATCTTTGATTTTGGTATCAAGGTGATGGTGGCCTCGTAGAATGAGTTTGGGAGTGTTCCTTCCTCTGCAATTTTTTGGGAAGAGTTTGAGAAGGGTGGGTATTAGCTCTTCTCTAAATGTTCAATACAATTCACCTGTGAAACCATCTGGTCCCGGACTTTTGTTTGCTGCAAAATTTTTAATCATAGTTTCCATTTCATTACTTGTGATTAGTCTGTTCATATTTCCTATTTCTTCTTGGTTCAGTCTTGAAAGTTGTGCTTATCTAAGAATTTGTCCATTTCTTCCAGGTTGTCCATTTTATGGGCATATAGTTGCCTGTAGTAATCTCTCATGATCCTTTGTATCTCTGCAGTGTCAGTTGTTACTTCTCAGTTTTCGTTTCTAATTTTATTGATTCTTGATGAAACTGGCTAAAGGTTTATCAATTTTGTTTATCTTCTCAAAGAACCAGCTTTTAGTTTTATTGATCTTTGCTTGTTTTCTATGTTTCTACTTTCTTTCTGCTCTGGTCTTTATGACTTCTTTCCTTTTACTCAGTTTGGGTTTTGTTTGTTCTTCTTTCTCTAGTATCCTTAAGGTGTAAGGTTAGATTGTTTGAGATGTTTCTTGTTACTTGAGGTAGGATTGTATTGCTAAAAACTGCCCTTTTAGAACTGCTTTTGCTGCATCCCACAGGTTTTTTATCGTTGTGTTTTCATTGTCATTTGTCTCTAGGTATTTTTTGATTTATTCTTTGAGTAAATAAAAAAACACAAACTGTGTTTGTGTTTTTTGCAGTTTTTTCCCTGAAACTGATTTCTAATCTCATAGCATTGTTGTCAGAAAAGATGCTTGCTATGATTTCAATTTTCTTAAATTTACTGAGGCTTGATTTGTGACCCAAGATGTGGTCTATCCTGGAGAATGTTCTGTGTGCAATTGAAAAGAAAGTGTAATCTGCTGTTTTTGGATGGTATGTGCTATAAATATCAATTAAATCTATCTGCTCTATTGTGTCATTTAAATCTTGTGTTTCCTTATTAATTTTCTGTCTGGATGATCTGTCCATTGGTGTAAGTGAGGTGTTAAAATCCCTCACTATTACTGTGTTACTGTCGATTTTCTCCATTATAGCTGTTAGCATGTGCCTTATGTACTGAGGTGCTCCGATGTTGGGTTCATAGATATTTATAATTGTTATATCTTCTTCTTGGATTGATCCCTTGATCATATGTAGTGTCCTCCCTTGTCTCTTGTAACAATCTTTGTTTTAAAGTCTATTTTATCTGATATGAGTATTGCTAACCCAGCTTTCTTTTGATTTCCATTTGCATGAAGTATCTTTTCCCATCCCCTCATTTTCAGTCTGTATGTGTCCCTAGGTCTGAAGTGGGTCTCTTGTAGACAGCATATAGATGGGTCTTGTTTTTGTATTCATTCAGCAAGCCTGTGTCTTTTGGTTGGAGCATTTAATCCATTCACATTTAAGGTAATTATCAATATGTATGTTCCTTTTACCATTTTCTTAATTGTTTTCGGTTTGCTTTTGTAGGTGCTTTTCTTGTTTCCCACTTAGAAATGTTCCTTTAGCATTTGCTGTAGAGCTGGTTTGGTGGAGCTGAATTCTCTTAGCTTTTGCTTGTCTGTAAAGCTTTTTTTTTTTCTGTTGAATCTGAATGAGATCCTTGCCAGCTAGAGTAAGCTTGGTTGTAGGTTCCTCCTTTCCATCACTTTAAATATATTGTGCCACTCCCTTCTGGCTTGTAGAGTTTCTGCTAAGAAATCAGCTGTTAACCTTATGGGAGTTCCCTTGTATGCTATTTGTTGTTTTTCCGTTGTTGCTTTTAATAATTTTTCTTTGTATTTAATTCTTGTCAATTTGATTACTATGTGTCTTAGCGTGTTTCTCCTTGGGTTTATCCTGTATGGGATTCTCTGTGCTTCCTGGACTTGATTATTTCCTTTCCGAATTTAGGGAAGTTTTTGCCTGTAATCTCCTCAAATATTTTCTCAGGTCCTTTCTCTCAATCTTCTTCTTCTGAGACCCCTATAATGCCAATGTTGGTGCATTTAATATTGTTCCAGAGGTCTCTTAGGCTGTCTTCATTTCTTTTCATTCATTTTTATTCTGTTCCACGGCAGCGAATTCCACCTTTCTGTCTTCCAGGTCACTTATCCGTTCTTCTGCCTCAGTTATTCTAGTATTGATTCCTTCTATTGTATTTTTCACTTCAGTTACTGTATTGTTCATGTCTGTTTGTTCTTTAATTCTTATAGGTGTTTGTTCTTTAATTCTTCTAGGTCTTTGTTAAACATTTGCATCTTTTTGATCTTTGCCTCATTCTTTTTCTGAGGTCCTGGATCACCTTCACTATCATCATTCTGAATTCTTTTTCTGGAAGGTTGCCTATCTCCACTTCATTTAGTTGTTTTTCTGGGGCTGTACCTTGTTCCTTCATCTGGTACATAGTCCTCTGCCTTTTCATTTCATCTTTCTGTGAATGTGGTTTTTGTTCCACAAGCTGCAAGACTGTAGTCCTTCTTGCTTCTGCTGTCTGCCCTCTGATGAATGAGGCTATCTAAGAGGCTTGTGCAAGCTTCCTGATGGGAGGGACTGGTGGTGGGTAGAACTGGCTGTTGCTCTGGTGGGCAGAGCTTTAATCCACTTGTTTGCTGATGGGTGGGGCTGAGTTCCCTCCCTGTTGGTTGTTTGGCCTGAGACGACCCAGCACTGGAGCCTATCCAGCTCTTTGGTGGGGCTAATGGTAGACTCCAGGAGGGCACATGACAAGGAGTACTTCCCAGAACTTCTGCTGCCAGTGTACTTGTCCCTGCGGTGAGCCACAGCCACCCCATGCCTCTTCAGGAGACCTTCCAACACTATCAGGTAGGTCTGGTTCAGTCTCCTATAGGGTCACTGCTCCTTCCCCCTGGATCCTGATACGTACACTACTTTGTGTGTGCCCTCCACAAGTGGAGTCTCTATTTCCCCCAGTTCTGTCAAAGTCCTGCAATCAAATCCCGCTAGCCTTCAAAGTCTGATTCTCCGGGAATTCCTCCTCCCATTGCCGGAACCCCAGGTTGAGAAGCCTGATGTGGCAGTCAGAACCTTCAGTCCAGTGGGTGGACTTCTGTGGTAAAAGTGTTCTCCAATTTGTGAGTCACCCACCTAGCGGTTATGGGATTTGATTTTATTGTGATTGTGCTCCTCCTACCATCTCATTGCTGTTTCTTCTTTGTCTTTGGATGTGGGGTATCTTTTTTGATGAGTTCCAGTGTCTTCCTTTCAAATTGTTCAGCAGTTAGTTGTGATTCTGGTGTTCTCGAAAAAGGGAGTGAGCACACGTCCTCCTACTCCACCATCTTGAACCTGTTTTAAGCTCTCCTATGCTTTGGCAGTTTCTTATAAACAAACACTTACCATGTAACATGGCAATTGTACGCAGTATTTATACCAAAGAAATGAAAATTTATCCTCAAACGAAAACCTGTAAATGTGAATCTTTACAATTTTATTTGTAATAGCCAAAAAACTGAAAATACAGATGTCCTTCAAAGAGCCAATGGAGTTAAAGAAACTGAAACATCCATACATACAGAGGGACTATAACTGAGAAAAAAAAAAGAGAGATTAACTACTGATACGTGAAATAACTTTGATGGCTCTCAAGGGCATCATGCTTAGTGAACAGAAAAAAAAAAAGGCCGATCCCCCAAAAAAATACACATTTTACAATTCCATTTAAAAAACATTCTTGGGGGCTTCCCTGGTGGCGCAGTGGTTGAGAGTCTGCCTGCCGATGCAGGGGACACGGGTTTGTGCCCCGGTCCGGGAAGATCCCACATGCCGCGGAGCGGCTAGGCCCGTGAGCCATGGCCGCTGAGCCTGCGCGTCCGGAGCCTGTGCTCCGCAACGGGAGAGGCCACAACAGTGAGAGGCCCATGTATTGGAAAAAAAAAACAAACAAACCATTCTTGGAATGACAAAACTATTATGAAGATGAAGAACAGATTTATGATTGTGAGGAAACAGAACTTAGGGGTGAGTATGACTACAAAAAGGAGTTACATGAAGAATTTTCTCTGTAATGATGGAAGAGTTTGGCATCTTTATTGCAATGGTGTTCAAACAAATCTAACCATGGGATAAAATCACAGAGAATTATACAGACACACAAAAATGAGTGCAAGTAAAAACTGTTGAGAACTGAATAAGGTCTGTAATCTTGTTAACCATGTTATACCAATGTCAGTTTTCTGGTTTTGACATGCAGTATCATTTGAACTATATTTGCAACTTCTGTGAGTCTATAATAACTTCAAAATAAAAAGTTTAAAAAATATTAAACTAATTTTATAGTTTTTTTGAAGTGCTTAATGACAAAAATGTGAATATAAGTGGTATAACTAAATCCTCTTTATCTGAAAATAGACTATTAAGTTTGATTGAATTTCTCCTCAGATTTACCAGTGGGTCAAGCGACAGCTCCTTCCACCTCCTACTGTGCTTTTGATACCATGACTTCACTTACTATTCTAAATAGCAGGACTAGACATAAAGTGTAAAAGGAGCTCAATGTCTATGCATGACTAAGTCATGTTATTATCAAATACAATAGGTTACTACAATTATTTAGTTGTAGAAATTTTGGCAGAAACTACTATTTCATTTATACTCTTAACACGAGCAGTGAAATGGATAATGCCAAAGAATGGCTTACCCTCACAGTATTTCTTTAGCACCTATACTTTTTATATTATTGGTTTCCAGTAGATCCTCCTCTCAACTTATGTTTTCTAAAGTGAATAAACCTAATTTTCAGTTTCAGAGTTTCAAGTAACAATTGGTCTATTCGATAGCCTAAAAAATTGAACCCAATCCACTCCTGTCACTAGCTGCCTCCAACCTACTTTAGATCACCATTATTTCTTGACTGGAAATCTATGCCAGCTTCTTTATTGTCTCCAACTCTTACTCCCTTTTTCATGTAAAAACCCTTCAATTCCATCCTCAACTCCCAAAATTCTAAATTCCAAATTCCCTAACATCATTTAAAAGGAAGGTTCTGAATGACTAGTTTCCCAGTTTAGCTCACGACTCCTTCTCTTAATATGCCTGGAAGAATCAACAATTCTCTATACCCTGACTCACTCCAAACTCAGGCCTTAGTTGAGATATTATTTCCTTTGGAATACTTTCTGTGACACCCCTGAACACTCCTAGTCTGGGCAAAATCTGAGGGTTTTGTGTCCCTCAAGTGCTATCTTCCCCTTTCACAGAACTTAATTAGCATACAGTGATGTAACTAACTGTGTTTACTTATGTTTGCTCCACTGGACCACAGCTCCTTGAAAGAAAGACTCAGAAATCATGTTATCATTGTATCCAAATCAAGTAGTGCAAAAATAGCATATAGTTGGTTTTCAAGAAAATATTTGATAAATGAATGAATGTTAGGCAGTGGAGAATGTCCACAGGTAAACTAGCTGCTAAAAAGGAGCCAGGTTAGTTTAAATCAACTGCCTAGCTAAATTTAGAAGTTTTGAATAATTACATGCCATGACACTCAAAAAAACCCTGCCAAGCATGAAAGAAAAATTATATATATACTAATATATATTTATATAAATATTTATATAAAATAAATACATAATGATTTATACTTCAAGTAAAATACATGCAGTATAATATTATCATGGTAGTGTCACATCAATGGAAATTCAAATTGGTTAAAATATAGTTAATTTGGTTAAGAAATTAATTTCTTTTAATAGAGAAGTCCCAAAATTAACAAAAGAGAAAGTACACATTTTTTTAACAAATAATCTTAAATCAAATGATATACCTTATAAAGCTGTAAGTCTGGTGATGTAAGAGAAGGTAAAGTCAATTATCTTTAGAAAAAGATTATCAATTATTTCTGTCCTTTTATAATGGGTTGACAGTTTGCTAGTAACACATTAAAAACAGATTAGTAATATATTCTCCTTTCTGGAATTAGGCTACCATATTTCATTCTTATTTACACTGCCTTCAATTAAGACTTAGAGGATTAAAAGTAATATCTGAAATGAATATTAAATTTACTAGTCAAAATCTATACTTTTATGTATTTTATTAATATTTATAAGTACTTCAGCCATCCTCAATTTCACTATTTTAATTTTGCTGTGATTTGGAATACTCTCCCTACTCACTGCAAACTCGCAGTTACTGAATGCCAGTCTTGCTTGTCTAAATGCTTGTCTAAAATATAGGCAACACAGATTTTAAATCTAATATATAGTAATACTGAACATATGAAAAAAGAGAGTTCAAGGTTTTCATTTCTGACGTTAAACCAGAAAAGCAAAGGCAGAAGAAGTGAAGATGAAGACACTAGGATCTTTCTAGAAATTTTTGAATTTTCTTAGAAAGTAAGTCACACGCAATGAAATAAAGAAATATTTGAGGATACTATTGAAATCAGAACCGTAAGCAAGGAGAAGTCCAAAAAGAGGCCATTTATATATCAAATTTAAGATAAATGCAAATTCAGACAAAGTCAAGGAGAAGCAGAACTTGAAAACTGAGATTGATGGTAATATCAACTGTCCCTAAGAGTTTTGTCATCAAGCATAGATTTGAGTTCTTGGTTCTGTGGTGTGACCTTTGCAAATTAACCTTCCTAAGCCTCAGTCTTCTCCTGTGTCAAGTTTGAGATAAAAGCATTATTTAATTCACAGGATTACTGTGGGGATTAAATGAAATGTTTTACCAGATATGCCATGCTGTCAAATGCCAAGCATGGTGATACAGAGTACCCTTTATAAATTATTATATTACATTGGAGAGAAGAACCAAGATTAGACACAATTAGAGTTGCGGGCTGGGGGGAATGAAGCACAGAATTAGACTCTTGTTCTAAATAATTTCTTTTTTTTTTTAACATCTTTATTGGAGTATAATTGCTTTACAATGGTGTGTTAGTTCCTGCTTTATAACAAAGTGAATCAGTTATACATATACATTATGTTCCCATTAAACAATTTCTTTTAGGGTACTTTGACCATGCAATGAAGTATCGAGTACAACTCCAACTAAGGCACCCCAGAACTATGATGGCAACTTCAATGGTATAAATTCACTAAGTATTCCTCAATATAAAAAAAAAAATTTTAATACTAGTAATAATAAGAAATTATGGGCAGATCAATCTATATAGAGTTACATGGACCCTAAAGACTTCAAATCACTAGTGCCCAAAGCTATTCAACACCTGGAAGTGATTAAGATTGCTGGGCCTCATCCCCCGAGTTTCTGATTTAATAATAGGTCTAGGGTAGACCTTGAGAATTTCATTTCTGATAAATTCCCAGAGGATGTTCCTGTTGCCAGTCGTGGAACCACACTTTGTGAGCTACTGAGAAAACTGACTTGATTATTGTGCATTCTGAATCAGAAGAAATCCACGGGTATAGACAGCATCTCTTCAAACCAAGCTAAGCCTAACATAAGTGTTTGAGGATCATGAAGGGAAAAGAGGAGAATGTGGAATAAAACAGGCATCAGGAGGCCAACGGACTTTCATCATGGTAATTAAACAAATAAGCTTTGAAGCCCTAGAAGGCTTCTTAGCAGATACATAAAGAGATCACAAATCATACACCATAAGGGGAAACAAAGAGTTTCTCTTTCCTCCTGTTACTGAAAAGTAACAAAAGGTTTTTGTTTTACCAGCTGATAATTTAGAGAGCCTTCTGAGGATATTCCAAAAAAGTATACAGTTCTGTGATCTACTTGGGAGATTCTTTTGGTTGTCTAAATATTCATATAAACTTTTAAAATAAAAGAGTGGAAAGATAGAAAAAAACATTTGCCTGGATATTTTATATTTATGTCATCCCCTGATTTAAAAAAAAAAAAGCCCTTTCTTTCCTGCAAAGAATTTTCAAATTGTTTTTTGATATGTATATTTTAACAGCATAGAAGACAATGTTGTTTTTTTTTGTTTTTTTTTTTTTGCTGTACGCGGGCCTCTCAGTGTTGTGGCCTCTCCCGTTGCGGAGCACAGGCTCCGGATGCGCAGGCCCAGCTGCCACGGCTCACGGGCCCAGCCGCTCCACGGCACGTGGGATCTTCCCAGACCAGGGCACGAACCCGTGTCCCCTGCATCAGCAGACGGACTCTCAACCACTGCGCCACCAGGGAAGCCCAGAAGACAATGTTTTAATAAGGTTTTGATTCAACAATATTTCTTGGGACAAATTAAATATGCCTAGGCTAAAAAAATTAAAAGTAAAAATTAGTACCTAAAAAGTAAAATACTTAAAAATAAAATACTTAAAAGTTATCAACCAGTCTAAGACTGATATCAAACAACATGAAAGACTTCTAACACAAAAAGGCCAAAAAAGATGTGCTTGATTCAGGAGATGAGGACAGGCATTTGCTCTATGGAGCTAATGGAAAATTACAGTCTCACTGTCCGAATTACAAGATGAATGAGGAACTGGTTAAGCACTAATGCTGTAACACTGTGGGACAGGCTGTGTCAGTTACTATGATGCAAAGTTCGTAGTATCCAGGAAGACATAAGCAAAATGGATGAATATTCATTAAAAAAAAAAATCCCTGGGCAACACTCTTGAATCTTCAGGGATAGGAAACACCCCCCTCCCCCTTTTAAAGCAGTAAATGTTAAATTCTGACATAAAGTCAAAGTTGGGGGGAAAAAAAAAGGATTAACATCACAGACCATGCCTGTAGAGTTCTTGGTAAATGTTAGTGGGATCTTTTTTATAAAACCTGAGCAACTTCATTCTGCTTTGGTTTGCCACTTCCTCTGGACATTGATCTCTTGAGCAGTAAGTGTCACATATGAAATCCTCACAGTTGAAGTGAAAACGGAATGGAGAAACTTACTGAGATTCACAGACGAGAGATACTTTTCTTTGCCAAAGGCTAGGTGCTTCAAATACTGCCCAGAATGAGACTACTGCACTCCAAGTAGACCACCACAGATAGTCTACTAAGAGCAGTAAAGCAGGAAAACAAAAAACATAACTTTTCTTCCCCTTTATTGTTTCAATGTGTTGGTCATGGTTAATATGTATTTAACCAAGTAAATAATCTGCTTTTATTTATTGTATGTGTTTATGTGACATTTAAAGTTGACTCTTGAGTTATGTGACCTTTTCTCTATATACTACCACCAGACCAAATGGTTCAGAATACAAACATGGCAGTGACTATTCTTTTAAAAAACTAAGTTGGAAGAATTAAAAACTCTTAACCAGACAACTAAAAATAAACAATGGCATTTTAACCATGCATAGATATGCACACACAGAACTATCCAAGCCAGTATATTTATTCACTTATACAATAGCCAAGTAAAGCAAACCATTCGCTGAATATGCACACATACACTTATAAATAGCAGATATAATTTGTTTTACATTAATGATCTTTCCCTTAGATGTTCAAAATGTCCAGATCTAAGGAACTAAACTGAAAGGCATCCTGGCTATGCTACTCAAATATTTTATCTTCATCGGGAAGCTGTCAATAGAGAAATGGCCAAAACTACAGAGAAAACTAACAGGCATCTTTAAAAAATTTTTCTGAATTCTAATTATTCTTCTCACCTCTCTAATTATAACATGCTTAGGGACTATGTAGTAGAATGGTAAAGAGACAAACTGTAGAGCAGTTAGGTTATAGTCAATTCATCGATAATGGAATTCCACTATTATAAACCCCAGTGCACCTAGCAAGGTAATACCTTTAATGTGGTATGTCCAATGGAAGAATTCTTCCTCATAAGAGTACAAACTCACGAATTATTACACTTTTCATTTTTAAAAGGCACATAAAAATCAGCAAACATTAATGAAATTTTGGACACAAGGGTAACATTAAACTCTAATTAGAAAACATACACAAAGAACCAACCGAGTATTTGTTTTACTCTATATCAGTTTCCCAAATATCATCATAATCACCTGTGAAAATGCTTTTAGAATATGATTTCTGGGTCTCAGTCATAAATCTGTAATCTACACAATGTTCCCTGATTGACTCTTCTATACCACCAGGTCTAGGAACCCGTGTCCTACACTATGGGCTCAAGTAAGTGAGTGGCATTGTAGCTCTGACTTTTGTACTGTCTTAGGTCATGATACTCAGTTCTGACACACACATAAAGGTGCACACCTATATATGGTTGAGAAGATTCTTGCTATACCAATTCCAGAGCACTTCTATATTATAAACCAGAAAGGTACTGACCATTTAGAATTTATTCCTGCACTGACAAAGGACAAAAATGACAGTAATTATTAAAATATGCCACCTGAAGCCGCCTGCTCAGAACAGTCTATCTACATTCCCCATGACAGTAAGATCCCTACAACTTACACCCTTACCACTGAAAGGATGATAAAGGTGATATATTGAGATATATTCATTGACCACTACTTACCATAACTGTATGTGGAATTTCAGACTTTCAAAAACATGTTAACCAAAGCAGGATGGTTAAACAAATAAATGCAAGACTCAATCATGTGTATATTCAGCTCCCACTTATCAACTGAGGTGGTGTATTCATCATGATAATTGCCCATTCCCATGCTTTCCAAAACCTACATGTTAATAAATCCCTGAGAATTATGAAGCATGTCCTTTTCTACTCCTGGGATTTCATGAGCAGTTATAGATCTTTTTTTTTCTAATGGTGACTTCCTCAGTTCTAAGCCTGTACTCTATTTCTACTTCATTGTTTCTACATCATATATTTTAGATTAACTCTATTCAGCCAACAATAAAAATAATTAGGGAAATCACTTAACTTCTAAAAACATAACTAGAAAATAAATAAATGTCACTAATAACTTATTTCCAAATATAGTTCACTATCCAGTCAGATGTCAATGTGTTTCGCCACTCTACAGATGTTAAACAAAAATCTACTTGGTATGCACAGTTAACTTGACCTCTTCATCTTAGGCTAGTTCAAATCATTGTCTTTCAGACTAACAGTACTAAACGAACGAGGGAAAACCTATGTGGATAGACCCCTGGCACACTCCTTCAAATCAGATTTTTTTCTAATGTCTAGTCAACTGACCAAATACCTCTCAGCTTGCTGACTCACAACACAACATTTATATTATGAAAAAAGTCAACCTAATTTTGAATATTACTGTCTTAACTTAGAATTATCAAATATTACAAGGGCACAGATCATGAGACTTGCTTTGGAATACCACCAGCTATATCTAAGAATAAGCTGTTCAACAAATCACTGAATTAATATGATAATGTTTTGAAGTCAAAAGCAAATTATTGCTTCACCAAAATAATACTGTTAAGTCACAAGTCCTTTCATGCCACAGATTTTAGGCACTCAACTTGTTGCCAGTTATGTAAACTAGATATAAAATTTTTGGTGATATTGTTATGTGGTGATAACATTTAACGATTAAGTCCCTTTGGCCCAAGAAGTTAATAACATGAAGTAACAGGGCCACACAACATACCTTTGGCATATTGATTGTCGTGTGTGTATGTTTATGTATACATGTATAGGTGACATATATATGAGCTTATGGCTTCAGTTTCAGATCCTGCTTAAAGAAACATTTTTGCTACATTGAAACACAACTTGTTGCTGAGAATGACATTTCAAATGACATAGAAAATAAATGCATTTTGAAAAGAAATTAAATAAATACTTCTTCTATATAAACACCTCCTTATATTATATTAAACGAGACAACCAATGGGCTCCAAGTTGATTTCAAAGTTTCTAAATCAACCCAATCTAACAAGTATTTAGTGAATGTTTACTTATTACAAGGCCATGTGGCAAGCATTAAAGGAAAGATGAAATGTAAAAGTTGGTCTCTAGCCTCAAGAAGCTTAAAATCTCATTGGAATAAAACATATGAATGTAAAAAGCAGAAAAGGCAACACAAGTATAAAACAAGGGATAAATTCATGGACTTAGTGGTGAAAGAAACCATAAAGAACATATAGTCTACCTTTTATATGAGTGGAAATTGAACAGAGAGGTTTTAAATGACTTGCCCAAGATCACATAACTTATAAGCAGCAGCTGTTAGATCTAGTGACACCAACACAATGGTCATTTAGTCTCAAGAGGAAGGGAGAAAAAAAAACCCTGTAAACATCAGAAAAGCCATCAAAATCATCACTGGACTTTTCTTTAGGGGAATAAAAACAGTGGAAGGATGCATTCTGAAAGAAAATTGCTAGTATTCCAGAAGTTCAAGGATGATAATCCATTTCTTCAAATGTGTATCTGTACATTTATGTTTTTTATAGGCGTATTTTTAAGACCATAAACTTATTTTTTTTACTCATTAGAAAGTAACATGTTTATCATAGAAACTTTGGAAAGCCTATAAGGAATGACATAGATAAGAACTGTGGTGCAAAATGGAATAAGAGACTCTCTGCAATATCTTTTTTTTCAAATTGAAGTATAGTTGATTTACAACATTGTTTTAGTTTCTGGTGTATAGCAAAGTAATTCAGATATACATATATACACATATTCTTTTCCATTTATTACTGGATACTGAATACAGTTCCCTGTGTGATACAGTAGGACCTCATTGTTTATCTATTTTATATATAGTAGTTTCTATCTGCTAATCCCAAACTCCTAATTTATCCCTCCCCCACTCCCTTTCCCCTTTGGAAACCATAAGTTTTTCTATGTCTGTGAATTTGTTTCTGTTTTGTAAATAAGTTCACTTGTGTCATATTTTAAATTCTACTTATAAGTGATATCATATGGTATTTGTCTTTCTGACTTACTTTACTTAGTATGATAATCTCTAGATCTACCCATGTTGCTGCAAATGGCACTATTTCATTCTTTTTTTATGGCTGATAGCATTCCATTGTGTATATATATACCACATCTTCTTTATCCATTCACCTATCGATGGATATTTAGGTTGCTTCCGTATCTTGGCTATTGTGAATAGCGATGCTGTGAACACTGGGGTGCATGTACCTTTTCGAATTAGTTTTCTCCGGATATATGACCAGGAGTGGTATTGCTGGATCACATGGCAACTGTATTTTTAGTTTTTTAAGGAACCTCCATACTGTTCTCCACAGTGACTGTACCAATTTACATTGCCACCAACAAACAGTGTAGGAGGATTCTCTGTTCTCCACACCCTCTCCAGCATTTATTTATAGACTTTTTGATGATGGCCATTCTGACTGCTGTGAGGTGGTACCTCATTATAGTTTTGATTTGCATTTCTCTAATAATCAGTGATGTTGACCATATTTTCGTGTGCTTTTTGGCCATCTGTATGTCTTCTTTGGAGAAATGTCTATTTAGATCTTCCCCCCATTTTTTGATTGGGTATTTTTGTTTTTGTTTTGTTTTGTCATTGAGCTGCATGAGCTGTTTGTATATTTTGGAGTCTAATCCCTTGTCGGTCACTTCGTTTGCAAATATTTTCTCCCAGTCCGTAGGCTGTCTTTTCATTTTGTTGATGGTTTCCTTTGTTGTGTGAAAGCTTATATGTTTGATTAGGTGTCATTTGCTTATTTTTGCTTTTATTTCTACTGCCCTGGGAGAATAAGCTAAGAAAACACTTTTATGAAAAAAAAAAAAACACTTTTATGATTTATGTCAAAGAATGTTTTGCCTATGCTCTCTTCTAGGAGTCTTATGGTGTCAGGTCTTATATTTAAATCTTTAAGCCATTTTGAGTTTATTTTTGTGTAGGGTATGAGGGTGTGTTCAAACTTCACTGATTTACATGCAGCTGTCCAGCTTTCCCAACACCACTGGCTGAAGAGACTGTCTTTTCTCCATTGTATATTCTTGTCTCCTTTGCCAAAGATTAATTAACTGTAGGTTTATTCCTGGGCTCTCTATTGTGTTCCATTGATCCATGTCTGTTTTTGTGCCAATACCACACTGTTTTTATTACTATAGCTTTGTAGTATTGTCTGAAGTCTGGGAGGTTTATGCCTCCAGATTTGTTCTTCTTCTTCAGGATTGCTTTGGCAATTCTGGGTCTTTTATGGTTCCCTATAAATTTTAGGATTATTTGTTTTAGTTCTGTGAAAAATGTCATAGGTAATCTGATAGGGATCACATTAAATCTGGTACATTGCTTTAGGATGTATGGCCACTTTAACAATGTTAATTCTGCTCCAAGAGCATGGGGTATCTTTCCATTTCTTTGAATCATCTTCAATTTCTTTTATCATGTTTTATAGTTCTCAGCATGTAAGTCTTTCACATCCTTGGTCAGGTTTATCCCTATTTTATTTTTTTGCTGCAATTTTAAAAGGGACTGTTTTTTTTACTTTCTTATATTTCACTGTTAGTGTAAAGAAATGCAACAGATTTCTTTATGTTAACCTTGTATCCTGCTACCTTGCTGAATTCATTTATCAGTTCTAGTAGTTTTTTTGTGGAGTCTTTCTTTGTACTTGTAATAACTAATAAAACAAAACAAATTGTTAAAAAGAAATGTCCTAGATAGATTATGAGAAGACGATGGAGTAGAAAGCAACAGGAATCTGTCTCTACACCAAGAAAGCAATTGCACTTGCACAATCTGTCTGATGAAATTATTTTGGAACTCTAGAATATAGTATATTAAAGGTTTGCAATTTCCAAGGGAAGGCTAGGAAAGCAAGTTGCCATTAACTTTGGTCAATTTCAGCTCTTAGCACAGTAGTAGCTACCCATTCCCCATTACCCAGTTCAATGGGTGGCAGTTATATGCACATGTTCCTGGAGCAGCTTACACATAGCTTGTGGTGACAGGGTGGGTAAAAAGGACCCTGCTGTCCAAATGTCAAGGATCTGTGATCTGATCACCGCTTCTCATCTCAGAGGAACAGAGACAGGTAGCCACTGCTGTTCCATCTCCCCTGACTGTTGCAAGTCCCTCTTGTTCCTGCTGAAGTATGCTAGGGGGCCAGCGCCCTTTCACCCTCCCTTCATTTCACTCTTATTCTCTTTTGGAAAGACAGACATCAAATACTAGGACATTTAAAAGAAACTGCACATATGAGGGAAATTGGAAAGTCACCATGCATGCCCAGGGAAAAGACCAGGCTCAAAAGAACCTAAGAAGACCTTAAGTATATACCTCAGTTGAGCTTTGGCAAAGAAGCAGAACACACAATTTAAAAAAAGCAAAACAATAAACAAAAATAACAACAAAAACCCAGCAAACCCTGCAGAATGGGGAAATGTGATTTCCAGAGTTACCAAATGATTAAATTCAAATGTCCAGTTTTCAAATTAAAATTATCAAGAAATATAAAGAGGAAAGTATAGCCCATAAAAAGAAAAAGTATAAATAAACAGAAGATGTTCTTTAAAAAGACCTGATGGCAGATCTACTAGACTCTAAAGCAACTGTCTTAAAGATTCTCAAAGAACTAAAGTAAAATTTACAAAAAGTCAAGAAAATTAAATATGAACAAAATGGAAATAATATCAATAAAGAAAACTGAAAAGGAAATTCTGGAGCTGAAAGTATAATAACTGAGGTGAAAACTTTACTACAGGAATTATAAGGCATATTTAATCAGGCAGAAGAAAGAATGAGTGAACATGAAGATAGGACAATGAAAATTACCAAGTCAGAGAAACAAATAGAAAAAAGATTGAAGAAAGGTGAACAGAGCCTAAGGGACCTGTGGGACACCATCAAATGGGCTGACAAATGCATTGTGGGAGTCCCAGAAGGAGAAAGAAAAAAGGGATGAGAGAATATATAAACAAATAATAGCTGAAACTCCAAATTTAATGAAAGAAGCTCAATGAACTAGAAGTTTGATGAACTCAGAGATCTACACAGACACATTATAATCAAATTTTCAAAAGACAGAGAAAGTCTTGAAAGGTGAAGGAAAGAAGCAACACTTCACATACAAGAGATCCTCGATAAGATTATCATCAGAGTCCTCATCAAAAACTTTAGAGGCAAGAAGGGAGTGGGCCAATATTGTCAAAGTGCAAAAAGATAAAAAAATAAAAACCTGTCACCCAAGAAGCATAAATCTCGAAAAACTATCCTTTAAGAGCAAGGGAGAACTTAAGTCATTCCTAGGTAAATAAAAGAAGGAATCTGTTACTACTAGACCTGCACTACAAGAAATGCATATGGAAGTCCTGCAAGGTGTAATAAAAGGACACAAGACAGAAAAACACAAAAGCACATAAGGAGATAAATGTCTCAATAAAAGTACATGAGTGATTTTAAAAGCTAGTATTATTCTAATTTGTTCTTTAATTCCACATTTTGTTTTCTACATAATTTAAATGACTAATTCATTTCAAATAACTTAGTTTATGTCTTTGGGTACACAATGTATAAAGATGTAACTGTGACATGAACAACTTAAAAGGGCGGGGATGGAGTAGCAAAGGAGCAGAGATTTTGGTATATTATTTAAATAACATAAGCAAACTAGTGTTACAATTTCAGAATTTTAAAAGTAATCCCTATGGTAACTGCCAAGAAAATATTTATGAATATACACAAAAAGAAATAAGAAAGGAATTTAAATGTTTCCTTACCACCCCCCTAATCAACTAAGCACAAAAGTAGACAGTAATACAGGAAATGAGGTACAAAAAAGCTATTAGACATATAGAAAATAGCAAAAAGAAAGAAAAAATTCCTTATCCGTAAGTAGTTTTTAACATAAATGAGTTAAACTCTACAATCAAAAGAGACTGGCAGAATAGATAACAAATATGATGCAACTATACGATAGCT
The DNA here is from genome assembly GCF_964165515.1 of Mesoplodon bidens. NCBI lineage: Eukaryota > Metazoa > Chordata > Mammalia > Artiodactyla > Ziphiidae > Mesoplodon > Mesoplodon bidens. The sequence continues at coordinate 48,749,216 of NC_138165.1, read as the reverse complement.
ACAAGAGATTCACTTTAAATCCAAAGGCACGTATAGTTTGAATGTGAAAGAATGGGAAATGATATTCCATACAAATAACCAAAAGACAGCAGAGGTGTCTATAGTAATATCAGACAAAATAGACTTTAAATCAAAAAAGGATGCGAGACAAATAAGTACATTAATAAAAGGTTCAACACAACAAGAAGATATAACAATTATAAACATTTACACACAAAATAACAAACCTTCAAAGTATATGAAGAAAAAAATGAACTGAACTGAAGAGAGAAATACAGTTCTACAATAACAGCTGGAGATTTCAATACCCCACTCTCACTGGATAGAACCACCATATGGAAAATAAGTAAAGAGAGAACATTAAGAACATAATATACCAACCAGATATAACAGACCTATTCAAAATACACTACACAATAGAATATACATTCTTCTCAAGTGCACATGGGTCATTTTCCAGGATATATCATATATTAGGAGACAAATTAAGTCTCAACAGATTTTAAAAGATAGATATCATACCAAGTATCTTCTCCAACCAAATTGGGATGAAGTCAGAAATATTGGAAGAAAAAGAAGACAATTCACAAATTTGTGGAAATTAAACAACACATTCTTAAACAATCAATGGATCAAAGAAGAAATCACATGGGATATTAGAAAATACCTAAAGATAAATGAAAATGAAAACACAATTTACAAAACTCCTGGCACACAGGGGTAAAGCAGTGTTAAAGGAGAAATTCAGAGCTATCAACTCTTTAATTGAAAAAGAAGAAAAATCTCAAATCAATAACATACTCTACAACCTTAAGAAACTAAACAAAGTGTAAATAGATTAAGCCTAAAGACAGCAGACAGAATGAAATAATAAAGATTAGAGCAGAGATTTTTCTTAAAAATAGGGAATAGAAAAGCAACAGAGAAACCAAAAGATGTATCTTTGAAAATATCAACAAAATTGACAAATCTTTAGCTAGATGGACTATGAAAAAAAGAGAAGAGATTCAAATTAATAAAATCAGAAGTCAATGTGGGGACAGTACTACCAATTCTACAGAAATAAAGAAAAATTAGAAGAGAGTACTATAAATTGCATGCCCACAAATTGAAAAACCTAGATAAAATGGACAAATTCATAGAAACACAAAATCTACCAAGACTAAATCACAAGGAAATAGAGTATCTGACTAGACATATAACTAGCAAAGAGATTGAACCAAAGTCAAAAATCTCTTGACAAAGAGCCCTGGAATTCTACCAAACATTTAAAGAAGAACTAGCATCAATTCTTCCCAAACTTATCCAAAAAATTGAAGAAGGAACACGTTCTAATTCATTCTTTGAGGCCAACACTACACTGGTACCAAAGACACTATAAGAACACTACAGACCTAAATTCTTATCAACACCGTTGTAAAAATCCTCAACAAAATATTAGCAAACTGAATTCAGCAGCATATTAAAAAGATTATACATCATGACCAAGTGGGATTTATTCTTGAAATGCAAGGATGGTTCAACATATAAAAATTGATGTATGTAACACTTCACATTAACGTAAATAAGGGAAAAAACACATAATTATCTCAAGTGATGCAGAAGCAGCATTAAAAGTTCAACTAGGGGTTTCCCTGGTGGCGCAGTGGTTGAGAGTCCGCCTGCCAATGCAGGGGACACGGGTTCGTGCCCCGGTCCGGGAAGATCCCACATGCCGCGGAGCGGCTAGGCCTGTGAGCCATGGCCGCTGAGCCTGCGCATCCAGAGCCTGTGCTCCGCAACGGGAGAGGCCACAACAGTGAGAGGCCCGCATACCTCAAAAACAAAAACAAAAAAGTTCAACTAAACAAACTAGGGACAGAAGAAAACTATGTCAGCATAATAAAAGCCATATATTAAAAACCCACAGTGAACATCATGGTGAAAGATTGAAAACTTTTCCTCTATAATCAGGAACAAGGCAAGGATGACTGCTTTCACCTCTTCTATGTTCTATTCAACATAGTACTGGAAGTTCTAGTCTGAGCAATTAGACAAGAAAAAGAATTAAAGGTATCCAAATTGGAACAGAAGAAGTAAAATTGTCTCTGTTCACAGATGACATAATCTTGTATGTAGAAAACCATAAAGATTCCATGAAGAAACTGTTAGAATAAATGAATTCAGCAAAATAGTAGGATACAAAGTCAATGTAAAAAATTCAGCTGCATTTCTAAAACAATCTGAAAAGGAAATCAATAAAACAATTCCAATACACACTACTATATATAAAATAAACAACAAGGACCTACTGTATAGCACAAGGAACTATATTTAATATCTTGTAATAACCTACAATGGAAAGGAAGCTAAAATGTATATATTGTTTTACATATATATATAAACTGAGTTATATATATAAACTGACTTTGCTGCACACCTGAAACTAACACATTTTAAATCAACTATACTTCAATTTAAAATAAAAGTCTAGTGTCTTCCCTGGTGGCACAGTGGTTGAGAATCCGCCTGCCATTGCAGGGGACACGGGTTCAAGCACTGGTCTGGGAAGATCCCACATGCTGCGGAGCAACTAAGCCCGTGCGGCACAACTACTGAGCCTGCACTCTGGAGCCCGAGAGCCACAACTACTGAAGCCCATGCACCTAGAGCCTGTGGTCCGCAACAAGAGAAGCCACCTCAATGAGAAGCTCATGCACCGCAATGAAGAGTAGCCCCTGCTTGCCACAAACTAGAGAAAGCCCACATGCAGCAATGAAGACCCAACGCAACCAAAAATAAATAAATAAATTTATAAAAATAAAAGCCTAACTACCCGCCCCCACCCCCCCAAAAAAAAAGTAAAAGAAAAAAAGAAAACAATTCCATTTATGGTAGCATCAAATAGAATAAAATATGTATGAATTAACTTAGCCAAGGAGGTGAAAGACTTGTACAATGAAATCTACAAAGCACTACTGAAAGAAACTTATAAATGGAAATACATCCCATGTTCATAGATTAGAGATGTCAACACTACCCGGCTTGATCTACAGATTCAATGTAATCTCTATCAAAATCCCAACTATGTATTTGGAAAAAAAGAAAAACCCATGCTGAAGTTCATATGGAATCTTAAAGGACACTAAATAGCCAAAACAAGGCTGATAAAGGAACAACAAAGCGGGAGGACTAACACTTTCTGATTTCAAAACTTACTACAATGCTGCAGTAATCAAAACAACATAGTACTGGCATAAAGACAGACATATAGACCAATGAAACAGAACAGACAACCTAGAAATAAAAAAATAAATACCCCCCCCACACACACACGGTCAAATGATTTTTGACAATGGTGCCAAGGCTATTCAATGGGGCAAAGACAGTCTTTTAACAAATGATTCTGGGAAAACTGAATATCCACATGCAAAAGAATGAAGTTGGATCCTTATGAATACTATATAAAAAAATAAACTCATCAAAGAGCTAAAAAAATGACCTAAAACTATAAATCCCTTAGAAGAAATTTAAGATAAATATAGGGTAAAAGCTTCATGATATTTAATTTTCCAATAGTTTCCTGGATATGACACCAAAAACACAGGCAAAAGAAAAAAAAGAAACAAATTGGACTTCATGAAAAATTTAAAATTTGTGCACTAAAAGACACTATTAACAGAGTAAAATGACAACCCACAGAATGTGAGAAAATATTTGCAAATCATTTATCCAATCAAGGATTAAAAATACATATATGACAATTAATATATACAGAAATCTTAAAACTCAGCAACACAAAAACAAATAACCTAATTCAAAAATGAGTAAAGGATTTGAATAGACATTTCTTCAGGAAAGATATACAAACAAGTACATGCAAAGATGCTCAACATCACTCATCATTAGGAAAACTCAAATCAAGACTACAATGAGATACCACCTCACACCCATTCGGAGGGTTACTATATTAAAACAAAAACGTTAAATAACAAGTGTTGAAGACAATGTGGAGATATGAGAACCCTTAGCACTGTTAGCTGGGAATGTAAAATGGTAGAGAAGCCTGTGGAAAACAATCTGGCAGTTCCTCAAAAAATTAAAAACAGAGTTGTCATATGGTTCAGTCATTCCACTTCTGGGTATAAATACTGAAAAGAACTGAAATCAGGGTCTCAGATATTTGTGCACTCATGTTCACAGTAGCACAACTGACAAAATATGGAAGTGTCCAATGACAGATAAATGGATAATCAAAATACGGTATATACCCATAATGGGATATTAAATCCTAAAAAGGAAGGAAATTCTGACACATGCCACAACATAGATGAAACTTAAGGACATTATGCTAAGTGAATTAAGGCAGTCACTAAAAGACAAATAATGTATGATTCCACTTATATTAAACACTCAGAAGAGTCAAAATCATAGAGACAAAATGTAGCGTGGTGGTAGCCAGGGGCTTGGGGCAAGGGGAGAATGAGGAGTTAGTTTTTAATGGGTATAGAGTTTCACTTTACAAGATGAAAAGAGTTCTGGAGATGATGGTAGTATACTGGTATGAATGTATTTAATGCCACCAAACAGTACATCCAAAAATGGTTAAGATGGTAAATTTTACGTTATATGTACTTTACCACAAAAAAACACTCTGAGAAAAAGAGAAAAGGATGTCCAAGCAGTAACTAAAGAATGAAAGAAGCAGAAGTTAATACTATAAAGAAACAAAAGCCTAGGAAATTCTAGAAGCATTGTGCATAGTTCCCAACTTAAACCCCACTCTCCAAAGCCCCCAAACGCTCACAAGTGCATCAAATAAGGAGAGAAGCAAACTGTAAAAATCATGATTCATTTATTAAACTTTAAAATTAAAGAAAAAATTCATCAGGCATAAAGGCTGAAATCATCTTCAAGGTAGAAAAAAAATGCTGAAAGACAATGGATTAATATTTACAAAGTTCTGAGAGAAAGAGTATAAAGATTCATAATCAGTAAAGATTTCATTCACATATAAAGGTATAACAGGTATAACCTTATCAAACTAGAATGGACTCAATAAACAGTGCAAATAAAGCTTTGTGGGGGAGTGGAGTGTGGGGAGCTCAACCATGAAATCCAGCCAATTAAAGCATGATTCACCATGCCCCCACGCACACACATGATGGTGAGCTGTGAATCCACTAAAGTGAAGAATTAAAACTAAACAACTAGGGGCTTCCCTGGTGGCGCAGTGGTTAAGAATCCACCTGCCAATGCACGGGACACGGGTTTGATCCCTGGCTGCCAAGGAGCAACTAAGCCCATGCATCACAACTACTGAGCCACAGCCCCCTAGAGCCCATGCGTTGCAAATACTGAGCCCACGTGCTGCAACTACTGAAGCCCGTGCACCCTAAGGCCCATCCTCCTCAACAGAAGCCACCACAATGAGAAGCCCATGCACCGCAATAAAGAGTAGCCCCCAGTCGCCGCAACTAGAGAGAGCCCGCGTGCAGTAACGAAGACCCAACGCAGCCAAAAAAACCAAAAAAACAACTGAACAACTATAAGCATTATAGTTGCAAAATAGGTAATAAACATATAAATCTTGATAATGTGAAAATAATTATACCAAAAAAGAAGTGAATGCATAAGAACATAAATTTCTTCATTTTTCACAGTAGGAAGACAATAGGGTCTAAAGTTGAAACATGCATTATAAAAAAAGGAACTTTTTTTAAACCTTAGATTGGAATCTTTTATAAAATCATCTCTTGGGTTTAGTAAATATTCAAAGTTCAGCAATTCCAACAATTTTTACTTGGTTAAATTCAGGAAAACTGAATGCAAGCAATACCACTACTGTGGTACACACACACACACACACACACACACTTTTTACCAAAATGGAGCCTCTAGATACTGCTTCATAATATTTGTCACTTAAAAGAACATGAACAACTTGCCACATTTATAGGTATATATACATATATTTGTACACACTATATATTTTTAACATTTTATTAAAATCTTTTGTAGCACCATAAAATGCTCTGTGTTTTGAATGAAACACTGCAAAAAGAGGGGCAAGTTTTGTTTGATATGTCTTTGGTTAATGCAAACTGGATTCAGTGAAGCACCTCAGGCAAGCCCTACAGGAGTATCCTTATATTTCAAGTGAGTGGAGTCAGTGAAATGACAAGGTAAAGAGAAAGGAAAATTAGATGAAAGCCATAGTAGTAATGTGAGTAAGACCTATAAAACTGTATACCAAAGAGAGCATTTACAAGAGAAAAGCGGTGAGAACATGTCCTATTAGTTTCAAAGTTTTCCAAGTAGGTCAAAGAGACAATAAATAGTTTTTCCTAGCCTGCAGATCAATACCTTCCAAGATGGGTGGTGCAAAACAACCCTCTCAGGTAAAATATTTTAAAACTTTTACTTATAAATATTTACCCAAAAAAAAGAATTAAGCTTATATAATATTTAATATATAAAATGACATTAATATCTTCACTTCATCTGTGTTAGCAGGTCATATCATGTCACTACCAGCAACCCAAGAGTCCTAAGGAAAGAGGGGGAGATCAGTAACAGGGGTTACAAGGGGCACCATCATGTTTATTCACTTTCAGCTTATTATAACACAATACGGGGCCCACTTGGATGGGAGAATATTATTTAGAGGAAATGCTCACTGAAATATTTGAGGGTGAAGGGCTTTATGCAAGTAACTTACTCTTGAATCATTCAGAAAAATGTTATGTATATATTTTATTTGTGTATGTGTGAATACATGTCGATCTAGATGTATATGGAAGAGAAACAGCAAACAATAAAGCAAATAGAGAAAAAAAAAGAAGAAAAAGAAAATAAAAATCCAGTTGCCTTGCTGTACTAAAGTATTGTTAATGATGTTTTAAATAAAAGAAAAATGATTCAGGTGTTCCAATAAATTGCTGATCTTTCCTGGAATGAAAAGTGGCTGCCTGTCATAATCATGTTATTTAGCAAAAAACAAACAAACTCCAAACAAAAATACTTGGTGTAGAACTTTCAGATGAAAGTAGAAAAGAAACTGCTTTTTGAAAGAAACTTATGCTATGGAAAGAGCACTTTGAAAATGTTTTCACTTCTGATTTTGTGGCTGAAAATGGTGTATTATGTATAAAAATTCTCATACATATGCACTTAAAAACACTTATGAAGAGGACTTTTTAGTCTATTAACAGATATTCCTACAAAGAGTATGAGTGAGTTTTATAAGCATTTGTTAAAAATATAAAAACACACCACTTCCCAATCAGTTTGCAAAAACAAATAATTTACATGAGAGAAAATGAAATGTACTAATAAAATTTCTACAAAAACCTTTGTAAAATTGGAGGACGGGACTGAAAATTAAAAACATACAAATGATCATTATTTTCTTTAATAACTTTTTTTGGTTAAAACCCTAAAGTTCCAGCAGAGGGGCATATTACTTTGTGACAAGAACTCTTGGTAAATTTAAAAAAAAAAAAAAAAAAAGTAATACTACTCTCTTTCTGATGATGACTGAAGAAAACACTGAAAATAATATCATTATCAACTTCCATCTAATTTAGGTGAAAGTTGAAAAATACAAATTCTACTGTTTATCTAGTGTCTAACTCTGCATGGTTGACATTTTTCAAAGAAGAGTAAGAATGGACAGAAGATTAGAACTTTGCCTCTCTCTTCAGTTAGAAAAATGTTGTGATAAACAGTCAAATATATAGATAAGGCATTTTAGACGAAATCTGTGGGTGGTTTCCACATTTTGTTAATGTTCTTTGAGATAAAACTTAGGTAAGAACATATTTAAGCTGTTTATCAGTCAGTTAGAATTAGTTTTCACATATCTCTTTCCACATAGAGCATTTGCAGCAAGGTGAAGATTAAAATAGAGTTAAGAGAAATTTTGAAGGTGGGGGAAATAAGCAATAAAATAGGTATAAATTCCAAGTTAACAGACAAGCAAACATATTTTTACTACTCCTAAAGGGATCAGGTTAAAAATGCTGTCTATGAAATTATGCACATTTAGTAAGTCAAGTTGGAGAACATTTTCTGGTAAGATGTTTCCTTGAGTTCTCCAGAGCTGAAGCATAATTCCAAATAAAATAACAGCTTTTTGTGATTTCTAGATAAACTTGTCCACAGTGAACTGTGGTAAATGCTGACAATTTTATAAAATCTTTTTTTCTCCTCATTTGTTCCCAGTGAATATACAGGGGTGCAATTTACTTAGGAACTCACTCAGATCAAATGAATCCAAGGTTTAATAATCTGTAGTCTAATCATATGATGACATGCTATTTTCTTAATTGATATTAAGATGAAGAAAAATATTTTATAATGTCTAATACTCAAAAATGACCAAATGGAAATGTTTGCAATTCTCCAGAAAAGCCATTCTGTCTCTCACCTCTGAGTTTTCAATACTGCCTGGAATCACATATACACATGGAGACACACCCTCACACATATATGTGTTTATTTATGCATACATATATGTGCATAGGTACTCTACATATATTTTTTTAGTAAATGTATTTATTTATAAAGTACCGATTAGAATCCTGACATCAAATATGCCCATCGAGTTGTTTTTGAGAATATGTGCAACCATCACAAACTAAGTAAACAGCTTCAGTGGGAGAATCACAGGTTTAACAACATGAAATCTTCAGGAAAAAAAGGCATTTGTAAGTTACTACAGTACTTTATGATTATTAACCATGGAACACCCCTTGCAAATGATGAGAAGTATAAACTTTGCATTAGTGTAAAAGAATACATAAAAAAGAAATAATATTGGGAGGACTTCTTTACTCTCTAAGTTTTTATAAATTTTATTTATTTATTTATTTTTGGCTGTGCTGGGTCTTCATTGCTGCGCGCGGTTTTTCTCTAGTTGCGGTGAGTGGGGGCTACTCTTCATTGCGGTGAGCGGGCTTCTCATTGCGGTGTTTTCTCTTGTTGCGGAGCATGGCTCTAAGCGCCCGGGCTTCAGTAGTTGTGGCTCGCGGGCTCTAGAGCACAGGCTCAGTAGTTGTGGCGCACGGGCTTAGTTGCTCTGTGGCATGTGGGATCTTCCCAGACCAGGGCTCAAACCCATGTCCCCTGCACTGGGAGGCAGATTCTTAGCCACTGCGCCACCAGGGGAGTCCTGGGAGGACGTCTTTAAGACACATATCTAAAAATAAAATATATTCACTTCTGAACTATGAAAGAAGCTAATGAAAGAAGCAACACAAACTTGCAAAGAATCTAGAAACCCTTCCAGCTTTTGGAATGCATTATAACACTTTATTGGTACTGATTTATGTTATAACTACATCTTAAATATTACACTGGCTAACAGTAGTCTACATTCTCTGAGCACATAGAATCTGACTAGAAATGTGCTGAATAGAAGGAAGAATTAAGCTTGTGAATCAAAGCTAATGTGTTTATTTGGATGGATAAACAGTATAAAGGAAACAAAGACTTGAATTCAATGAAAACATTATTTTTTTTTTGGAAAGAGGAAAGTGTCATACATGGGACTCAAGATTTAAGACCTGGCACTAAAGTCAGTGAGTAAGGAGAGAGCACATATGGTCAAATTTTCTCTGAAAAGCTTATAAAGTAGTACTGTACTTTTTTGCAAGAGCCATTACTCCAGGGCATATGCTCATTTGAGAAAAATGATGAATAGAATCCTCCCTACTATTAAAATAATTTTTTCCTTTGACATGCTCACAGTTGAATTTATGTAAATATTATATGCTACAACCCCAATGAATTAATCAGCAAATGTTAATTAAACTATTTTGGTAGAGAGAAAATTGAAAACATTGCCTTAGAGAGAAACAATCTGATAATTTCTAGAAATTACCCATGTGAATACAAACTAAGAATTTTTGCTAAAAACTTTAAGAACAGTATGTTTCTAATGAGACTTTCAGCTTATGCAGGAAACATAAGGAGACCAAATTCCTACAATTTGAGCACTAGGGCCAAAGAAATTATGTTCTCCAATTGTGTTTACTACTGAATACACAGCGCCCCCCCCACCCAATCAGCATGTTTAGGTAACTTTGCCATGACAGATGAAAACTTGAGTTTAAGCATTTTTACTGTAATAAGATCTTAAAACAGTTGGCTTTTCTTTTTTACGGGAGAGAGTGTTAAGAAAAAGTTGTTGGTTTTTTTTGCTTTAAAAAGGCAGCTTAGAATTTCTTATACAACATCATACAATACAGAAGAAAACATGATCCTTTTCAGACTCCAAACCAGGAGAATGCTCAAAAAACTTAAGTTATTCCTTGCATTGCAAAATAACCGTTCATTGTAATTACTTAAATGCAACAGACTATCCAAACTATCTTAATAAAAGTTATAGACTCACTTACTTTTAAAAGATCACTAAATATAACTCCCTCATTTTCACATAGGAAAACCTGAGACGCAAATTTACTCACAGATCCAGTTGCAGGCAGATCTAGGTTAAGAACTCGGGTGCAATACATCCATCCTTTTTCTGTAAATCTTTCTTTCCCCCAAGGTTAAAGGGCTGTCAGTGAGACAACTAACGGATGATTGATTTTGAGCAGATAGGTTCAAATATACTGTTTCCTATATTGATGTCATCCTATATACAGCTTTTCTCGTACACGCCATTCTCTGTCCTGAGAAAATGCTATTCTTTAACCACTGATGTAAGGAAAACAAGAAAAATCACCCTCATTGAAACAAAAAACGCCCAACAACCATAAACAAAAGGACCATTAACTGGCTACAGGGAGAACTCAGATTATAGTTGAAAAAAACTCAAATACACCCTGAGCTATCAATTTCCTAATTCTTAAATAAAACAGAACTAGCTCATGATATCCAGATTACTCCCTTGAAAAGGCAGCAGCAGGTAAACAAACATGGAATCTCTGACACTGGATTTGTGGTGCAATCTACTTGCTAATAAAAAAAAAATGGTCTTTTCTAAGTAAACACGAGAAAGCACCCAGGGAAATAGTCTTTTCTCCCTTTGGAGGTAGACCAGACTGCATAACAATGAGTCAACCCTAACAAAGGGTAGGCTCAGGAGCAGAGGCTTCCCCTTTAAGAAGGCTGACTATTTCAGTTTACCTTGACTTCCTTCAGAAATGTCACAGAAGAAACAACAATAAAAAGGATAAATCTATGCAATCAGGAAAGCTAAAAAGCTGAGATGACCAGAATGCTGAAGAACATCTGGAAGACATAAAGCACATGGGCTAAAAATCCACTAGTATAGAGGGAGTTACAACCCAATATTAATAAAAGAAGACTTAAAAAAAATAAGTTTCCTCAGGGGAACTCCAGAATAAATGTAAGATCTAAAGTAGCAGCAGAACAGGGAACTCCCTGGAGGTCCAGTGATTAGGACTCTGAGCTCTCACTGCCGAGGGGCTGGGTTTGATTCTTGGTCAGGGAACTAAAATCCCACAAACAAGCCCCAGGGCACAGCCAAAAGAAAAAAGTAGCAGCAGGACAATGAACATAGAGAAGACAAGGAAAATGAATGGTAGAAAAGCATACTAATCTCCAACGCTGAATATTCAGTTGCTCCATTTATCCCAACTGAAGGCAACAATTATAGGTCTCTATGTATAAAATGAGAATTTCTTATACAAGAAATTCAGAAGATACTTGGAGTAGGTACTGAGGTCTGAGACGGGGAGGTAGTGCCCCAGATAACTTTCTGGCCCTCTTAAGAGAGATCTTATTCTCAAAGTGCAAGGTTTTATTTATTCCACTTTAACTAACCTCCAAAATGGTCCCCAATGGTTCTCATCTTCTAGTATTCATTTCTTTGAGTAATCCCCTATCACACTATTGAGCTGGCTAGTATAACCAACAGGTTATTGTGGTAATAATGGAGTGTGACTTCTGAGGATAGAAAATTTGACTTCCCCTGGACCACCTGCTCTGGGTGAAGCCACCTGCCATGTAGGGAAGACAGTCAGGCAACCCTATGAAGAGGTCCACATCATAAGGAACTGAGGACTCTTGCCAGGAGTAAATAGTAACTTGCCAACCATATGAGTGAACCAGTTTAGATGCAGATTCTCCAGCTCCTGTCAAGCCTTCAGATGACTGCAACTCCAGCTAATATCTTGACTGTAACCCATGAGAGACCAAGAGCCACAACCATCTATCTAAGCTGCTCCTGAATTCCTGACCCATAGAAACTGTGTGAGAAAATAAATGTTGTTTTAAGCAACTACTGGTTGCAACTGTTTTGGAGTAGTTTGCTGCATAGCAACAAATAACTAATATACCCTCCTTCAGAATTTATTAAAAAAATAAAAGTACTGATAATCCAATTATTGATATTGAGAATCAGTCATGAATACTGTAAACTTACTGTTCAAAGAAAAAAAACAAGAAAAACAAAACCGCAAAAATATCACAAAATCTAGAGAATATGACCAGGGTAAAATTTAGAGAAAAATGTATGGTATTTGTGAGGTAATAAAAAATATATATTGGTCTCTGCCCCTGGTTTCTGGCACAGAGCTTCAGAAACCCTTGTAATTTCCTAAGTAATAAGAGCACCAGGAGCATTTTTTGTTCTAATATTTGATTATTAAACTCAGTTCCTGACACAGGGATCCTAAAACCCTTGTGATTTCCTGGGTGGTAAGAGTGCCTTTTGTTCTAATGAGGCGACTTTCAGTGGGCTCCTGGATGGGTCCTGGATGAGGGATAGCCAGCAGAAAGAACAATACATGATTAGAAGCTTGGATTTTTTTAGCCTTGCCCCCCATTCTCTTGAGTAGGGAGAAAGGCTAAAAACGGAGTTAATGATTCATCATGCCTATGTAATGAAGCCTCCTCCATAAAAATCCCCGAAGTATTGTTTTTGAAGAACTTCTGGGTTGGTGAACATGTGGAGATTTGGGGAGAGTAGCAGCCACTCTGAGACGAACGGTCTCAGAGCTCCACTTTACCCTCCCCATATCCTGCCGTACACATCTCTTCCAAATGACTATTCCTGAGTTACATCCTTTCATAATAAACTGCTCATCTAGTAAGTAAAATGTTTCTCTGAATTCTATGAGCCACTCAGGCAAATTAATCAAGCCCAAGGGTGGGGTGGGGGGTTGTCACTGGAACCTCTGAACTATAGTGGGTTGATCAGAAGCACAGGTGACAACCTTGACTTGCAACTGGCATCTGAAGGGGCTGGGGGTGTCTTGTAAGACTGACTCATTAACCTGTGGAATCTGATGCCACCTCTGGGTAAAAAGTGTCAGAATTAAGTTGAATTGTAGGACATTCACCTGGTGTCTGAGAAGTGCTTGGTGGTATGGGAAAACCTGCCCCTCCCACAACCCTAGGCTGAAACTGGGTGCAGAACTGTACAGTATTAAACAAACTTATTATTAAAGACGAAAATAAATATAATTTGCAACAAGTAACTTACACAGAAAATTAAGTAAATCGAAAGACTGCATAACGGAAAATAAGGGTCCAAGCACAAAATTGAAGAAATAATTACTAATAAATAATAAATAGTAAGGAAAGTAGAGGCAGAAAACCTGAATTAGTTATCACAAAAGAAATGGAAAGGGTACTCAAAACTAAGCCCCCAAATGGCTATAGACCAAGGTAGTCTGGAAACATAATTTTTAACCTAAACACTCAAAACAGAAGTTCAAAAGGATTTAAACAGTTCCAATATCTAGGAAAAAAGATATAGGCCTTTTAACTTTATTCTACACACCTGATATAACCTCTGTAAATAAAACTGGACAAAAGGTAAAAAATTTTTACAGATAAAGCTCACACAGAATTCATAAAGAGAAACAGAGACTCTGCCTCAAATATTAGCAAATATAATATATAAATAAGAAAATGCATCTTTTAGATTGCTAAAAACCTGGTTCTTTGAAATAGGATAGGTATCAAAAATCCATTGTAAACAGTGTTGCAAATAAAATCATGAATAATATGTTCACTACTACTAATACTTAATAGCATTCTAGAGAAAACAAGCAACAACAAAAACTCACTAACCCAATTTTAAGTGGTTCCCATATATAACATGAGTTTAAACACTACCGCTCTTCCCAATAAAAGTTGGGCTGTAAGATTCCTTCAAACTGAAAAATGCCCAATTTAAGTTACCAAACTATCAATTTAACCATTGAAACAACATGTTTATATTTACTTTGTTAAATTATGTATGCTTATTGATGAAAATATACAAATTTATTAATCAGTTTATTGTATTACATAATTAAGCATCTGTAAGCAGCTCCTGTTTCAGTGACTAATGAATGTAGTATAACAATATTGAGGTAGTAAACTGGAAAGTTGCACTGTTTAACATTCCACTGCTTTATTAGCTATCATTGATGAGTGGCAAAATCATTAAGCGATATTCTGATGTTAATACAAAATCACTTAGGAAAATAAAAAATAAATCTCATCTTTAAAATGCAGTTCTTTATTAAAACTAAATGAAAAAAAGATTAAATGAGATACCACTTTTGGCATACGAAAGTACAGTGTTTTGTTTCAGTTGGGACAATACTTAGGGTTGGTGAAGTTGTGGTTAATGAAACTAACACACAATAATGGTACAAACACACAGTACTAGAAGCCACAATTTTACTGCCTTCCATTCAGCAATTCCACTTTCAGAATTTTACTCAAAAGAAATAATCACAGATATGTACAAATACTTAGCTGAAAGGATGTTTAATATAGCTCTGGCTATAAAAAGAAAAAATTAAATATCCAGTACAAGGAAATTAGTTAACCAAGTCACGATACAAACACAATGAAAGACAATTACTCTTCAACTAAAGTCCTGGTGAATTTGGTTTAAAAAAAAAAATGTCATTTTTTGTTCAAAAAGGATCAAAGCTTTCTGTCTGCCATGTAAAGAGCTTAGAGGTTGATACTCTTGTCCTCACAAGAAAAATACTGAACTAAAGAACAACAACTCCCCCTTAATCCCTAAGAGGAATGAGGTCATAGGGCAAACTGTTTCCTCTAAAATTAGAGACACACAGGCAGATATAGAGAATCACAGTTTATTGGAGCAGAAGCCTGGAAACAGAAATTACACTGAAGCTAGTTCCAAGGTATGAAAACTTAAAATGTAATTGACAAACTGCTAGAGACTCAATGTAGACAAGTTTAAGTTAAAAACTCCAAGAGGGCCCAGGCTTGGGGAAGCCTCCCAACTTTCCTGAATTTTACCTCCAGGAACCTCACTAGGTTCTCAGAGAAGGCCAGAGAAAAGTCTCCTCCTGCTTCAACAGGGGTAAGGGAAAAGTACCCAAAGTGAAGTACATCCAAGAGCATTCTGTCCTCCTTAACAGGGCTTGCCCTGAAAGGAAACTCTTTTACCAGAGCGTAACTGACCTGAGGAAAAGAAATATACAACTCTAGCTCCTTCTAGCCTTCCTGACTCACCTAAAAAGGGTAATGTGTGTGTTGGAGAATGGGGGGAGGAAACTGACAAGCACCTGTGAAAGTCACATCCCAGTCACACAGGCTCTCTCACAAACATAAAACAAAACCAAGACCAAATCAAAGAAACATGGAATGTTTCCCCTCCCCTCACACCTCACCATATCGATAGGGCTTGGGTATTTTAACAGGGGATTACAACTAAAAGAACAGCTTTCAGACCTTATTTAAGGAATTGCTAAAGAAATTCAAAGAAAAGAGTGGAGACAAAAGTAAGGACACAAAAAGAAATTTTAGCTTCTGACACATACAGGTACAGTAAACAATAAACACAGTCTACCTCTGAGATAAAGGAACATAAAATATCACACTAAAGACTTACTTACCTCAGTTCCTTATATCTAGTTCATCATGTCTGGCTTTCAACAAAAAAATTACAAGGCATAATAAAAGGAGAAAAACACAGTTTGAAGAGAAAAGACAGAATGAGATTCAGATATGGCAGAGAATTTGGAATTAACAGACTGGGAATTTAAAACAACTATGACTAATATGCTAAGGGATCTAATGGAAAAAGCAGACAACCTGCAATTACAGATGGGCAGTGTAACAAGCAAAGGATGAATCAAAAGGAAATGCCAGAAATAGAAAACAGTGGCACAGAAATAAAGAATACCCTTGATATGCTTAACAATGTAGAAGTGATGAGAGGAAATGTTACAAGGGATAGGAGTGAGGAACTGGAAATACTGTTATATGATACTTGTACTACCTGATAAATGGTACAGTGTTATTTGAAAGTGGACTTGTATTGCTTATAAGTGTATACTGCAAGTACTACAGCAACCACTAAAAGAAGTTTTTAAAAAGTATAATTTATAGGCTGAAAGAGGAAAAGAACCCAAATATAAAATGCCTGGTTAAAACCAGAGAAGGCAGAAAAAAAAAAAAAAAAAAAAAGAGTAGAGGACAAAAAAGAAACAAAGAACAACAGAAACAAAAGAAAACAGTAATAAATGTGGTAGATACAAATCTATTATGTCAGTAATGACTTTAAATGTCAATGGTCTAAACAAATAGACCAATTAAAAACAGAGTAATTAAAAAAACAAACCACAACTTTATGTTCTCTATAAGAAACTGACTTTAAAAATGACACACATTAAAGTACAGAAATGGAAGAAGACATACACTAATCCAAAGAAAGTTTAAGTAGCTATGTTAATTTCACATAGAGCAAATTTCAGAGCAAGAAGAAGTATTGGGAATAAAGAGGGTATTACATATTGATAAAGGAATTAACTCTCCAATAAGATAATACACATTCTTCTCAAGTTCACATGTCACATTCACCAAGACAGACCACATTCTGGGCCATAAAACACACCTAAAATCTGGAAGACTAGAAATCATATTAAAGTATGCTCTAATACCATAATGGAATTAAACTAGGAATAAATAATAAAAAGATAACTAGAAAATCCCACAATACAGAGATTAAAAGTCAAATAAGAAAAATCAAAAAGCAAAAATTATGAATGACAGTGCTGCTTTTTTTTTTTTTTGCGGGTTTCGGAGCCATTCCAGATGCTTTAGGCTGCTGGATGTCTGATCACTGGATAACGGAGGCATTTCTATACATGGAATATCTGTGTTTTAGAGCACTCTGCTGCAGGGGACTACCGCCTGCATACCCAGAGGATGACCTGTTCTGCATAGGCCTCATGAGCTCTGGCAAGACCAGTCTGCTGTCCAAGCTCTGCAGTGAAAGCCCTGACAGCATAGTGTCCACTATAGGTTTTAAAAGCAGTGCCATTCCAGAATGCCATCTTGAATGTGAAAGAACTTGGAGAAGAGAGCAGCCAAGATGGCAGAGTAGAAAGACCATGAGCTCACCTCCTCTCATGAGAACACCAAAATCACACTATCTGCAGAACAACCATGGATGAAAAAGACTGGAACCTGCCAAAAAGTATCTTCTACAGCTAAAACCATAAAGAAGGAACCACAGTAAGATGGGTAGGAAGGGCAGACTTGTGATATAATCAAATCCCATTCCCCCCAGGTCAGTGACCCACAAAATAGAGAATAATTATATTGCACAGGTTCTCCCACAAGCATGAGAGCTCTGGGCCCCATGTCAGGCTCCCCAGCCCAGGGGCTCCAGCACCAGGAAGATAAGCCCAAAGAGCATTTGGCTTTGAAGGCAAGCAGGCTTAACTGCAGGAGCCCTACAGGGCTGGGAAAAATAGAGATTTCACTCTTGAAAGGGGCACACAAAATACCATGTGCACTGGGATTCAGCACAAAAGCAGTAATTTGATAGGAGCCAGGGCCAGACCTACTTTATGGTCTTGAGTCTCCCAGAGAGGCGGCTGCAGCCTGTGCACCCAGGGGCACAAACACTGGTGGCTGACATATTTGGGAACATTTAACCATATGAACAAGCTGCCAGCAGCTACCATGTTCACTCATTAGCACCAACACCTGGCCTCACCCAACAGCCCGTAGTGATGGACCGCCTCAGGCCAAACAACTAACTGGGCGGGGATGCAACACCACCCATCAGCAGACAGGATGCCTAAAGACTTCCTGAGCCCACAGCTGCCTCTAGACAACTCTCTAGACACAGCCCTGCCCACCCAAGGGCCAAGACACAGCTCCACCCACTAATGGGCAGGCATGGCCTTTCCCACCAGGAAGCCTGCCCTAGCCTCTGGACCAGATTTACCCACCAGGGAGCAGACACCAGAAAACTACAATCCTGAAGCCTGTGGACACAGGCCACCCACAGCAGGCCAGACCCTACCCTGGGACCAGCTGGGCCCTGGTCCTGTCCACTAGCAGGCGAATGGAAGCTCTGGGACACCCCAGACTCCATACTCAACTGTGTGAGGAACCAACACCCCCCCACACCCAAACAACGATCTGAAATGAGCTCTGGACCTCAGGGCCTGCAGCCAGATTCCAGGAACCAGCTCTGCCTGCCAGTAGTCTAGCACTAACCTCAGATCTGGCTCCACCTCCCAGGGGGTGGGCAACAGTCCCAGAGTCTTGGGGACCCTGATTCTACCCAGCAGAGCCAGTACTAGCCCTGGGGTTCCCTAGGGTTCTGCAACCAGCCACCTTGTGACCAGGCCCCACTAAATAGCAGCCAGCAGCATCCAAACAAGGTAGAGTGTGGCAACCAACCGGACTAGGAGGCAACCAAGCCTACCAGACCACCTACATAGTCAACCTGCCACAACAGAAGGACCCATGCAGCCCTCTTAGGGGAAAACCCTAGAACATATAGCTTGGGTGATGAAAGGGGAGTGCACTGCTGGGAGACATAGGATGTCTCCTACAGAAGGTCACTTCTCCAAGGTTAAAAACATAACAACCTGACACACACATAAAAATACAAAAAGCAACTCAGAAAAATGCGGCAGCAGAAAAATATGTTCCAGATGCAGGGAACAAGATAAAACCCCAGAAAAATAACTAAGTGAAGTGGAGACAGGCAATATAACTGAGAAAGAGTTCAGAGTAATGATCGTAAAGATGAAAAAACTCAGGAGAAGAACAGAGGCACAGAGTGAGAAGTTAGAAGTTTTTAACAAAAAGTTAGAAAATATAAAGAACAACCAGAGATGAAAAATACAATAACTGAAATGAAAAATACGTTAGAAGAAATCAACAGTAGACTAAATGATACACAGGAACGGATCAGTGAGCTGGAAGACAGTAGTGGAAATCACTGCTGCTTAACAAAAAAAAAAGAAAAGAAACGAGGACAGTTTAAGATACCTCTGCGACAACATCAAGTGCACTAGTATTCGCAGTATAGGTGTCCCAGAATGAGAAGAAAGAGAGAAAGGGCCTGAGAAAATATTTTAAGAGATAATAGCTGAAAATTTCCCTAACCTGGGAAAGGAAACAGTCACCCAAGTCCAAGTAGCACAGAGTCCCATACAGGATTAACTCTAAGAAGAACATACCAAGATACATTGTAAACAAAATGACAAAAATTAAAGATAAAGAGAGAATAGGAAAAAAAAAAAGAGAGAGAGAGAGAATAGGGACTTCCTTGGTGGTCCAGTGGCTAAGACTCCATGCTCCCAATGCAGGGGGCCCAGGTTCGATCCCTGGTCAGGGAAATAGATCCCACATGCCACAACTAAGAGTTCTCATGCTGCAACTAAAGATCCTGCATGCCACAACTAAAGATTCCACAGATGGCAACGAAGATCCCACATGCTGCAACTAAGACGTGATGCAGCCAAACACATTAATAAATACACACTAAATATGTATATATATATAAAAAGAAAATATTAAAAGCAACAAGGGAAAAGCAACAAATAATATACAAAGAAACTCCCATATGGCTATCAGCTGACTTTTCAGCAGACACTCAGCAGGCCAGAAGGCATGATAAATTCAAAGTGATAAAAAGAAAAATCTACAACTAAGAATACTCTACCCAGCAAGGCTCTCACTCGATTTGATGGAGAAATTAAAAGCTTTACAGAAAAGCAAAAGCTAAAAGAATTCAGCACCACCAAACCAGTTTTACAACAAATGTTAAAGGAACTTCTCTAGGCAAAAAGAAAAGGCCACAACTAGAAACAAGAAAACTACGAAATGAAAAAGCTCACTGGGAAAGGCATACATACAGTAAAGACAGAAAATCATCCACACACAAAGCTAGTAGGGAGTTCAAAAGACAAAAGTAGTAGAAACATCCATATTCACAATAAACAGTTAAGGGATATATATACAGAACAATTAGATGTAAAATACAGTATTATAAAAACAGTATACATGAAGGAAAGAGAGTACCAACACAGGGTTTTAATATGGACTTGAGGAGGTCAACAACTTAAAACAATCATATATACATACAAACACATATATATACACACTGTTATACAAAAACCTCATGGTATCTCAAACCAAAAATCTACAATATACACACAAAAAAAGAAAAAGGAATCCACACATAACACTAAAGATAGTCATCAAGTCACAAGAGAACAAAAGAAGGGGGAACAAAAGACCTATAATAACAAATCCTACGAAATGCTGCCTACAAAAGACTCATTTCACATCTAGAGACACATAAAGAATGAAAGTGAGGGGATGAAAAAAGTATTCCATGCAAACGGAAATCAAAAGAAAGTCGAAGTAGCAATACTTATATCAGACAAAACAGACGTTAAAACTAAAATAAAGAACAAGAGACAAAGAAGAACACTACATAATGGTCAAGGGATCAATCCAAGATATAACAATTGTAAATATATACACACCCAACATAGGAAAACCTCAATAAATAAGGTAAATATTAACATAAAAGGAGAAATGAACAGTAACATAGTAATAGTAGAGGACTTTAACACCTTGCTTACATCAATGGACAGATCATCCAGACAGAAAATCAATAAAGAAACACAGGCCTTGAATAACACATTCAACCAAATGGACTGAATTAATATATAGAGAGCATCCCATCCAAAAGCAGAATACATGCTTTTCAAGTGCACATAGAACATTGCCCTAGACAGATCACATGCTATGCCACAGAACAAGCCTTGGTAAATTTAAGAAAACTAAAATCATACCAAGCATCTTTTCTGATCACAATGCTATGAGACTAGAATTCAACTACAAGAAAAAAAACTGCAAAAAATAAACACATGGAAGCTAAACAATATGCCACTAAACAACCAATGGATCACTGAAGAAGACAAAGAGGAAATCAAGAAATACCTAGATACAAATAAAAATGAATACACAAAGATCCAAACTTATGCAATGCAGCAAAAGCAGTTCTAAGAGGGAAGTTTATAGCGATACAAGCTTACCTTGGTAAACAAGAAAAATGTCAAATAAACAACAAAACTTTACACCTAAAGAAACTAGATAAAGTAGAACAAACAAATTCCAAAGTTAGTATACGGAAATCATAAAGATCAGAGGAGAAATCAATGAAATAGAGACTAAAAAAATAGAAAAGATCAATGAAATCAAATGCTGGTTCTTTGAGAAGATAAACAAAATTGATAAACATTTACCCAGTCTCATCAAGAAAAAGGGGGCCCAAATCAATAAATTCAGAAATAAAAAAAGTTACCACTGGCACCACAGAAATAGAAAAGACCCTAAGAGACTACTACAAGCAACTTTACGTCAATAAAATGAAAACAATCCCATTTACCATCACATCAAAAAGAATAAAATACCTAGGAATAAACCTACCTAAGGAGGCAAAGGACTTGTAATACCACAACTATAAAGACTCTGATGAAAGAAACTGAAGATGATACAAACAGATGGAAAGATACCGTGTTCTTGTATTGGAAGAATCAATATTGTTAAAATGACCATACTACCCAAGGCAAGGTACAGATTAAGTGCAATCCCTATTGAATTATCAATGGTATTTTTCACAAAAGTAGAACAAATAATTTTAAACTTTGTATGGAGATACAAAAGCCCCCAAATAACCAAAACAATCTTGAGAAAAAAGAATGGAGTTAGAAGACTCATGCTCCCTGGCTTCAGACTATACTACAAAGCTACAGTAATCAAAACAGTAGAGTCCTGGCACAGAGACAGATAAATGGAACAGGACAGAAAGCCCAGAAATAAACCCATGCACCTATGGTCAATTAATCTATGACAAAGGAGGCATGAATACACAATGGAGAAAAGACAGTGTATGTATGTACACACACACACACACACACACACACAGAGAAAGGAATACTATTCAGCCATAAAAAAGAATGAAATAATGCCATTTTCAGCAACATGGATGGACCTAGAGATTACCATACTAGGTGAAGTAAATCAGACAAGACAGACAAATATCATATGATATCATTTATATGTGGATTCTAAAAAATGATACAAATGAACTTATTTACAAAACAGAAATAGACTCACAGACATAGAAAACAAACGTATGGTTACCAAAGGGAAAGGGGAGGGGGGAGGGATAAATTAGGAGTTTGGGATTAGCAGATATAAACTGATAAACAATATAAACAATGATATAGATAAATAGATAAACAATGAGGTCCTACTGTATCACACAGGGAACTGTATTCAATATCCTGTAATAAATGGAAAAGAATATGTATATATATGTATATCTGAATCACTTTGCAGTACACCAGAAACTAACACAATGTTGTAAACCAACTATACTTCAATTTGAAAATAAAAGATATTGCAAGGACAGAGAGTCTCTTATTCCATTCTGCACCACAATTCTTATCTGTGTGATTCCTTATTGGCTTTCCAAAGTTTCTATGATAAACACACAGAAATAAAAACACATAAAAATAATTATACACAAAGAGTAAGTGGGACTTATTCCAGGTATGCAAAGTTAATTCAACATTCCTAAAGCAATTAATGTTATTTACAACATCAACAGGATAAAGAAGAAATATCTTCTTTGCAGAAAAAGCATTTGACAAAATCCAACATCCACTCATGATAAAGAATTTCAGCAAACTAGGACTATAAGGGACCTTTTTAACTTGGTTAAAAAAAAAAACTAAAAAAATCTATAGCTAACATCATTTTTAATACTAAGAAACTAGATGCTTTCCTACTAAGATCAAGAACAATGCAAGAATCACCACTGCTAGTCAACATCATACAGTAAGACAAGAAAAGAAAAGGTACACAGGAAGGAAAGAGTAAAAATGTCTCTGTTTGCAGATGGCATGACTGTGTATGTAGAAAATCCCAAAGAATCTACACTCACAATAGGTACTATTGGAATCAATAAGGTATTGAAGCAAGGGTGCAGGTTTTATATATATATATATATATATATAGAGAGAGAGAGAGAGAGAAAGAGGAGAGAGGGAGAGAGGGAGAGAGGGAGAGAGGGAGAGAGGGAGAGAGGGAGAGAGGGAGAGAGGGAGGGGGAGGGGGAGAGAGGTTAGTATTACCAATGTCAATTGCTTTCTTATGCCAGTAACGGAACAACTGGAATTCGGAATTAAAAATATAATACCATTTACATTAGCATCAAAAAAAAAGCCCCACAAAAAATGTATGTATAAATCTAATAAAATATGTATAAGATCTATATGAGGTAACTATAAAACTACGGTGAAAGAAATCAAAGAGAATCTCAATAAATGGAGAGATATTCCATGTATATGGATAGAAGACTCAATAGTGTTAAGATGTCAGTTCTTCCAATCGTGACTTACAGATTCAATGCAATCCCAATCAAAATTATAGTAAGTTATTTTAAGGATATAATAAGCTGATTTTAAAGTTTACATGAAAAGGCAGAAGACACAGAACAGCCAATACAATACTGAACAGGAACAAAGCTGGAAGTCAGAAACTACCCCACTTCAAGACTTACTACTAAGATAACAGATAATAATAATAATACAGTGTGGTAATGGGGAAAGAACAGAAAAACAAATCAATGGAACAGAGTAGAGAGCTCAGATATAGACCCACATAAATATAGTCAACTAATTTGTGACAAAGAAGCAAAAGCAATTCAAAAGAGAAAGAAGTCTTTCTCTGCTTCTCAACAAATGGTGTGGAACAACTAGACATCTGCAGGCAAAAAAAATGAGTTGACATACACCTTATACTTTTCACGCAAAATGGATCAGAGACCTATACGTAAAACACAAAACTATAAGACTTCTAAAAAGGGACATAGGAAAAATGTAGGTGCCCTTGTGTTTGGCAATGAATTTTTGGATACAACACCAAAAGTATGAACCATGAAAGAAAATGTGATAAAATGGACTTTATTTAAAGTAAAATTTTCTGTTCTGCAAAAGACACCATTAAGAGAATGAAGACAAGCCACAAACTGAGAAAAAATATTTGCAAAACACATATCTGATAAAAGATTGGTATCCAAAATATACAAAGAACTCTTAAAATTCAACTATAAGAAAATAAGCAATCCAGCTTAAAAATGTACAAAAGATATGGACACACAACTCAACAAATAAAACATACAGATTGCAAATGAGCATAAGAAAAGATGTTCAGGGGCTTCCCTGGTGGCGCAGTGGTTGAGAGTCCGCCTGCTGATGCAGGGGACACGGGTTCGTGCCCTGGTCCAGGAAGATCCCACATGCCGCGGAGCGGCTGGGCCCGTGAGCCATGGCTGCTGAGCCTGCGCGTCCAGAGCCTGTGCTCTGCAACGGGAGAGGCCACAACAGTGAGAGGTCCGCGTACCGCAAAAAAAAAAAAAAAAGATGTTCAATATCATGTATCACTAGGGAATTGCACATTAAAACAACAATCTATAACCGTTAGAATGGCTAAATCCAAAACAATGACAAGACCAGTGCTGACGAGGACATGGAGTAATTAGAACTCTGATTTATTGCAGACTGGAGTGCAAAACATTAGGTATACCCACTTTGGTAGACAGGTGGGCAGTTTCTTACAAAACTAAATGTACTCTTACACATAATCCAGCAATCATGCACCTTGGTATTTACCCAAGTGAACTGAAGACTTATGTCCACACAAAGACCTGCACCTGAATGTTTATCACAATTTCATTCATAATTGCCAAAACTTCGAAGCAACCAAGGTGCCCTTCAGTAGGTATATGGATAAACAAACTGTGACACGTCCATAAGATGAAATATTCAGCACTAGAAAGAAATGAGGTATCAAGCCATGAATAGAAATGGAGGAAACTTACAGGCATATTGCTAAGGGAAAAACCAAATCTGAAAAGGGCACACACTGTATGATTCTAACCATATGACAATTTGGAAAAAGCAAAACTATGGAGATAATGAAAAATCAGTGGTTGCCAAGAGTTCAAGGCATGCATGGGAGCATAGAGCACAGGGGACTTTGGAGCAGTTAAACTATTCTGTATGATGCTGTCATTGTGGATATATGTCATTATACAGTTGTCAAAACCCATAATGTCCAATTCAAAGAGTGAACCTTAATGTAAACTATACACTTTAAAATAATGCATCAATACTGGTTCATCAATTGCAACAAATGTACCACACTAAGGCAAAATGTTAATAATAAGGGAAACTAGGTTAATAGTAAGAGGAACTGGGTGAATGTGGATATATAGCAATTCGTTGTACTATACACTCAATTTTTCTGGAAAACAAACAAACGAAAAAAACCCACATCCATTAAAAAATTTCAAAGAAAAAAAAAGGCACAATCAAAGGCACAATTTGTGAAAACACCAGGTAGGAATACAAGCTTATAGAAGATTTGTGAAAATGAAATGTAAGCAGAAAAGATAATCAGTTCAAGTCAGTAAGACAGACAATCTATAAAATGAAGTATAAAAAATAAAATGTATGGGCAAAATCTGCTTTAGCAGATTGTGATCCTACAGGAATATTTGTAAAACAATGGACGGTAATTCAAGGGGAATGTTAGCTACTTTAAAACTACTTTAAAATTAATTCATCTGTTTGTTGTTGTTTTTAAAGAAATCAGATGCTTAAAGAACATTTATATAGGGAATGAGAAAATTTTTTATATTTTATTTTCTCTTGTCAACACTGATCATGGCATTATTCAGGAACATAGCTCCCAGAGGCTGGCAGATATCTGCAATATAAAGCAAATAAGCATCATATTATTTTATACAAGTACTTAATACATTGGAAAGGTGCTAGCTACATGTTATTTCTTTTAAAAGAATACAACAAAATTTTATGATCCAGCTTTGTTAATAAATGTACAGAAACATAGGTAAAAAACACTAAAATTACATATATCAACATCTTAACAGATTTATAGGTGTAGGGATTATAGGTAATTTTCATTTTTTCGGATCATTTTTACACTGGATGTATATTACTTTTTGGTAACTTACAAAATAATTATCTTGTGTATTTAAATTAAATAATGTATCTTATAATTTGAGTATACAGAATAATCAGTGCTAACTGTGACAGTAAAAAACTTTTAAAATGTATGTCACATATATAAAACTTATTTCAACATAAAATTTTAAATACATTAGGCCCATGAGACATTGCATCAGAGTGGCACTATAACACAACCGGACATGATACAAACCACCCAACTGTTAGAGAAAATATTTTTGGTATTTACTCATTATAAAGTAAGCTGACCCAGACGTATACCGAACTAGAAATGACTTGAGAACAATATAAGTTGACACTTCTGGGTCATCTACATAAAAATATGTATATTTTTTTTAAATTGCAGAAAGATGAAAGCCCTAAAGAAACGTGAAAATGTGCATATGTGTGCCAAAAGCTAACACACTTAGAATTTTAATCTTGCCAAGTCTGACTTCAACCTTTCAGTCAAAATGTCATACTAAATTTCAATTCCAATATTAATCAAGGAAGCAGTATAAAATATAAAAGACTAAGATTTTGTTGTGTTTTTATAGAGGTGAGGAGGGAGACAGAGAAGAATGTGAGATTAAGGAGAAAAAAATTAGGAAAAACTAACAACCCCAACAAATGCTTGCTTGAAGATAAGCATTTAAGGCAGACTGGGACTGAAAAGGGGGAAACAAATTGAAATAAAAGGATGGGGAACAACTGTCTGTTCCATACTTCATCTACCTCCTAGTTTATAATGGTCAACTCACATTTTATTTTCCCATTAAAGCATTAGTAAAATATACAAAGCTATCCAGACTCATCAGCCAATCCTGTCCAAATAAGATGAACACATAACATCAAGGTCACTTAATAACCAGTATTTTAATTTTGGCTAGAATTCATTGACAAAGCCATCTCCAAAAGACCTGCAGTGCTAAAATGGTTAAAATTAAACAGAACCTCTATTCCACTCCGTCAGAACACAAAGTGGGTCTATATATATATAATGAATCCCCAATTCCCTCTGTTATATATTTGCATGCCATGGCTACAAACGAATACGGATACAGGTGTGCCCTACCAGCAGCTCAGATACCATAAGGGCATTGCCAAAATGATGAACAGCTCTTGGTAAAGTTCCCAACAAAACAAAGTACTATTTTCCCTCAAATTATTCACTAATTGCATTTGTGGAAAATTTCAGTGTACGTTAAAACCCTGCAAAAATACTATGTGTTTATTTTAAAAATGGAGTACTAGGCTCAAATCATAATGTTCTTTTTTTTTTTTAACCCATGTAAACATCCTGGGAGACGTGGGAAAGGCACGTGGGGGCACAGAGCCGTTCTTCCTCATGCTGGACCACCCCGAGCACCGCAGGCAGTCTATCCTGGCCCCTGCCCTCTCTGGGACTGGCTGCAGTCCTTGGGACCAGAAATGCCCCACAAACACCCCGTAGGAGGCAGTCCCACCTCCACTAGAAACCACAGACCTAAAGTGAATAAAGGATTGTTTGAGGAACATTTTAGATTTTAACAGCAGAAACACATTCCCCAAAACAGAATTAGTAGACTATTATGTGTTCATTCCTAAACCATTCAACGCAAAAATATTTTCAATTTCTTTAAACAATTCGTGGCCAATTTGTAGTTAAAAATAACACAACCCCACAAAGATATATTCAGATACACGGTCCTCTGCTGATGTTTTGTGACTACAGTTTCACTACAAAGAAAGCATTTCAAATAATAGCTAAAGACTTGTCATATGGAAACAATATTTGCTTATTCCTGCCTAGGGCAGGAATATCTATCTATCTATCTATCTATATAAATATAAATAAATAAATAAATAAGGAGAGAGAGAGACAGAGAGAGAGGGAGGGAGGGAATGTTGAGATTCCTGAGCTCTGCTTTCACCTGGTTCTCAGAGCACTGGAAATCAGGCTTATACCCTGGAGCAGGATTTCTCATGATAGGCAGTACTGACATTTTGAACTGGATAACTGTCTGTTGTGGGTGGCTGCCCTGTGCATCGTAGGATTTTCAACAGCACCTGCAGCATCTACCCACCTGTTTTCAGTAGGAACCCATTCTTAATAATCAAATGTGTCTCTTAGGCATTGCCAAATGTCCCCTGGGGAGATCTTATTGCCACAGCTGAGAACCACTGACTTATAGGCAGAAGCCTGGAAAATTCTTCTTGTTGGACTCTTACTGGCCCCAGAGAAAAAGCTTCCAAATACCTAAAGAAATTGATATCAGGGTTTTCCCCCCGAAATATGTCCCAGCCAAATCTTTCCACAGTGAGAACCATCAATAGCTAGCAAACCCTAGCTAAGTTAAGAGAGACATGAAATAGGTTTCCAATGCCCCTTACATAAATTTGAACACAGAATCAAGGATCACAACACAGCTGAGGAAAGCCTCTAAAATGAGACTAAAATATACCAACAGAAAGAATAACTTAGAAAACACAGCGCACGCAGGGAGAAATAAACCTCAAAACAAAACTTTAAATCCATAAAGAGAAAAAAAATACCAGAATGCTTTGGGAAAAAATAGAAAGATCAAAAAAAAAGGTATTCAAAATTTAAAATATGATAACAGAAGTTTCAAGGCTTGAAAAATCAAGTAAATTTCCCAGCAAGTGAAAAGCAAAAGACTGGAAAAAGATGAAAAATGGGAGAAAAGAAATAGGTCCAGGAGTACAATATCTAATTGCAGTTACAAAAAACACAGAGGCAAGGAAATTACAGAAAATGTATCAGAAACTTTCTCAGAGCTGAGGCATACAGGTTGCCAGACTGAAAGAATACATGAAATGCACAGCAAAGTAGACTTCTATAGACTCATAAGTCACCTCACATTACTGTGACATTTCAGAACACTGAGTAAAACAAAGAGAAGATTCTAAAAGTTTCAGACAAAAAGGTTGTAGAAGCTTCCATAGGGGAGAAGAAAGTAAAGTGCAGTGTTAAAAATAAGAATGGCTTCAAACTTTATATCAAACACTAAGAGTTCCTTCTCAAATCTGAAGAGAAACATTACCAATTTAGAATCCTACATCCAGTCAAACTAATAGGGTACAGTAAAGACATTTACAGGAACATAATGCCTCACAACATTTGCCTCTAAAGTACCCAATAAATTTTTGAAAAAAAATGCTCAACCCCATTAATAACCAGAATCTGCAAATTAAAACAATAACCTAAAGCTACCTTCATCAGGTCGGCAAAAACAAAAAATATCAATTGTTATGAAAACTGTAGAAAAAAGGATTTATCATACATTGTTGGTGGGAGTCTAAATTTATATATTCGCTTTGGAAAGTTTGGCATAATCTACACTCTACAGAAATGCATGCTATGTACATAAAATGCATGTGTAAGAACATTCACAGAAGCATTATTTCTAAGCACTAAAAACTGGACACAATCCAAATGTCCATAATACTAGACTAGTTAAATTAATTACGGTTTATTCATTAAAAAACTTACTACACTTACTATACTATAAACATTACTATACAACAATGAAAATATGTGAACTAAAGCTGTTAACAGGATTAAAAATTTCAACATGGGAGAAAAACTATACATAACATAATTCAATTACATATAGGTAAAAAACAGGCAAAATTAATGTATATTGTTTAGGAATGCTGACAAAGATGGGTAAAAAATACTTGAAATAAAAGTAGGAAATCATTACCATAAAAATGCAGACAATCCCAATTAACCTTTGGGTGTGGTGAGGAGAGAGGAACGAATAAGAATGAATGGGGGGGGGCGGAGAGGGTGCCAGCAATGTTCTAATTCTTCACTTTGGTGGTGATTACAGTGTTCACTTTATAATTATTCATTATATTGTATATCTACGATTTTTGCACATTTTGTTCACTTTATATCTATTCATTATACTGCATATCTATGATCTGTACACTTTTGCACATTTAGTATTTTGCCATAAAAAACATTTAAAAATTGTTATCTAAGGCACTTTTATGGCTCTGCTATAATTTTTTTCTGTTCTAAAGTGGCAAACATTTGGTTCCAATATAGACAAAACATTAAGGCACAGGAGTCTAGTTTTTATTCTATTTGACAACATTACTGCACACACAGAAAGCGGTAAAAGCACTAGTCAATGATGCATAAATAGAATCCACTGTCAAAACATACAAGAAAAATAAGTAGGAACTTTAACTGAGTACTCTAAAGGAACCACTACACAATTAAATAACACCAACACAATAAACATGAAGAATTTCAGATTCTCGGCCTTAAAAGAAACTATACATGGGTCATAATCTTTCAAAGCACCTTTACAAAGGAAGATAATTGAAAGACTGGAATGGCTTTAGTTATGATTATATGGACTGAATGTGAAAAAGAAACGGTGCTACTTTACTAAAAAAAAACTCTAGTAATGAAAATTCATGAATCCTTTCTTAAATATTCTTAATTAACATGAGGGAAACTATTTCCAGCAAAAATAGTAGCATCTAGTTGAGAAACCAAAGGCTCTAAATCCGAGGCTAATAACCAAAGACACTTAAAATACCTTTTAAAAATATCTGTTATCTACACTACAGAAAGGGCAAACTTCGATGATGTCCCTTCTCTCTCAACCATAACACACGCTATCAAGGGTTACACAATCTCACATGTCCTTCTGAGAACAGCCACAGGCGTTGTGTTGCGGGAGCAAGGCAAGACACGGAGGGAAGTTCCACTGAAGAATTCCCAGTTTGCTCCCTCCACAAAGCCTCTCCAGAATTCCAGGGAGGTCAGCCAAGTAAGGGCTGATGGTCCTCAAACCCCATATAAACACTGCGTCTAATGCCAGAAGTTGTCAAAATTCACACAGCTTCTCTCTCTCCCTGGACAGGTGCCCCGCTCTGAGCTGAAGAAGCACTCACCAGAGTCATCTAATGAGGCTCCTGAGATCCCATTCCTCTCTTACACCTGGACCAACACATTCCTCACCATCACCGGGGTGTAGTCACCACCTGCCACAGATCTACTCTCATCAGGACGCCAGACGCTCGTCAAGCATTCGTCGCCGGCTGGCTCACAGGGAAGCCACGAGACGGAAGGAGCCCGCCTAGTTTCTGGCCTGCCAGGCCTAGACAAGCCTGCCCCCCTTCCCGCATTCCCAGTCTCCACACCCTTCCGTCCTCCCCTTTTCGATTCGCCTTTCGCCACTGGCGCCCACGGCTTTCTTTCTGAGGCCTGCCTACGCCATGTTACCTCTCACGGAAAAGCCTGCCCTTACCAGGGCAGAGCAAGATTCTGGAGACCGCGGGAATCCCCTCACAGGCTCCTCTCGCCGCGTTCTCTATTCCCCTTCACCTGCTGCTGCCAACGTTACACCAAGACTCCCGGCATGCCCTGCGCAGGCACCGCCTCTCCCATCCTGCCCCCTTCCCGCACGAACACGTGACCTCCTTTCGCCTCCGTCCACGCCCACTTCCGTTTCTCCACTCTCCCTTAGGGGGGAGGAGGGGACTGGGGGGGTGTTAAAGAGTAGCGACTTCCTCCCACTCCCCGCCCCCGCCTCTCTACTCCGCCCCCCCGCTACAATGTCTTCCGGGTCGCGATCGCCTCGGAGCCTTCTGGGAAACCATCTCATTTCCTCCCCTCCCCCTCCTCCTGCCTTCAACCAACCAGCCTCCCGTCAGAGAGAGACATGCGCAGTGAGTGCCTCCCGTCTCTTCTACCCGAACCCCCCCTCCCCCCCCAAGCAGAGAGACCCCAGCAGCAGCAGCAGCTGATGATGAAGAGAGAGGCAGTGGCAGAGGGGGGGCACCTTTTATTTCTATTTTTAAAGGGACAGGACACTAATTTTACCCCACTTCAACCTTGAATTGAGGGGGGTGGGGGGAAGGCGGCTGAGTTCCTTCCCCCACCCTCCAGCCCTGAGACCTGAGAGGGGGATTGAGCCTGAGAGAGAAGGAGAAGGAGTTTCTTCTTCTTCGAAAATCCCCCATCCACGACTCCTACCCCCTCACCCCTCCACTAGCCTCCCTCCCGAGCCCCCTCCATCCTCCTCCTCTTTGGCCGTGAAAGGAGAGAAAGAGACCAAAAGCCTCTTAGCAACACAGACCCTTCTCTGCTGCTGCTGCTGCTGCTGCTGCTGTTGCTGCTGCTGCTGCTGCTGCTGCTGCTACTGCTGCTGCTGCTTGGCCCTGGCTGGAGACATCTCACTACACCCGGGAGCAGCCACTTCCCCAGCTCTCCTCCTCCTTCGCCTCCTCCTCCTCCTCCACTCCCCCCCCCCTTTATTACCCTTTGTGTCATCCTCCACAGCTCCAGGGAAGGCACTCAAAAGTGGGGGGCAGGAAAGGTAAGTGTGTCTGTGGGGGCTTCATTGCCTTCCTCTGGCTCTGACTTTAACTCCGGGGCAACAGTAGCACCAAACCACATACGCAGTGGAGCTCCGGGGTGAGGAGGGGGTGGTGCTGGGGGGGCAGTGAAGGAGGGGCTGGAGTGGGGAGGGGTGTGTGAGGTGGGTGCCCATCCTGTCAGAGTAGAAAGGGCACTTTTTATTTTTATTTGCTGTTGTCAAAAGTGGTTTCTCTCCTCCAGCTAACATCTGATTGTGTCTTGCTCCAGTGGGGGAGAATACAAAAACAACCCCCTCCTTCCTCCAATGAGGCGCCAGGGAAAGAGACAGAAAGAGGCACACTTTCTAGATGTCACTTTAAAAAAAGCATTTGGAGAGCTTTTTTCCTTTTTCCCTAGGAAAAGCTCCACTGCATTTGTTTCTGAGTGGGAAAATGTCGGGATCTGGATTGTATCGGAACTGCTTATCCATTTGTAGACCTGAGTGTTTTACCCGTTTTGGTTCTGTGTGTGATTTGGATATTGACTTCAGTGTTGGAACAGACTTGATTGGTTTTTTTGCTTTCTGGGTTTAATTTTCCTTTTTTTCGTTTTGTCTGACTTGCATAGAAAATTTCAATTTTTTGGTTGATAGAGGCCTTTGGTTAGGTTTTGACTTGTATTATTGCTTTTTTTGTTAAATGTTTGTTTCATATATCAGCATATAAAGTTCAAAGCTTAAAATGCTTAAAGTTTTAATACCACTGGTATCGTTTCTCCCTATATACGTTTCTGGTATTTATTTTACATAAGATGAAAATATTATCTGTTTCATAATTAATCTGGGTATTTTTCTAATCTTTGTAACTTGTCTGAACAAGTAATCCCCATTGAAAACTTTTATGTTGTTCTGGCTTCATGGAAGGCCAAACCTCTCCATCAATAGTTTGCTGGATTGGTACCACTTTCAGTTTTAACTGAATTATTTACTTACTGTTGTAAATTGAGATGAGTTTTTCATCTCTTGGGGGTACTGAACCAAACTGCTCACTATATGTGAAAGGAGACAAATTTCTAAAATATGTTTTCATGAGTCAAAGAAATCATGATGTTGTAGTTAGAATATGCATTGTAGTGAGATATTAATTGAAAGATAAATCTAAATTTAGGTTTATAGAGTAACAGTCTTGATAAAAGTATTCTTCATTTTTACTTGGTATGTTCTTAGTGAATGGTTTTCAAATTCAGTACTGTATTTGATTTGAGAAATGCTAGAAAGTATATTTCTGATGTAGGCCTTTTACTAGGGCTTACATTGGAAAGTGGTATTTTGTTTCATAGGTACATTTCTTTATCCTTTCCTTAAAGATGGATGCACACATTCACACACACACATTCCCTCTCTCCCTCCCCCCCCCCACACACACCCTTTTTTGAAACTGCATTGGTATCTCTGATCCCATAATTTATGTCAGCAAAAAATATTCTGCTGTAAAGTAGCAATTTTGTGATCAGACTGGCAATGTGAAAACAGCAATTTGATCAACTAGAAAGGATTGAAGAAAAATAAATCTAGAAGGATATTTGACATAAATATTAGAAAGACATGATAATACTTTTAATTTTTTGTTTTCTTGATGGTAAAGCCAAAACACAATATACTTACATTTTACTGACAGAAAAGCATTGCATATGTAGAAACTTGTTCTGTAAAATTTTAATTACCAACTGTGTGCAAAAGTAGACATTTACACACGGAGGGAAAAAAAGCTGTGTAGCAGTAAACAACATGGTCCTATTTCTCTCCTTTCTGTTATAAATTTGAACAATTTCTTACCTTTCTCTGAGGTGTAGTTGGTGCACTTAAGCAGAAATCTGTGCCAAGTTCAAGTTTGTCTCCCAATAATACTATTCCAAGTCCAGCTAGGATTTCTTGTCCTCACCTTAATACCTCAGGAACCTTAACATAAAAGATGGAAAGTAGAACTTAGTGAAGAAATCACTTAAGTAAAGCAAATTGTGTAGGTAACTGGGGTGGTAATTTCCTAGTAGGCAGCTGAGTGAAAATTTACAGCTTGATTATAATACCTTTACTTACTTTCTGTTTTCCTTTGAAAACATTTCTTACCCACCCCAGGGTAACCCTATATGGTTTGAAGATTCCAGACCTCCTCTAAGTTGGATAATGACTTACCTTTAGGAACCTGTTTATTTTTATTATGGCTTATTTTTTAAGTATTAAGATATATTTTAGGATTGTAATTTTCAACTTGGTGATATCTTGGAGGTCACTTTATCCAACTCTTCATTTTCCATATTGCTGAAGTTCAGATGGTTTGAGGAACTTGTGCATAGTTCCAAGGCCTGTAAGTGGATGCACATGGACCAGAGAACTCTGGTCTCTTGACACTCACTGTGCTACACTACCTCATATTCTTTTGTCAGGAATGAAACTTGTGCACAATTCTGTGTATGGCACTTAAGGGTTTTATATGGGGGTCTATACTAAGAATATTAAGGCAAATAGCTCTAAAGACATAATTTTGTCTATTTATAATTCAGTAATTTGTTGTTGATTTTTTTAGGAGATAACTGATTTCTCTCATCTTGGATTATTACTATTTTGAGAATTATTTCAGCTTCCCCTAATGCTTGTTTTTCCCCCGCACTTCCAATTAATCAATGAATACCCTTCTTACTCTTGTATTAAGGATATATATATATAAATATATATATATATGAAGAATGCGTAGTGTATTATAAATGTTTACTTGTGATTCATGCTTTATGAACTGCTTAAGTAAGACTAAAGATTTTTTTCTTGTTAACATTTATATACCTTACAGCACAGTGTCCAGTACACATTAGGCCCTACTGCTTGTTTGTCATAATTGTTATTAGAGTTAGGCATGTTTGAATTTCTTGACTCTCAGATGTAGAATTTCTTCCTTTTCTTCCATTTTCCTTTCCTTCCTGCTACAATTTATTCACTACCACGAATATTTTTTTTCTTTATCTTAACTGTGGTTCTCACTTTTTCTAATAGCCAATTTAAATCCTGTTAACAAATAGTACTCATAATAAGTGAAAACATATTCTGTACAGGATGCAATTTGACAAAAGTGCTTTATTTTAAATAAGGGATGATAAAAAAAACTCCAATTAAGAATGTACTAGCAAATGTTCAGGATACATTTAAATTTTATTTCATTGAGTAGCTGGTACAATAGGTTACTGGAATGATGAGGCTGCTTTTACTGTCTCTATAAAGCAACTGATACTTAGGTGACATGTTTCCCTGACTTTGCTTTTTTGGTCCTTACCCAGACAATTATCAACTTTCCAGTTTTCTATGGATATGAACATTTATTCCTAGTCATCAGTGGGACCCCAGTAGGTCAGCCAGAAGGCCTATGTCCAGCTTATGTACTTTTGCAAACTTGTCTGTATTTTGAATGTATGTGCAAAACAGATTGTACTTAATTATTCATTAAACATTTATTGAGCATCTACTGTATGTCAGGCACTCTGCTAGGCATCTGAGAAACAAGGGTGGGTCCTACAATTTAATGTGAAGACATACCTTAATTGTATTCCACAGGCGAGTTGGTCATATCTTTATTTGATGTCTCTGCCTAAATAAATTTTATTAACTAAATGGATACTGTTAGGTGGAAAATGCATGTTTAAAAAGTTTTCGTCAGTAAATTTAAAAGTATACTAGAGAGAAAGAGATTTCCTGAATTTCCTTTGCTCTTAGATACCTCTTAGAATAATATTGATTCACAATTTTTAAAAAGGAGGGGATCCCCTGCTGGTACATTATCTTGTGAAGGTAAATAGACTTCTGAGGGTCAGTCAATTCTGATCTCTGTTACATTCATTCTTAACTTTCTATATTAGTAATAATTATACTTACCGATTATTATGAGTGCCTAGCACTGTGATAAACATTATCAATCTCAGTCAGCCCTTACAGTGGTCCTGTTAACTTTGTAACATTGTCCCCATGTTATAAATGAAGAAACCTGTTACTGACAAAAAAAGATTTTTTCATGTGGCAGCAAAATATTCCATCATAGTAAATTCATGACACTTTCTAATTAAAAACAGTCACAATAAAGAGTTTTTATCAGTCAGGAAGTATGCTGGTAAACATTAGTAAAATTATGGCCCCAATAGCTTATTGACAGAGCAATGGAAAATTTCTAAAAATTTACAAGGACAGAAAAACAAACCCAAAAATCCAATCTTTTATCAGGAACATAGATACAGACCAGTGTGCAACTTGAAATAAAATATACATAAAGTCAGTCTTCTCTTTGTATGGCAAAAATGACATTTAGGCCTTCTACATATTGAATTTCCTTTGTCTTGCATGGAGTTAAATTTAGTATCTTGTTTCATGAAGTTTGGAGGTTCCAACAATTTGTGACCCAGTGAATATTTACTATAAACATTTTTATATAACTGTTGATAATGGAAAACCTGTAAATAAAGGGGAGTTTATATTGCCTAATGTTTTGGTGTGTATATATACATACTTTCTGGACCTTCTATCTTGCAATATTTTCATAATTATTACATCATGTATATATGATTAAGTTTAATGTACTCTTTTTAGTATTGCTTAAAGTCAAATTTTTTTAATACAACAATGGACAACTTGTTGGATTCTCTAGATGCCTAAATTATTATATAGTTGTTCTTTAAAGCAGCTACTGAATTAAGATACTTTTTGACCCAGCTAATCAGAGTTGATTTTTTAACATCCTTTGCTTTTAGGAGAAAAGGGTAATTTTTTAAAATTCTATTTTATTAATCAAGTAACTTCCATATCCATCCTAAGTAATGCAATTCATCCTGTATGCTTACATTGACTCTATTATCCTATAAATGTTACGCCAAAGCATTATGACCTGTAGAGTTTGGAAATATTTTTAAATGCTAAGGAACTGTTCTATGTCATCTATTATTCTTCAGAAAGGAATGTTTATAACATGTGATTTCTTGTTTTTAAACCAATCTGAATAATTGGTGGGATTGAATAAGTCTGTGATCCTAAATAATCTCCTTAGATAACCTAAAGGTAATTCAGTTAAAAGTAGAGATTCTAACTCTTAAGCATCTCTGTTTGAGATATTTCTATATCATGTAAGATTTTAGAAGTTGGAATGACTCAGTATAACTCTTCAGAGAGACAAGGTGCAAGCCAGGCTTAACATATATTAAGGTATATCTTCTAATGTAGCTAGACATAACAGAAAAGAAAATCACTAATGATATCATACCTGGTGAAAAGCATATACTTCATTCAAAGTTGGTTGTGAGTAATTCTGGTTTGAGTCCTTATTTCACTTGACCTATGTAACCTTTTCTTAGAGAAGTTGTAATTAAATTCTGTGACTTTTCCATGTATTCAAAGCTATTGTTTTCTATACACCCAGTTCAGAAGTGTCTACTAATCTGTTTACCACAAATTAACTTAATCCATACATTCTTAATATTACTAGTATCTAAAAATAATAATCTAGGCTCACTGGTGTTGGGGGAGGGAAGTATTCCACTTTCAACAAAAGAAAGTATTGATTTTCAAATAGCTTCTTTACTTGTGATATACTGATCTAAAAAATAGCTGCTATGTAAAGTAAAAAGGATTTTTATTTATTTGGAAAGTAAATATAAAGTTTACCATTACTGAATGTTAAGCGAGATCAAAATATTTAGGAAATCAATTACATGTTCCAGTAATGGCAGAAATTTAGAGGCTGTTTTTTTAGCATTATTCTAAAATCATTTTCCTTCTTCCACATTTGTCACACAGGAGTTTGTGCTGAAGGATTTCTTGGCCATTTTAGAGACTGTAATCTAGTTAAAAGGTTTGTTTATGCTTCCCATCTCTGTTCTGCTGATGGTATTAGAATGCAGGCCAGAGCCAGACATCTAACTGTTTATAACATTCAAACTTCAATTAAAGCTACAGTGTTCTGTTCACCATATATCAGAAACCTCTTACCAGATGCAAATACCGCCAGTAATAATGGCAATGATTTTGTGTAGCCATAGGCTTTCCTAAATCATGCCACTCCTTATGAATTCCTTTTTCTTATTTAGGAAATATTAACATTTAATTATTTCATAGAAGTCTAAAAATGAAGCTTTTTTATTCTAGAATTAGTATAGCATTTCCTTCAACAATTGTTTTTGATAATAAAACCTAGCAGCTTATATTATTGCATATCTTATTAAAATGATCCAGTTTAGCTTTTTTAACATTAGTAAATTCTTAGTTAAGTGTTAGTTTGCTATCCAATTGATTTGACTCCTGTTTCTAGTTTGAAGAATATAGCAATATTTTGTCTATTAGAAAACAAAAGCAGCAGTCACATCACTACAGTATTTTTATATGTATTGAGAGGGACTAGATCCACATAATACATACTTTAATTTAATCTTATGTTGCCTTTCTGGTCTGCTGCTCATACTGTTTGTGGTTTCTATGTTTGAGTACATTGATAAACTGTTTTTAAAATTTTTTAAGCTGTTAAGAATTCTGTGAAAACATTTTTTCAGCAGCTTCTCTGCTTTTTGTACAGTTTACCTCAGTGAGTCAGGAAATGAATCGTGTATGTGTCTAATTTTTCTAATTAGTAGGCAAATTTCCTATCTTATATTGCTTTTGCTTTTTATAAACTAAATTTTAGTTTTTATTAATTTTAGACCTTGATTTATTAAATGTATATATTCTTTATGTATATACATATATTTTTTATTAAAATATAAATCTAAAGGAGATTTAAACATTTCAGGAACGATGAAAAATTATATTAAATTGAATGAAAACCTGCTAAAATGCTTTTAATTAAGAAACATTACAGTGGAAAAAGCTGTATTTCTCATTTTCCTTGGCACTGAAAGTAATGATCTTTTTATTTTGGGATTATTATAGGGTAGAAAGTTAGGAAAGACTACCTGTGGTATCTAAAGATAAGCGCTAACAACAACCATGCAAAATTTGACTTGTAGGCTAAAAACCTGGAAGGATCTGTAAGATAAGCTAAGTTGAAACCAAGTCACAAAATAATGTGCACAGTATGATCCCATTTGTGTGAAAAAAAATACATACAGGTTAATATACGTACAACATATAAGAATATATATATTTACATACATATAATTTTGTGTATCTGCATATATATTTATAAAATTAAAAATTGTGTAAAATATATGCCTTATATTTTTGTAAATACATTAAGAAATGGTCTGGAAAATACGTACCAAATTGTATCCTTAATTTATAGAAAGTACTTATGTGGGATGCTGGAAGGTAGAAGAACTCTTACTGTTTTGCATACTTTAGTATTACTGGGATTTTTTTTTTTTAAGAATAAGCTGATATCCATGTAGTAATTTTATAATGGAAAAATATACTTACGTATTAAAGGATTCAGAAAAAGAATGACCCAGGAAAATTGCAGTCCTAGCCCCTAATTGTCACATTAATATATCTCTTGACTACCTTGAAGAGAATTGAGTATTGGCCAACAATCATCATAGCTTGATACAGAATAAAGTCTGTTAGACTGATCTAATCTTATCTAACAGGGTGAAAAGCCTAGTCAGTTGAGGCAGGAACATCTATCCTGATTTTTAAATATTTTGCTTCTTATTGCAAAATGCATTTCTCACTATCTTGGGAAAATATA
Organism: Mesoplodon bidens; assembly: GCF_964165515.1. Classification (NCBI taxonomy): domain Eukaryota; kingdom Metazoa; phylum Chordata; class Mammalia; order Artiodactyla; family Ziphiidae; genus Mesoplodon; species Mesoplodon bidens. The sequence goes on along the minus strand of NC_138165.1, from coordinate 48,708,897 downwards.
GACTGGAGAACCAGTGGTGAAGACTGTCAGTCTTAAAGTGGTAGACAGTAAATCAGTTTCAGTCTGAGATAAGATACAATGTATGGGCCTAAGATAGACTTTTGTTATTTTAATCAGTGATCCAAATTATTGTATGCTCATTCAGAATACAGATGGCATAGTCGCTTAACATTTTTATGATGTTTTCCATATTTAGATACTGGTTTGAATAAAGACAAAAATAGGAGGTTTTAAGATTAAGTCCTTTTTTTTTTAAGTGACTGAAAGGTGTACTTGAATAACACTTCAGGAGCCTTTGTAAAATAACATCAAACTCAGTATGTAAACATGCAGAGTAAAGAAGCAATTAGAATTCTGTAGAGTTAATCACAGTGGCCTTCCTGGGAGGACATGAGTTAATCAGAGTTTAGGTAGAGGAGAGATGCTAGGTTGGCACAGAAGAGAGTAATTTAAGTAAAGACAAAACTTCCAATGGGATAAGGGGATGGGGACGCTTATTTTTACTAGTTTGAAAGCTAGGATTAAAATTCAGAATAACCCGATAAATTAGGAAAGTGATTAGAAATAATATACTTTGCATTTATGTTTTTAAAATTTTATTTCCCAGAATGCAGGTCAGAAAAGGAATAGGGGACAAAATAACTTGCGTAAAAAATAAGACAATGAATAGTTCTTTGCAATTATGACTGGAAAATCCGTCAGAGTCTGAAACAAGTGTACTGTGAATATGTGTTGGAAATGAAACACTATAGTTAAAATAGGAAAATTTTATCCAAGGATACTGAGGTTCTTTTTCCCTTCATAATTAAACTTCATACTCAGGTTGGTCCGTAGGATCAGTAGTAAATAGTACACAATTGAAACTATAAATCTTATATATAAATAAATTCTAAAAATAGCAAAAAGATACAGCTTACTTTTTCTCCATTTACTTTATAAGGTTTATTTGCATTTAATTTGTTTCCAGCTGGCCCCATCATGTAACTTACCATCCCACCTACCCCCTACCACTATGTACTGAACTTTTTTTTCTGAAAAATGGGAAGTTTAACAAGTTCTATAAAATATGACTCTGTATTTTGTTTCATCCAAAAAGTCATGAAATATTCTCTTTTAAATCTATGTAGGGGTCATTGACTTGGTGTTTTATCTTTTTTTTTTTTTTTAAATCAGTAGTTAGTCGATGTCTTCCTTCAACAAATGTAGGTTGACACCTGTTATGTGCTCACTGGAATCGTGAGGAAAAATAGACATGGATCTTGCTCTTCTAAACTGAAGTCCTAGAAATAGGGAAGGATAGTAATCAAATAATCACATAAATAAATGCAAGTTGAAACTGTTTCATTTGCTGTAGAGAGGTACATGGTATTTAATATGAGGCCTTTTAGAAGGATAATTAATCAGTTAGTGGGACCAAGGGAAGCTTTTGTTTTGTTTTGAGAAAGTGTTTAGTTAGCTGAAATTTTGATGAATTTGAGTTAACTTGATCAAGAGAGAGAAAAAAGTTTTGTGGAAGGAAGGAACAGTATGTACAAAGGTCCTGATGGGGGGATGGGGAGCATAGTACCTAATATTAAATGAAGGTCAGAGTGACAGAAGCTAAGAACTAGAGAGTGCATGGTAAGAAGTGATGCTAAGGAGTTATGTAGGAGCCAAATTGCAGTATGTTGTAGGCCAAGATTTTCTTAGCCTTAGGGTTACTATTTAAATTTAGACTAATATTCTTTATACTCAACACAAAAGCTTACTACCGCAGTTGACCCTTGAACAGCTTGGGGTTAGGGATGCCAACCCTTCAAGCAGTCAAAAACCTGAGTATAATTTATAGTTGGTCTTATTATCCGCGGTTCCTCCATATGGGAGGATTCAACCAATCGCAGATCGTGTAGTACTGTAGTATTTACTATTGAAGAAAATCTGTGTATAAGTGGACCCATGTGGTTCAAACCCCTGTTTTCAAGAGTCAGCTGTACTTATAAAAGGGTTGTTAAGGAGTCCATTTTTATTTCAGTTTAAAACTCATAACGCTTTCTCCCGTAGAATCATTGTTGTAGTGGTCAGGTCTCCTAAAACCCCTTTAACACAGATAACAATGGAAAGTAGTGAATATAACGTTGTGCCCTAAACATACCTAGGTGGAAGTTAGAAAAGAAAAGCAAAAAAGGGGATTAAATTGATGTCTGTATGTGCTCAAGAGAATGTCCTGGGTGTGATTGACTACGTTTGAATAATGAAGAAAAAGAATATGTCTGCAAGTATACCAGGCTGCTGTAAGAAATCATAGAAAATGATTGTCACATTCAGTTGGACAGCTTGAGAGGACCCTCAACTGGCACCTGGATATGAAACAGTGTCATGTCTGGAGCGTACCAAGACAGAGAAAGTAGAAGACATCACATTCACAAATTGTTCCAATCTTGACATATTTGTGTCAACGTATTGGAACACAAAATTTTTTTAACTTCTTTTAAGAAAAGTAGAATTGCAAAATGGTAACAATACAATGCCAACTTTATTTTGGGTTTTTTTAGAGTAATTCATACACTCAGAAGCAATTATAAATTACTAAGTTACGTTAACTATTTCAGGCCTCTATGTTAGCCTTGAAAATATTGATGTACCTCCCTTGGAGTAGTACTTTTAAAGACAAAGTTAAAGAAATTTAACTTTTGATTCTTATTTTCCATTTAACTTAGAACATTGTCAATAGGATATTTTCATTTCTTGTACATTTTAAGCCTCTTTGCACATGTTTGTCTATATTAATAAACAATCTAATTAATAATTAAAACTTCAAGAAATGCCCCGAGTATTAAGAACATTATAAAATGATGGATAAATTACTTGAATTTTATTAAGACCAAAATATCACAAAATGTGTTAAATTATAAGAAAAAGGCAAAATATATGCAAGCATTTGCTGAATAGACAGGGTGCATCACATTACTCTTGGTTGATGAATTCTGCCAATGCATCATCCTTCATCAGGTGATCTTGAACTTTGTGGCATTCTCAGGTATGACTTTTAAAAGATTAACACCTAAAATTAAGAACTACAGAATTGATTTTAGTGTTTATTTATTTACTTATGTATTTGCTTTTTTACTTATTTATAAAACATTCTAAATGAGACAGTATCACTAGCATTGCTTTATTTTACTACAGTGTCTAGTAAACTACTGATGATTCATAGACCATAAGTATTTGGGAAGCTCATTAGTGTTTGAAAAGACAGTTCACTAAATGTAACTAATAACTCTAAGAGGTCATCATACCTTCTAAACAGAATTGAAGAATCACTTGGGAATTATTCCATGATTGATGTGTTCCCTCTGTTTTACAGCTTTCTACTTGTCTGTCTGTCAAAGTATATTCCAGAGATCCCTAGTTCTGTGATAAGTTAGTAGGCATGATCCCTCTACCTCCAGGAAGGTTTCTTCTTCAAAGTTTAGAAAACATGATTGAAGAATGCTGAATAGGATTGTTTTACTGCAGTAGTAATCACTCACATTTATTGAGTGCTTACTTTGTGCCACTCACCGTGCTAAGCATTTTACATACATTATCTTATTTAATCTTAACAACCAGAAAAAACATTCCGAGGAACACACTTAAGGAAGTATTTCCTCACAGCTTGTATGCACCTGTGCAAGAACTTCTGTTAAGAATGTAAAAGTGAGACAAATACCATTTTCTGTTGTTAAAATCCTACGACTTTGGGAAAGAAAGGTTATGAAATTTATCCTTAAAATTAAATGTTGAACTTAATAGTATGTTTCTATACTCTTCTAACCACTACATTCACAGATGATCAGTGGTAACCATTATACTCTTTTTATAAATAGGGAACAACCTTTATAGTTTCAGAGACATGCCTAGGTTTAAACACGGGCTGTATATACTGACTACTGTAGTATTCAACCTTTGGTGAGCTGTTATGGTTCTGAACTTTAGTTTATCTGTAAAATTAGTATAGTGATGCATTTCTCACAGAGTTGTGACTATTAAATGATAGAGTACTGAGTGCATATGAATTCCTAGCATGTTGTGGACATTTACTAAAACTTGGCTTCCTTTTCCTTCTCTGCTTCTTCTATTAGTAATCATGTTTTAGAATCTTTGTACAATTATATATACATTAAATTTTTAAATTGTTTACCTTTTTAAAAAAATAAAATAATCTGTTACTCCTAAAACTACTATTAAGACTTTCCTGAAATTCTACAGATGAGGGCTTGATTTACTCCATCTTTTTGCTATTCTGTACTTTGCTAATAAAATGGGCACCTATAAATGTTGTTGAACTCAGATATTAGAGAAATTTGAATAAATGGTCACACTTCATTAATGTAGGTATTCTACTGATAGTTTAAGCTGTGCTTTTGGTAATTCTTAGTAAGTGAAGTAGTATTAAATTATTTCCTTTTTTTTGGTCTTAATTACCCCATATTAAACAGGCAATATTGCAAAAAGGTTAAGAGCCTGGACTCTAGACCACTCTGAGGTGGGCACAATTATTACACATGTTTTACTGATGAGGAAATTGAGGCACAGAATGGCACATAGTTAAGTGGTAGAGATTTGAATATATATATATATATATATATATATATAAAATCTCACTTTTAAAAATGCCTCGAATTTACTGAGTGCCATAAAAGTGTTAACTGTTAATAGTGATTATATGTATTATTTGTATATTGTAATATAGAAAAAATTGTGACTAATATTTTTTAAACGTTTTATTTTATATTGGAGTATAGTTGATTAACAATGTTGTGTTAGTTTCAGGTGTACAACAAAGTTATTCAGTTATACATATACATATATCTATTCTTTTTCAAATTCTTTTTTTTTTTTTTTTTTTTTTGGCGGTATGTGGGCCTCTCACTGTTGTGGCCTCTCCCGTTGTGGAGCACAGGCTCTGGACGTGCAGGCTCAGCGGCCATGGCTCACGGGCCTAGCCGCTCCTTGGCATGTGGGATCTTCCCCGACTGGGGCACGAACCTGTGTCCCTGCATCGGCAGGCAGACTCTCAACCACTGTGCCACCAGGGAAGCCCTCAAATTCTTTTCCCAATTAGGTTGTTACTTAATATTGAGCAAAGTTCCTTATGCTATTCTGTAGGTCCTTGTTGGTTATCCATTTTAAATATAGTAGTGTGTACGTGTCAATCCCAAACTCCCTATCCCTCCCCCATTCCCTTCCCCCCCACCCCCCCACCCCCCCACCCCGTAACCTTAAATTAAGTTTGTTCAAGTCTGTGAGTCTGTTTCTGTTTTGTAAATAAGTTCATTTGTATCACATATAAGCACTATCATACAATATTTCTCTTTCTCTGTCTGACTGACTTAGTATGACATTCTCTAGGTCCATCCATGTTGCTGTAAATGGCATTATTTCATTCTTTTTAATGGTGACTAATAGGTTTTGGTAAGAGTCTAATTTGGTGATTTTTCATTTGGCAGAATAAAACAAATTCAGTTTAATTTACAGTTCCTTGAAAAGTGTATGAGACTCTTATGTAGCATTTTTATTTGACAAATTCTTTACATTATTTTTTACTTCTTAATCTTATCATTGAGAGATAGAGGGAAAAAAATCCCTACTGTTTCCCATAAAGAAACTGAGACATAAAGAAAGTTTAGGACCTTTTAAAGCATGGCAGTATTTAAAGTCAGTAGAAAGACTAAAATTAGAATTCAGAATATTCCATGTGCCAGTACGTTGAGCCACACATCTCTATTCAAACAACAGGCTTATTAGTTGGCAAACTAAATGTTAAAGGTATATTATTTTGTTCATCAAAACTTTCATTGGCTTGTGTCTCCTTTGGATGTGTCCTCTTACTTAAGGTTGATTCAATGGAAAGATGGTATGAAAAAAAACTGTCTTACCTGGGATTAGACTAATTAAAGCTAAGTGGTGGCCTATGTATCCCTCAGGACATGTAACAGTTGAGTATCTTTTTTTAGTTATCAACTGGCTTCCCCTCCACCCCATCCCCCCACCCTCCCCACCCCTGTTTGATGAGCTAGGTGGAAAACTTCTCTCCTGTTTCTCGTAGTATCAGGGAGTACTGTAGTACTATCGCTTCAGTGTGCTTTTCTGAGCCACCCAAAAAACTTAACCATCATTCTTACTTAGTTTCTGTGAAAAGTGATTCCAAGTTTCAAAGAATAAATTATTGTACAATGAACTTTTGAAAAGCATTAGGATGATAAGAACAGTTTCTGATTTTTAGAAAGACATTTTAAATAGATGTTTGTTTTTTCTCGTTTAGAATATTGCATAGTGTCTATAATTCATCAATTTAAGAAAGTGATGAACAGTTTGGTTGGGATCCAGAAAATAATAAATGGTGATGACCAGAAAACTCAAAACCATCTCTTTAAGAGAGAATTGTAAATGGTTGCTTAGACAGATAAGTAATAGAAGACTGTCTAATAGTTGCTTAGGAGGTATTTTATGTAAAATAATTTATTATGAATTTTCTCTTTAAAAACTAAAAAACTTAAAATTTAGTGTTTTAGTCTAATAGTTTGCAAACCTTTATGGGGACTTCCATGTAAATGCAACTTTTATTATAGAAAACTGAATAAAGATAACTCTTTATGTGTTTAAAATAGCAAGGTATTGACTCAAAGGCACAGTGTCCGTACTATTTTCCGCATGGAGTAATGTTTAAATTTTAAACAAGTTTTGCAGAATGTTTGCTCTCTCCATCTCTCTCTCTCTCTCTCCCTCCCTCCCTCCCTCTCTCTCTCTCTCTCTCTTTCTCTCTCTCTCTCTCTGGTGTTTTCATATATTCATTCTGCCAATTATTAGGGGCATAGACTCAGGGGGATCCTAATCACCTAATAACCCAGTTTGAAAATTTAAATTATTTTGTAAGTCCTGATGTGATTAAACCACTTTAAGTTTCTAGAAAAAAATATCGTTATGTTTTAAATAATCTTTTTTAAAGTTATGGCTTATGAAAAGGATTATTCTCTTTAAATGAGAATGTTGTGGACACTTTAGAATATTATTAAGACTACCATCAGCTGCTAAGGGACATCAAATCCTCACTCAAGAAAATAGTAATATTTTCATAAGCAGGAATTTTTTTCAAAGAGAGAAAAGATGTACATTATTGTCTGTGTGTTCATATTATAGATGCAGTTAGGTAAAGAGAGTCCTAGGACACAAGAAGAATCTCAGGTTTTTCATAGTGGTATAGAGATGCATAAATATTCATTCAGTTTGTTCTACACATGTTCAACTACTTGCTGTGAGCCAGATATTCAGCAATAAATAAGACAGGTAGGGATCATGGAGCTTAAGAGTGATCAGCTATACAAAGAACAGTTCTTTCAGGTAGCTAGAGAAAGGAGATATAAGTTGAGTTGTAAGACAGACCTTTCTAGGTAATAATAATAAATACATGTAATTTTCAACCTCTTAATTTTATTGATGAGGAAATAGAGACCCAGAAAAGGTAAATGATTTATCCAAGGTCATATAGCAAGTGGTATATTTAAGACCAAGGTCCCCTGCCTCCTAGTATACTTATATTTGCCACTTGGGTTAAAGCAGGAAGTGGAAAGAGAAGAAAATAAGACAAAGTGCCTAGAAATTTGGACCAGCTACTTTGACTTGAATATAGTTAATATACTGTGAGGAATTGTACTTTTTAAACTTATTTCTCCATGTGTTTTAATTTTATTTGAATTTTTAAAAATTTCTTTTTGTTCTCCTTTAACATTTACTGAATGATCTTTCATTTTTGCTAAGTCCATATTTGTACAAAATTTTTAGAAGGGAGCTCTGTGCCCCTGGAAGACATCTATGTTGGTGCCATGGTTCCTGAAGCTCTTGCCTATTAGAACTTTTCAGGGGTGTATGTTTCTTTTTCTCAGTGAAGAAAGTTGTTTCCTTTAATTATCTCGAATTTACTTAGCTACAGCATACTTGTTGCTGGAAAAAAAAGAGAAAAGCAGGGGATGATGGCAGATTAAAGGCACAAGTTTTTCTGGGATGGTTTTGATCTAACACTGGTTTGAAATCCTGTTGCTATAGACTAATTCTGGTTATGTCTGATAAGAAAATACTTTGTGATAAATTATTAAAGGGTATTCCAATCACATATAATGTTTTGACTAAACTAATAGATATAAGGATTTGTAAGAAAGTTATATGATTCCATCTTCGTTTCCATTATAATTTTTGTATTTCACTTTGTGTTACTGTTTAATTCCGTTAAGTTAACAAATAGTTTGAATTTTGTTTTTTGTGTTTTTTTTAAAGGATATTAAATAGGAAAACTAGGTACACATTCTAGTAACTTACTTTGACTTAGGGACAACAAAGCACAATTACAGGATCACCGTTTGAGAAGTAAATAAACTGTTTGAAAGTTGAGCCTGCAAAGCTAGACATAGTAACAACAGGAAACATCCCATCTACAATGCATATGGCAAAGGAGAAAGATGGTGTGACAGATTACAGACAAAAATAATAACTGGGAGTTAAAAATGCATATTCTGCTTTACAACCTTAGATCTGTCATCTCAGAAATAATACTGTATCATTCTTCCAGATATAATATGGTGATATGGACATACTTTATAAGAAAAATTTTTTTTCTTTGAGTATCTCACTACATATTTATACATTATTTATAGTTAGGGTATAATGTCTTCTGTTTGTTTTAAGCTTTACTATTTTTCTGGTATATATCTGTGGTTTTGTCTCTTAGGGATACATACTATTTTCACTTCATTGTTGTGCCAGATTTTAAGAAATTTGTTACATGAAAAATTGAACATACAAAGGCTGTAAAGTAAACGGTGAAAAGGTTTCACTGAAGAATTCCTTTAAATAGAAAGCTCTTCTAATGTACTGAAGTGTTTAAAAAATCATTTCCTACCCTTGGCTAAGAGAAACACAAGGAAACTCAGTGCTGAAATGTCAGAAGCCACTGCTGCTTGAATAGTAATCAGAAATGAGGATAAAGCATTTCTGAAATTTTAATCAAAAACTAATGAAAAAGTGTTCTGCATATAGAAACTCCATTTGCATCTAACTTCTGAATATATTCATTTTATCAGGTAAGTTACTATTGTATATTGTGTAATTTTATTGTCTTTGAAATTAGTTTGTAGAGTCTATATGAAAATAATATATGGAGTAAGGAGTTTTATATTGTAAAAAAGACATTATTATGTGAGTATCAATTGAGCTAGAGTACTGGCCTGTCAGTTATGTTTCAAAATATTTGATACTTAGTTTAGGCACGTGCTGTTGCTACTCTTTTAGTACAAGGGAATTCAATGGTCTGTAATACTGGGCTATTGTCTAGTTTGATATTTAATCAGAGCACCCTACTGATAGGAAAGTTCATGTCCATCAAATCTGAGCATATAGTGTATGTACAGAGTTAAATATCTAGCTTAATGATCCTCTGTTTCTGCAAGTCTGTCATCTAATTAAATAAAACTAACACAGTTAATTTTATGTTTTTTTGTTTTTGTTTTTGTTTTGTTTTGTTTGTGGTACGCGGTCCTCTCACTGTGTGGCC